>NC_057862.1:13560000-13870000 GCF_019393635.1 Dromiciops gliroides
GTGCTCAGGATCAGGGGATTTGGAACAGGAAAGAGGAGATGAGGTAGTTCCATTCCCCTCATTTTAGATGTGAGGTCATTGAGACCTGGGAGAAGGAAGGGACGGATCTGCTTCCCTGGGGTCTGCTCCTAGAATCTCTGACTTCCTTCACTGTACACCTGCTCTGGTCCCCATGAAATTACCTTCTCTGTATTGAGCTCTTTGTGCCCCTCTTGTGTTCTGCCCTCCCACCACCAGAATGTCATCTCTCAGAGCTTCGTAGAAGGAGGCAGTAGCCCCGGGATATTCTGCCCATCCTTGGGCAGCCTACATCCTGAGTGGCCCAAGTACTGACCTGTCCAATGCTTAGCCCGGTGCTTGGCACAGGGTTAACATTTCAGGATACTTGATGGTTTGGCTTCTCACTATCTCTGTGCCACCCCCCCCACCTCATCCAAGCTGTTGCCAAGCCCTGTCATTTTTACCTTGGCATTAGCTCTCAAATAGACCTCCTTCTCTCCTGTGGCACCCTGGTGCGGGCTCTCTCACACCTCGACCACTACTGTAACTGCAGTAATTACTTCCTGTTTTTTCCTGTACATAGCTTGTTTTCACATAGCTGTCGGCTTCTTGACTTTCTATCTCTAAAGCTCTGTGATTCAAGGAGGGGAAAGATTGTTTGTTGTCTTTGTATTCTAATGCTTTGCACTAGACCCAGCACATAGTAGGTACTTAAGAAATGCACATTGAATTGAATGAAAAAGTATGGAAGTAGCAGCAGCAGGTGTTGTAAGTGATAATGGTCTGAACTTGACCTAAGAACTAGAAGTGTTTTTAAAGTACAGGGTTGGCCAAGGATTCCTTTTTCCTCTTCACTCCATGTTGAACGTTTGTCACTGGGGGAAATTGTGGGAAGGGTGGAGGTTTCCCCCTTCTGACCCTGTGTCTTGCCTCCGTAGGAAAAAGGATCCGTGCACCAAGAAGGAGGTGAGGGGCTTCTCCTGCGCCCACGGAGCGTGGCCTTCTCCATGAAGTGTTCTTCAGACTTCCCGCCCAGCCTGCCCAACGAGTTTGTGCTGCTCGTCCGCAGGATGGAGGAGATGTGGAGGGACTGCCTCTTCCATCCCAGGAGCGGGGTCTGCTGACCTGTCGAGAGGAAGCAGAGGCCCCTCTGCCCGCGAGGACAATGAAGGAAGTCGTCTGCTGGTCACCCCAGACGGTGACGGATTGGTTGCTGGAGAATGCCATGCCCGAATACTGTGAGCCCCTGGGCCATTACACGGGCCAAGACTTGATCAGCCTTACCCAGGAGGACTTCACCAAGCCGCCGCTCTCCCGCGTCTCCTCTGACAACGGGCAGCGGCTACTGGACATGATCGAAACCCTGAAAATGGAGCACCAGCTGGAGGCACACAAGAACGGGCACGCCAACGGGCACCTGAGCATCAGCGCCGACGGTGGCTTCAGCAGCAAGGCCAAACACAATGGTGTGCCCAATGGCTACCAGGGAGGGTTGGAAATGATCCAAATTCCCATGCCCGAGCCCGAGCGCTCCCAGTACCCCAGGGAGTGGGGCAAGACTCTGCTGGCTTTTCTGTATGCCCTCTGCTGCTTTGTGCTCACCACAGTGACGATCTCCTTCGTCCACGAGCGAGTGCCTCCCAAGGAGACGCAAGCACCCCTGCCAGACACGTTTTTTGACCATTTTAACCGGGTGCAGTGGGCCTTTTCTATTTGTGAAATCAACGGTTTGATCCTTGTAGGCCTCTGGTTCATTCAGTGGCTGCTCTTAAAATACAAGTAAGTGGATGCAGGTTGGGGCTGAGCAGCATGGCCACCTTGGGTTTGGAGGGGAACATTCGGAATTTAGGAAATGATGGAAACCCCTCTTTTGGGGTGGGGGGTGGGGGGGATGCCCTGGAACACTAAGGTAGCAGTGGGAAAACACTCACTAGTCTCACCTGGGTCCAGATTGCGTCAGGTTCAGTGTGGGGTGGGGGATCCCCCAATAACTTAACAGCAGGTTCAGCAAACACAAGTCAAACTCAAGCCACAGAAACAGATTCTGCTCCAAAAGAAGAGGCTCCCAGAGTTCTGGGGGGTTGAACTAGCCAGTAAAGAGCGGGTAAGGATTAACCTGGGACATTGATACAGCCAGTCGTAAGATAGCAATCCCATGTAGGGCGCTTCAAGGTTTGGGAGAACTTTATGTTTTAGGACCATAAACTGAAGGCTGAGAGGGATCCCCAAAGCCCCCCAGTTTATGTACTTAATCACACTGGATCCTCCCACAAGCACTCAGAGGTAGATACCGTGACTTCCCATTTTGCAGATGAGAAAACAACTCTGAAGTTTCAGCCATTCATAAATAAATATAAAATAATAACAAATACTGCAAGTTTTAGACACTTTAGGGTTCACAAAGTGCTTTGGATCCATTTTCTCCTGGAAAGGACCTTAGAGGGAATTGAGTCCAACCCCCCCCCCCCATTTTACAGATGAGGAAATTGAGGCCCATGGAAGTGAAATGACTTGCAAAGATCAAGGTTAGCCATCCTCGGCTGGGGATGCTCCCACAGAGGACTTGGTGCAGCTGAGGTCCCACGTGTGGGTCTGGGGTGGGACCTGGCTCCATCCCCAGGCAGCGACACCCCTTCCCCTTGAGAACATGTGGCCTTCTGAGCAAGAGGCAGCCAATCCCCATCAAGCATTGGAGCTTTTTGATTGGGGGCCCCCTTTGATGTTTTTTTTTTTTTTTTGCGGGGTCATGGGGGTTAAGTGACTTGCCCAGGGTCACACAGCTAGTAAGTGTCAAGTGTCTGAGGTCAGATTTGAACTCAGGTCCTCCTGAATCCAGGGTCAGTGCTTTAACCACTGTACCCCCTAGCTGCCCCTGCCCCCTTTGATTTTAATGGTTCTGATGCCCCTTGAGCATTGAGCCTTTGCTTCCAGGTGGGATTTAAAATTTGCAAAGTACATGTATTATCACCTGCTTGATTGTGAGGAGAGGTACCCCATTTTACAGATCAGGAAATTGAGGCTCAGAGAGGTTGGGTTATTTCCCCATGGTCTGATAGCTAGGGAGTGTCTGAGGAAAGATTTGCATTTGGTTCTTCCTGCTTGGAGTCCGGAGCTCTAGCCTCTGTGCCACACTGTCTGTCTCAGTGAGAGGATCTTTTCCCAAAGTTGGGTGCTACCTGGTGATGGCCTGGAGATGGCCCTGGGCCATCTTTGTGGAGCCCTCCGCCGGGTCCTGGAAGGTCCTCCTAAAGCAGAAGGCCTTCAGTCAGGGGCCTTGTGATGGACTGATTCCTGTCCAAACCAGCCTCATTAATGGAGACAGCCTCAGTCCCAGCCTGGCCTTGGGGCTCACAAAGACAGACTGCCCAGTGTTAGGACCCCCAAAGGTGATTGGAGGCAGCAACTTTTCCACTTTCATCTTTATATCTCTGTCCTTAGGCAGGGCAGCGTTGTGGCTTTGGAGGCTGTGTGCAGGATGGATTAGGGAGGGGAGAAACAGAAGCCAGAGATCACTGAAGAGGCTTCTTTTCAGTGTTCCAAGTAAGGGGTGATGAAGCCAACCAGGACTTTAGGTTGCGGTGTGAGAGTGGAGAGGCAGCAAAGACCTGGGTTCACATCCTGCTGGTAGATTCTTTCCGTTGGGTGACCCTGGGCACATAATTTCACTGTGCCTCAGTTTCCTCATTTGTAAAATCAAGTGGTTGGACTCAATGACCTCTATGGTCCCTCCCTTCCAGCTCAAAATCTAGGAACCTCTTGTTATGTCAGTAATTTAGTTCTGCTGCTATATAAAGAAAAGTGGTATATTTGTAGCCTGGCACCAACCAGTGATCTATAGGCATGTTGGAGGAAAACAGTGTCTCAATTTAGGGAAAGGAAATCATTAAGTATAACCTCTATTTGTTTCATTTGGGGGGCAGGTTAGGGGGTAAATGAGGGCTCTGAGACACGGGACTTACCCAGGGTCACACAACTGCAGGGAATGAGAGGCAGGTGTTGTCTGGACTGTGAGGGCCACCATCTGCCTCAGTGGAAATGCACTATCTTGAAATCGACCACCTATGAAATCCACCAGGTTGGGTTGTCAGGCATTGGGCGGTGGGCTTGTGAATTTCATTCAGAATCGGAGAGGTATTTCCTCCAATTCCTATGGCAGGTTCTGAGCTCTCCCCTTAGTTTCTTATAAGCTGAGTCTGGCCTTGAAGAGGAAACAGTTAAATCAATCCCACCTGCCAGATTTGGGGTGGGGGGTGGGGTGGGTTCATTTGTTTTCTGGTGTATCATTAACCTGCCTCAGGGTGAGCAGATAAACACAGGGGCCTCCTCAGAGTGGTTTGTGAGGCAGGACAGCCTTGCACACGCTCAGCAGGCTGGGTTGAGGATCCCATTGTTCCAAGGATCCCATTGATGGGGTCAGTGGGCCCTCTCCCCCCCCCCCCCCAAGGATTATTTTGTCAGTTTTCCCTCCTCAAGTCCTGCAATATCCCCTTGTGTGACCTGGTTGAGGAAGGGAAGAAGGAGGCAGGGAAACTAATATAGCAATGGGGCTGGGGGCGTTCTTGGTCCATCTGCAAGCCTCTTTTCCATACCTGCCTCTCTCTAGGTAATAATTTTCATGGCAACACATTAACTTAATTAATAAGCGTTTGATGATCATAGTGAACATATATGGAGCAGTTTCAGTCGTGTATTTTTGGGGTTTTCTTGGCAAAGACATGGGAGTGTTTTGCCATTTCTTTCTCCAGCTCATTTGACAGAGGAGGAAACTGAGGCAAACTTTCCAGGATCACAAAGCTATTGTCTGAGGCTAGATTTGAACTCATGAAGATGAGGCTTCCTGATTCCAAGCCCAGTGCTCTGTGTACTATGGCGCCACCAAGTGGCCTAGGAATCAGTACCTGGGTTTGAATCTTGCCCATCTGTTGGGTTCTCAGTTTCTTCAACTATAAAATGAAAAGGGTGGGGGGCAGGGTGGTGAGCAACAAGATTATTGAACTGCTTTCCAGCTTTCGGTCTGTGATCCTCTGATCTCTAAGAGCAAACGGTCCCCTCTTTGAAAGTAGAGCCTGGTTTTCTGGCTTTTTTATCTTTGCATCCTTACCCCCTCAGCGTGCCTGACATACAGTAGGCATCTAATAAGTGCTCATTGGCTGATGGATCTTTCCTTATCTGAATCCCATGTTCAGCTCCTGAAGGGGTTTCCTGTTACCTTGTTTCAGTGCCAAGGAAAGAGATGGAATGGAAGGGAAGAAATGTGGTTGGTTGACATGGCAGAGGAAGTCTGTATTGGGGGGGGGCGTTGAGTCCTTACCCTTCCTTCCCTGTTGTTAATCCTCAGGAAACCAGGGGTGACATTTTCCATCCCTGATCTTCTGTGAGTTCCCCGGGGATGTGCCAGGCAGTGACGTCTAAGTGCTGGGAGGCTTATAGACTGAGATCATAGATCTCGGGCCGTCCAAGGGGTCAAGTAACCCTGTAAGGCCTTGGGAGCCTTGCCTCATTGACATCCTTTTATACCTTCCTCCCTATCTAATGAACAACAATTTTCATAGTAACAAATCACCTCAATTAATAAGGATTCGGTCATAATAGCTAACATTTAGGTAGCAATCTAAGGTTTGCAGGGTCCTTTAAATGTATTCACTCATTTATTTTGGCCTCAGTGAGAGGGTGACCTTTGAGGAATTGGCTCGAATATCTGAGTGCTTGGTCCCGGGCAATCAGCACCCATACTATGTAGATGCTTTTGTCATTATTTTGTTTTCCTACATTTTTTTTTTAAGTGAGGCAATTGGGGTTAAGTGACTTGCCCAGGGTCACACAGCTAGATTTGAACTCAGGTCCTCTTGACTCCAGGACTGGTGCTCTATCCACTGTGCCACCTAGCTGCCTCTTTTTCCTACATTTTTAATAGACCGGACTAGATTCTGTAACATTGATTTTCTTTTCTTTTCTTTTCTTTTTTAATAAAGTAATTTCTTTTTTTCTGTTACATGTAAAGATAGTTCTCAACTTTTGTTTATACAAGCTTTCCAATTTCAGATTTTTCTCCTTCCCTCCCCTCTCTCCCCTAGACAGCAGGTAATCTGATATAGGTTCTATATATATACATAATAACATTAAACATATTTCTGCATTAGTCATGTTATAAGAGAAAAATCAGAGCAGTGATGAAAAACCTCAAAATAGAAAAACAACAGCACCAAAGACAAAAGAAATAGTATGGTTCATTCAGCATCTATACTCCACAGTTCTTTTTTTTTTCCTGGATTTGGAGATCCTCTTCTATCATGAGTTCCCTGGAACTCTTCTGTACCATTGCATTGGTGAGAAGAATATAGTCCATCACAGTAGATCAACACACAATGTTGATGATACTGTGTACAATGTTCTTCTGGTTCTGCTCATCTTACTCATCATCAGTCCATGAAAGACCCTCCAGGTTTCTCTGAACTCGTCCTGCTCATTGTTTCTTACAGCACAATAGTATTCCATTACATTCATATACCACATCTTGTCCATCCATTCCCCAATTGATGGGCATCCCCTCAACTTCCAATTCCTTGCCACCACGAAAAGAGCAGCTATAAATATTTTTGTACATGTGGGTCCCTCTCCCCTTTCCATGATCTCTTTGGGAAAAAGACCGAAAAGTGGTATTGCTGAGTCAAAGGGTATGCACAACTTTATAGCCCTTTGGGCATAATTCCAAATTGCTCTAACATTGATTTTCTAACAGGTGCTTTATTATTGGACTAAAGCAAATCGGTAAATTAATGAAAAATCCCTTCTCGATTGCTTAGTATGTGCCAAGCCTAGGGGGTAGCTAGGTGGCACAGTGGCCCTGGATTCAGCAAGACCCGAGTTCAAATCAGGCCTCAGACACTTGACACTTACTAGCTGTGTGACCCTGGGCAAGTCACTAAACCCCCATTGCCCTGCAAAAAAAAAAAAAAAGTCATCTAACTAAGTATGTGCAAGCCCTTTGCTGAGCTTTGGGGATGCAAACTAAAACAAGACACCCTGTAGAAGCATTCATTCTAAGGAGGGGCACATTATGCAGGAGGTTTCAGTCATGGGGCAGATGGAAAGGCTTGCTGGTCTTATACATGCATTTACAGGGTGCACGGCCATGCCTAAGGCCTGCCTAGGGTGCATGGGAGGGTTGCCTGCTGGCTGGCAGGGCTTTGAAGTCTGGAGAGGACAGTGGCAGGGCAGATGGTTACCCAGTGACTCTCTGTGTTACCAGAAGAAGGTTTGTAATTGGTGTCTCCCCGCTTGTCCAAGCAGTGTTCATCCTGCAAGGAGGCGGGTAGAGCACTGAGGCACCTGGGTCAGCATTGAGGTCCCGAGGAGGACCAGGGTCATCAGGTGGATACTTTTAAGCGCCTGCATTTAAAGGCCTTCAGAGCCATTCCCTCTCCTTCAGTTTGATGTGGATCGCTGTGAATGATTCTGCAAGATACGTGGCTTTTGTTCTTAGGAGGTTTGGGTC
Organism: Dromiciops gliroides; assembly: GCF_019393635.1. NCBI lineage: Eukaryota > Metazoa > Chordata > Mammalia > Microbiotheria > Microbiotheriidae > Dromiciops > Dromiciops gliroides. The sequence goes on from NC_057862.1 coordinate 13,567,496, forward strand.
TGTAGAGTGCATGACAGCCTGTTCATTCTCACATTTCATGTTCTATGTTGTCTCAGTAGTTTTCTGTTAACAATTCCCCCAACCTGGAAGGGAATATCTGAGCATCTCAGAGGGGTGGGACCTCTGAGGTTGCCTGGTCCAGCCCCAAGACTGCCCTCTGTGGAATCCCCAAGGATTGACCTTTGAATATAGCCCCTGAGGGAGAACCCACCCCCTCCTGAGGCTGCCTGTTCCCCTGTGAGATGCTCTAATTTTAAGTTTTCCTGACATCAACCCTAAGTTCACCCCCTTTCACCCTCTGCCTCCTGCTTCTTACTTCTGGGGCCAAGAAGAACAGGTGTAGTTCATTTCACCCAGGCAATTTTTGTCCATGCTTTCTCCTAATCCCTCCATAATCAATAGACTTTAAGCACCTACTGTTTACCAGGTACTGTGCTTACTACTGGTGCTAAGGCTGCCTTCTGCCTTGGCATTTTTATCCACAGTGTTCAGGATAGTGCTTGGCATATAACAGTGATCACTCAAGAAATGCTTTTCCTTTCATTCTTTGAGACTCTGCCCAGCACCTTGGAGACGGTCCTCTTTGTTTTTTGAATACCTTGTCTTACCACTGTATCATGGGGGCCATTTTTGTCTTCTCTCACATCCCATTGGTCTAGAAAATGAACCAAGACACATTAGTCTTTGTTAACTGGGGCCAACCTGGCAAGAAACCCCAGAGTGTGCTGCGCCCCTCCCCATACCCCCATCCTTGTGATGTTAATGAAAACAGCTGTGGCTGACTTAAGGCAGGGCATGGATCAAGTTCCAGGGGGCAGGCTACGACCCATGGGCATATGGAACATGCCCTTCAGTCTGATCACAGATTCATTTGAAGGGAAGAAAGGCAGAATTACTGAAGATGCCTGTGAGTGTGTGGGCATGGAGGGGCAGGTGGGAGGTGCTTTGCAAAGGGTGACTGCCCAGGGATAAGAAGGACAGATTGGGTTCTGAGGAGGCCTGATGTAGAGTCAGTGTGAGGGAGTGTCCTTGTTTTTTTTTGTCTCCAATTCATGTTTAGAGCTTAGTTCATGTCAATAAGTATTGATCCAGCATTGAGCCTTGCATTTCATATCATTCAGAGAAAGATGACAGATGATTAGTGCTTGCAAGTCTCCTTGATGGCACCAGGATAGGGCACTAGATTGGAGTCAGGAAGATTTGAGTTCAAATTCTGTCTCGGCTACTTATTGTTTGTGTAAGCCAGGGCAAATTTCCTAAGCTTTCTGTGCCTCAGTTTCCTTATCTGTAAAATGGGGATTATATACTAGCTCCTACCACACAGTATTAGTATTACCTGAGAAGTGCTTTGCAAACCTTAAAGCATGAAAGGGGTTTGTACATAAAAATGAATGTTTGAGGAGGGAGGGATCAAGAAGGACTTCCTATAAGAAGTGGCACCGGAGTTTGCCTCCACAGAAGGGAAGGATTGCAAGAGGTCAAGTTGAGGTGGTAGCGCAGTCTAAGTATCACAGACAACCTGTGCAAACTCACAGAAGCAGGAAGGGACTGCCTGCGTGAGCAAGTCCCCTGGCACACAGAGTGTGGGAAGGAGAGTAGGTGACAAGCCTAGAAGAGGAGCAAGTTTTTTGTGTTCTTTCCATTTTTGGTGGGATCTCATGATGCTGATGATCATGAATGGAAGCTGCTATCAAATGGTCGCTTATTCTGAGCTCTTGCTTCCTGCCAGAAGGGGCGGGCATTCCAGGAGAGCTGTCATGGGGTTTCTTGTCTCTGAGGTGCCTGCCAGCCCCCTGTCTTTGGTCCCACAGTGGTCCCAAAATGGCATCACCACAGTCTAGGCTGGAGAAGTTTCTGAACTCAACCTTCCAGGGGTGGGGGAGAGTGGGAGGAGCTGCCAAATACTCAGACAGTGGAAAACCCCAAGTTGCTAAACCTGCGGAATGAGACGTGTTTTTCCCTTTCCTCCAGGTCCATCATTAGCCGAAGATTTTTCTTCTTAGTTGGCACGCTGTACCTGTACCGGTGTATCACCATGTATGTAACCACCCTCCCAGTACCCAGCATGCATTTCAACTGTTCTCCAAAGGTAACCATCCATTCTTTCTGGGATTTGTACTTTGTGTTGGGCCCTTCTCTCATTGCCCAAGGTTTCGCTGATTCAAGCCTTGGGTGGGAATTTTCTGTAGAATCCTGTCCTGTTTCTCCACCATCATCCAGTGTTTGTCTGAGGTATTTCCCAAGTATGGGGCCAGGGCCCCTGGGCCCCTTCTCTGGAATTAGGACTGTTCTGCTTCCCTCCTCTGGGCCTCTGGGCCTCTGTGGCCCCCTAGCCCTCCCCCACCCTTCTCCCTACCCTCTTCTCAGGGGTGAAGGCTTTGCTACTTCCAGTTTGACTCCTCAGAAAATCTGATTCTTGGGAGCATTGAAGCTCTCTGTGTGGGTGTAACTCTTTGGTTACTTGCCAGGTTTTAAAGATATCATTAGTGCCTGATATAAATCTAGGCACTTCTCCCTATTTTGTCAGCTCCTCAATGGGAAGCTTGGTTTCAGGTTCAGGTTTTCATTTTCTTTCCTAGTAATCTTGACAGTGACATCCTGTGACACCAAAGTGGAATTCTGTTCCCTTCTCCTGCTCAACCCCTTACCCCACTCCCCACATGGCCAGGTGTGGGACGGTAGAAAACACATTCCCTTCCTGGCACCTAGAGAATGATGTCATCTCTGCCCCCAAAGGGCTGGGAATGCCCATGTGGTTGGCATGTCGAAAAGATTGCCAGGTCGAGAGACTCAAGATATGAGTTGCAATCTTCCCTCCACCATTTTGTGCCCTCATGGAGACTTTGGAGAAATGTCTGTGGACCTTAATTTCCTCCTCAGCGGAATAATGGGGTTGTACTTATTGACACCTCTAGTTGGGGGAAAATATTTCAGTGAAGAGTTTTTGGTGAAAACAAAAAGGGGGAGGGGAACCTATCCTCTTAAATCTCTGAAATGGGTATCCAATCCAGTATAGCAAAGAACACACTAACTTCTGCCATGAACTTGGGTGGAGAGTATGCTATATATAGTCTGGATTTTTAGTATCATGTTATATATAAAAAAAGAAAAAATATCTATTTGTTTGTTCAAAGCTATTAAAAATATATTTGAGACTTAAATATACTTCTTTCCTCTTGCTTTCCCTCTCCCACCTTCTCTTTTCTTCCTATCTTCTCTTTTTCTTCCCTTCTTTCCCTTTTATGTTATTTTTTGGTTTGATTGCAAACGTGGCCTTGTCCTGCTTGACATTTCTGCCTGAGATACTTTTAGATCCTTAACTCCAGAGAATCTGCCAGGAGGAATGGGCTTGGGTTCGCTTAGCACCACTCCCAAGGCATCATTGGCTGATGGGGTTACTCAACTGGTTGATCAAGAATCGAGGCCAGCGGTATTCGTTGATTGCTGCCATTCTGTGCTTTCAGACAAAAGAAAGATATAGGGTGGGTGATTAAAGAAGTAAACGACGGCACATTGGATGGCCCCATCCAGAGACCATGGATTAACCACTTGTTGTCAGTCTGCAGGGGTGACTGGTGGTAATAGGCTTTGTGGAGCAGTGGAGACAGCGTTAAATTTGGAGTCCAAGGATCTAGGTTCATACTAACTCTGTGCTTACGACCTGTGTGATGACCTTGGACAATTATCAGGAATAACAACTGCATTTCTATAATGCAAAGTTTGCACGGGGATTTACAAATATTATCTTGTTTGAGCCTCACAACAACCCTGTGAGCTAGGTGCTCTTATTCCTATTTTACAAATGAGGAAACTGAGGCACCGAGGTTAAGTGATTTACTCAGGGTCACACAGCAAGTATCTGAGGCTGGATTGGAACTCAAGTCTTCCTGACTTCCAGGCAGTGCTTCACTTAACAGCCTCATTTGTAAAATGGTGGCTGAGCAGTGGACTATGACCTTGAAGGCCCCTTCTGTTTGTTAATTTGCTTGGTGGATGGATGGATGGATGAATGAATGAATGGATGGATGGATGGATGGATGAATGGATGGATGGATGGATGGATGGATGAATGGATGGATGGATGAATGGATAGATGGATGAATGAATGGATGGATGGATGGATAGATGGATGGATGGATGGATGGATGGATGGATAGATGGATGAATGAATGGATGGATGGATGGATGGATGGATGGATGGATGGATGGATGGATGGATGGATGAGCATTTATTAAGTGCTTACTGTCTTCTAGGCAATGTAGGGCACTGGGAAGAATACTGAATTGGGAGGTACAAGACCCAGGCTCTGCCATTTACTATAAGTAGGACCTAGGCAAGTCATTTTCTTTTTGAGCCTCAGTTTCCTCCTCTGTAGAGTGTGTGTGTGTGTGTGTGGGGGGTTCAGCTCGATAATTTCTAAGGCCTTCTCCAGCTCTCAGTCTATCCTTCTTTGTTCTCTTCTGAGGCAGCTAGGAGGCCCAATAGACAGAGCACGGGGCCTGGAGTCAGGGAGACCTGAGTTCAAATTTGACCTCAGACAGTTACTAGCTCTGTGACCCTGAGAAAGTCAATTAATGTCTGTTTGCCTCGGTTTCCCCAACTGTAAAATGGGGAATGATGATAACAGCACCTACATCCCGAGGTGGTTGTGGGGATCAAAAGAGAGAATATTTGTTAAGAACTTAGCATAGAGCCTGCCCATAGCTGGCATTATATAAATGATAGCTATTATTTTTAGGGTTATTCCTCATCCCATGACACCTGGCTCCTCTGAGCGGTCTGTCTCCCATAGCTATAAATAAGGGGAGCTTTTAGTTGAAGGAGGACTGACCTTAGCAGGCAGGGTGGGGCAGGGTGGGGGTCTGTTGGCTGCATTTTATTGTGAGGTCAGCTACAACAGACTTCTTGGTGACTGGACTTAAAACCTCCCCTTCCTCTGACACTCCAAGTGCTCATCTTCCAAGGGGAAAAGATGTCCCGACAAGTGTGTGCCGTGTAATTAGGAGAATCGGACTCATTGTTCTCTCATTTGACGGCCGGGCACGACTCACCCAGCATATGTCACTGCTTGCAGAAAGAATAGTTGGGTTTTTTTTTAAATGATTAGGTTGGTGAGGAAATCAGGCTTCCTCTCTGATTTCTGCTGCTTAGCCTCAGGCAGAAATGTTGGAAAGAGTCTGGGAAAGTGTGTGTCATCCCTCCCTGTGATCTCTGAGCCTGTGAGCTCCAGCTGAACTTGGCACAAGACACCCCCATCCCCCACCATCTTTCAAGCCTTGGTTAACTGCTGTGCTTCTCGGTGTTGCATGTCCTGGAGAAAACACGTCCAGCCCCCAGAATGACTTGCGGTCCTCTCCTTACTTGGGAAACAGTTGGTGCTGCCCCAGCCCTGGCCACTGAGCTTCAGATATGAGGCATCCCCTTGGCCGTCCAGAGGGAGGCCTGGTCTCAGTCTAGGCCCTGTTCTGCAGAGACAAGAACTGAGGACCTGCTCTCTGTTGCTTTGGTTTTTTAATTCTGTATAAGAAAAATCCCAGGGCACGTGGCTTTGGAAGGATGAGCTAATCCCACAGTGACTAACCCTCCAAGTGGGATGTGTTGTTCAGTGTATTTCAGTTCCTATGGTTACCGTAGAGTCCAAAACCTTTTCAGAGAGCGAGAGATCAGTTGCAGCCAGCTGATGCGGCCATCTGTTGGAGCTCATGTTTCCGGGACCTTGTTTCTCTTGAATTCGAGTGACCCAGAGTTTCCGACCCCCTGTAAAGAATCCCTGGGGGCAGAGGTCCCTGTAATTTGCTTGGGCTGAAAGGGAAGACCAGCCAACTACAGTTAGGCAGGGGCTGTTACAGGCCAATGGCCTGAGAGAACATTCTGTTGGAAAGGCATAATGTCTAAAAAAAGAGGCAGCCTGGGGTAAAGGTGTTGGAGACCCGGCCCTGTGGGTTCAAGGCCTGCCTCTGAAGCATAGACCCTGGGCAAGTCACTGAACTGTAGGTGTCCCACGCCACTGTCTCTGACTAGGAGTTACAAAGAGAAGATCCCAGCATGCTTTGGTAGTACAAGTCCTTTCTGCCAATGAAATCACAGCCCCCCCCCCAAAAAAAAACCCAAACAAACCCAACCCCCCCCAAAAAACCAGTTGTCCTAAAAACTTCTCTGCCTCTTCCTGCTATCTGTGGCCATCAGCCTGTCCGATGGGGAGTTAAAAGCAATGACTTTTTTTTTCCCTGTTACTGTTTTTGTAACCATTGTGCCTAGCACAGTGCTCGGCTCATAGAAGGTGCTTCATGAATGCTCATTGATCAATCAGTGCACAGATTGAAAAAATGGATATCCAGAATATCCAGTATCTTGGCAGAGATACTGGAGAGATTTGCCATTTCCTTCTCCAGCTCATTTTACAGATGAGGAAACTGAGGCAAACAGGGTGAAGTGACTTGCCCAGAGTCACTCAGCTAGGAAGTGTCTGAGGCCAGATTTGAACTCAGGAAGGAGTATAGGCCTAGCACTCAGTGTACTATGGCGCCACCTAGCGGCCCCTCGTGATCTTGGAGAAATGACTCCAACTTCTGTTTCTTCATCTGTAAAGTGGGGATAATGTTAATACCCACCTCTTAGGTTGGTTGTGATGCCCAAACGAGGTCATCCGCGTATAGTGCTCTGTGTGCCTTCCAGCACGGTCTGACCCTCAGCTGTTGTTGTGATGGACTCCCCCTCATTCACAGCATGACAATGGAAAGCATTTAGCAGGTGCGTCCCCCTCACTTCTCTGACTCTAAGGACCTCTTAATGTCTGTGAATCCTCTCTGCCAAGGGGACCAACGCCCCTGTCCCCCTCTTCCCCACCAGTGCCTGAGCAGATCACCTCCTCCTGGTGCTGTTGGCTCTGGAAAATGCATTGACCCACAGTGGACTTTTGGGTCGTTGTTGAAAGAGCCCTTGGGAAGGAAATTCTGTTACTTCCCAGAAGGGCCCATTCTCCTTCTGGACAATTCTCCCCATTAGCAAGTTCTTCCTTAAAATCTAGAAGGCGGGGGGCAGATAGGTGGCGCAGTGGATAAAGCACCAGCCCTGGATTCGGGAGGACCTGAGTTCAAATCTGGCCTCAGACACTTGACACTTACTAGCTGCATGACCCTGGGCAAGTCACTTAACCCTCATTGCCCCCCCAAACAAAAAAATCTAGAAGACAGCTAGGGTAGCCATCCCCAGTTCTTTGGACATCCTCATCTGGCATGTGCTCCAGGCCCTTTGCCACCTGAATGAAGTGATTGTCAGTGTGCCCCCACTTCTGTCTCTGCCTCTGAACCCCCTTCCCATGAGCCTCAGCCCCAGTGCTGCCCCCTGACATTCCTCCTCCCCCAGCCACACATGTTCACTCGCTCCTCACATTTTCCTAGAGCATTTGATCTGATCCTTAAGGTCTTGGATTAGAACTGGAAGGATTCTTAGAGGTTATTTTATAGAGTTGGAAATTGCAGTCCAGAGAGGGTTAAGTGACTTCCCCAGGATTAGTCAGCAAGCATGTTTCTGAGCGGTATTTGAACTCAGGTCCTTTCACTCTGCATCCTTTGCTCTTTCCATTCCGCCAGCAGGCAGTGATTTTTGCTACCTCTGAACATCTAGAGCACTTGGCACCTCTCCTCGTGACTTTGCCTGTTCTCTCTTCGGTTCAGGTCATTCGTGCCTGTGCCTCGTCTCCTTGGCTGGACTTGGAGCTTTGGGAGCTGCCTTCTTGTTAGCCTGGGCTTTGCACAGTGTCATGTTGAAGAGTATCAAGCACCTACTATGTGCCAGGCACTAGCGCTAAGTGCTCAGGATACAAAAAAGAGCAAATACAGGCTAAAGGGGCCGCTGTTGTGATGTTGTGATGCTCAGATGGTTTTAGATGTAAGCACAGTCCCTGGGGCGCCGTGGAAAAGCAGAGGGTCAGGCTTCTTTCATGTCATTCACGCTTTCTGATGCTGAGCCCTCCCACGGTGCCAAAGACCCTGGCGACAGGAACGGTCTTTTGTGGGTCTTCTTTAGCTGTGGCCATGGCCCCTACAGGAGCCCTTGGGCCCAGGCCACTCCTCCCCCGGGGCTGCTTCCCAGACAGGAAGCCTGACCAGTCCCAAGCCTCTTGGCCTCAGGGTTCAGAGAAGAGCATGTTAGGGAGAAGAGTGTGGTTGGAGGCTGCAGACAGGTCGGGCAGGATGAGAACTAGGGAAAGACCATGGGATTTATCAGTTAAAAGATCACTAGTCACTTGGGTGAAATGATGAGGTCAGAATTATGATGAAAGTGAGAGGAAGAGAAGTAGAGGCATCCATTGTAGGTGGCCATGGGAGGGAAGAGAGCTGGGGGATGACAGGGAGGGTTTGTGGGAGGATGGTGGAGATACAATCATCTGGAGGTGGGGGGAGAGCTTGTAGACAGTGAGACTGGAGATCAAGGAGAGAATGGGAGGAAGCGGGCGAGCAGCCTCCTGAAGATGGGGTGGAATGGGTTCACTTGTGCCTGTAGACAGGATTGCCTTGGCAAAGAGAAAGGCTGCTTAGCTCTTCATGTGAAGGGGTGAAGGTGGAGGTATTGGCTGAAGGCACCTGCAGGATGTGAACCGTGCGCTCTTTGAATGGCCTCTTTTTCTAGTGAAATCTGGGGCAGGGTGCTCAGCGGGGGGGGGGGGCGGGGAAGCTGTGGAGGCTCAAAGAGGAATGAAATGATTTGGAAAAGCCATGGGAAGGAGTGGGGAATCGATCCACAAGGTATAGAAGGATTGTCTTGTGGCTCCGAGGGCATAGCCAGGATTGTGTGACCCAAACTCATTGTGCCCCATGGAGGACAAATTTGTGATTTTCTGCAGGGCAGGATCATGGACGGAATAAAGGACCGGGAGAGGACATGATAGAGTTGAACTGGTTCACTCAGGGGTCCTGATGGTGGAGGGAAGAGTGTGTAGCCAGTGTAGAGGTGATAGCCTGGGAAAGGACTGAGGGGTGGAGGGATGGGAGGTCACATGGTTTGGGGTTGTAGTTCAGAGGAAGACGTGCAACGTCAGCAGACGATGGCAGGTAAAGGCCATTTCAGAGAACATGAAGCTGGAGAACTCATGGTGGTGGCAAGATCAAGGGCACACGTGACCGTAGCGGTGGTGGGGCGTAGGACTCATTCATGGGAAACGAGCAGATCGAGTCGTTGGGTGGTGAGGTTATTAGAGGGACCATCAGTATGTGTGTCGAAGTGTCCTGGAATGAGAGCAGAAGTTAGAGAGAAGAGCAGGGTTGAGTCCGGCACTAAGCTCAATTGAGGAAGGACGGAGAGTGTCCTAGAGGTTTGTAGACAAGTGGCCAGAATCTTGATTGGGTGATAAATATGGATTACATGAACCTCAGAGGAGCAGTTACTGAGGGACGGTGTTTGAGGGAGAGCCTAGAGTGGCTCCCCCACCCCAAGCAGGGCATCAGCCAGGGGTCGGGCTGTGTGAGTGGAAGTGCAGCTCGTTACCTATGAAACAGGCCTTCCAAAGAGGTGGGTAGCTTTAGAGTAAGTTGTGGGGGGATTGGGGGAATCAGTGGGGGATAGAAAACGGTTTGAGCAATGGCAATGCAAGGTTCAGAATCACTAGGTAAGGGTGGGGATGATGGGATGAATGTTTGCTAATCACTGAGGAATTCATCAGGTTATCATTGTTCACAGCAGACAGCTGGGGGGTGGGGAGCACAGTAAAGAGGGGCTCCCTAGGCTGAGTCAAGTCTCATAGAGCTGTATGTGGTTGTAGATAATACCCATCTGGACGGCATAAATGATTGAAATGTGTCCAGTCTGGCTAGGAACTGGGTCCCTGTGCTTACTGGGCAGGTGTTGGAGCATTTGAATCATTCTTCCCCAGTCACAGAAGACTTTGCTCCCCGCCCCCCCCTTCACAGGGTCACCAAAGGACATTTGCTCTTGCTCATGAATTCTGAAGGAACTCATTGTGTGTTCTTAAGAGTTCCTCACAAAACAGTTGGTTCTGAAATCCGAGGAGTAGCTGAGTTAGGCTATTCTTGGCCTGCGTCTCTGGGCTGTCGTTTCTGGGGGAGACTGTGGTGGGTAGGATACACTTCTCAGCTGCAGGCCCCCTGTGGCAGGTCCTGAATCGGATTTTCTTCCGGTGGTGCCCACTGCTCCTGGCTGCTTGATTCAGTTAGTGTGGCTTTGCTCCTTTCTCAGAGCCGGAGGGCCCCCGCCCTGGCATCTGTTTCATTGATGAGAAGGTGTCACAGAGCAAAGAGCTGGCAAGTTGGAGAACTCCCTTAGTGACCAAGTCACATGGTCAGTCTAGGCTTCAGTTGGACTGGATGACATCCGAGCCCCTTCCATCCCACGTTCAACATGAAGGGTTCTCTGTCAGCTCTGATGTTCCTTTTTTCCAAGTCTCTTCTGACCCCAGCATTCTGTATTCATTGTCCTCACGCCCCTTCAAACCCTGATATTGTCATGCTTTGTCAAGAGGTTCCAGGCTTTGCTTCTGTTGGAAGCAGGACGCTGTCTAGTACCCCTGGGATGGGGCTGTCCTGGTGATGGGTTTAGCTCATGATACCAGTGACCTCTTGCTGTCCCTGGAGGTTTAGACACGGCTCAGCAGAGCCATCACTGATTCTATCAAATGCCTTGATCTATCTAAAGGAATTTTCCCTTGTAACCAAGTCCCAAGCACCTGTTCTGGTAGAGGATGTGGAGAACCCCTATAAGGGGACTCCATTCTTAATCTGGAAATCTTGCTTTGGCTCTTAGTTTTTCGGCCTTCAGAAACCAGATTTTGACCAAAGAAGTCCAGACGTGGTGACACTGGGTCTTGGCTTCTGATCTCTGCCTCTGACTGTGGTGCTAAAGAGCCGGGCACAGCCAGAAGACATTAGCCATTACAGGCAGGTGGCCAGAGAGCAGGGACCCTCTTCAGGCTTCAGCCTGAATGATGATGTACGTGCTAGAGCAGTGATGGGTGAGCAGAATCCTGGGGTAGGAAGCTCTTCTCCAGCCCCACAGCTGGTCAGGGTCTCCTCGGGGGTCACCCTCTGACTTGGCCTCTTGGTCCTCTTCTGTTCTGAGGAGGACTTTAGGGATTTGGAAGGCATCTCTTTCAACATCTCAGGTGGTGAGTGTGTAATTTAAGATTCTAAATGTGGATTCTAATCTGTTCCCCCAGTTTTGGGGGAAACTGACTAAAAATCACTGATAAAACGAGTTTAGGTTTTTAAGGGTTTATTGGAAAATAGAAAGAAAAAGATTGAGAACAGAATTCTAACAGCCTGGCATTCCTATCTTTCCTCAAATTTCCTGTGAAGTCCTCTGCCGCCACCACCATCAAGTCAGGAAGCCAAAAAGCCCAGCGCTCTCTGCGCAGGCTCCCTTTCCTCCTTCCTGTCTCCTCCCAGACCATAGGAGGCTCCTCAAGTTGATTGGCTGGTAGCCTTGATAGACAGCACCCATGAGCAAACGTCATTTCCTGATGCCAAGGAAAAGCCACAATGCCTCTGAGGCATTTTCCTCATGGTGGAGCTTTCCCACAGCAAGTCTCCAGTAGGTGGCGTCATTCCAATCATTACATGAGGCCCATGATCTCTTGGCCAGTCATCTGAAGGAATTGAAAGAAAACAGCATCATTCTATCTGAAAATAGGCTTTTCTCTTTGTTTTTGGAGGGGGCATCCTTTACACCTGGAAAGAGTGAGGCATCCATTGTCAGAGCTGCAGGCTTCCCAGCAATTAATTGTCCCTAGAGTCATTTCACCTTGCACAAACCAACATGGCCCAGTGTTAGGTGGGATGCCATGTATCTGTTGCCCCTTGCCATGCAACCTCCTCTGCCCAGAAAACGAATAAAGCTAGCCATCTAGCTGTTCTTTCAGTACTGCTAAATGCCTCCTCTGTAAGACACAGTGCTAGGCACCAAGGGAAGTTGTGAGCAAACTCTCAAAAAGCTCACAGTCTTGGGGCAGCTAGGTGGTGCAGTAGATAGAGCACGGCCCTGGATTCAGGAGGACCTGAGTTCAAATCCGGCCTCAGACACTTAACACTCACTAGCTGTGTGACCCTGGGCAAGTCACTTAACTCCAATTGCCTCACCAAAGGGAAAAGAAAAAAAAAGCTCACAGTCTAGTTGGGATGACCACACAGGAGCACGTGCACATAAACACACTCACACTCTCTATAAGTTAGAATACCAGTCCCTAAGTGGACAGCAAAAGCAGTCAGGCAAACACTGTGTGCTAAGCACTGTGTGCTAAGCACTGTGTGCTAAGCACTGTGTTAAGGGCTGGGCATAGAAAGACAGTGGCTGCCCTTAGGAGAGCTTACCTTCTAGTCAGGGGAGACAACATAGACATGGTATATTTCCAACAGAAGGGAGCCTGTGAGCTGAGCTTCACGGGGCTAAGAGCTGGAGCAAGTGCGTTCTATTGAATTCAGCAAGTATTTAAGTGCCTGCTGGGAGCCTGGCCCCTGGCTAGGCGGATCCTCTGGGTCTGAATGTGGTGTCTGCACTGTTCTTGGGTACGCCTTAGGAGACCGTCCATGTAGCTGGGCCCCTTGAATTCTCTCTAAGATTTTTGGAGTCTGAGCAGGAGTGAGACCTCAAGATCCTCCCACATGTCTTTGCGTGTGATGACTCCAGATAGATCTGTATCCATCCACTTTATATTTATGCTGTTTCTGCTTGGATATGTGTACTTTTCACCTCCATGAGGCTGGGAGCTCCCCGAGAAGACTAGGAATTGCTTCCTTCTTTGTACTTGTATCTGTATTGATAGCATAGTACCTGGCATACAGTAGGTCCCTATTATGTGCGTGTTGATTGACTAACTGATCTCTAGCTCAGTATTTGTCTTCTTTCTCTGATTTGTAGCTTTTGGGGGATTTTTTTTTCTTTTGATTATAAGAGGCCATGAGCTGTTGATTGATTATTTGAAGTAATGCAAACAGAGCCCAATAAAGCTAAAGCCTCTTTTATGCCATTCCATCAATAAGCATTTATTAAGCACCTACTATGTGCCATTCACTGTGCTAGGTCCTAGAGCTACAAAGATAAAAACTATACCTTCCTTGCCCTCAAGGAGCTTACATTTTCTATGTTTTCCCCACTGGGGCACAGTTAGGATAGACCCATTTTTATTTAGTTTAAAATTTTTATTGACAGGTTTTGTTTTACCTTTATTTTTTAAATTATTCAGAATATTACCTTTCTTTCTGAATATATTCCATCCTTTCCCTGAGAGTGAATGAAAGGAGACGGGAAACAAGAAAAGCACTTTCTTGAGCAAACCAGCCCATCCATCCAGTCCAGCTGTGTCCCTGAGTACACGTGTTCAACCCGTGGTCACCCGCTCTGGAAAGGAGGGAAGACGCATTTGTCAGGACGTTCTCCAGGGCTGGGCTTGTTCACACCAATTGCATGATGGTCAGGATTATGTTTCTCTTTTTCCTTCCTGTTCTGTTCCTCTCCATGGCTGCAGCTCTCCATGGATCTCATTTTCCTGGTTCTGCTTCCTTCCCTGAGCCTCAGTTCTTAGGAATCTTCTCACGCTTCTCCAGGCCCATCATAGTTATCATTTCTTGGGAGACAGTACGGGTCAACCACATCCACACACCCCAGTTTGTTCAGCCGTCCCTGACTGGATGAGGCCGTACACTCTGACAGTGCCCTGAAAGTGAAATAAGCATTGACTAGCTAAGTGCTGGACGTGTCCACTGTTTTAAGGGAGCTGCAGGCCATGAACACATAATCAGATTATTTCTGCTCCTTCCCAAGGCCTCGGGAAGGTCATCCTACACCACTCTGGGGAGTGAGCTGTTAGACCATTTAACCCCCATATAACGAATGGTCCCTCGCTTGTGTCAGGGACTGCTGAGTTTTATAGATGCTGTTATCATGTCAACAGAAAAGGAAAAAAAAAATCCTTTTCTTTCCCCAGGTAGCAGTGAGAGTAAGCACAAAGAAAGAGTTCACTAGGCCCCTTGCCTCAGCTTTGGGAGAAGCCACCGGAAAAAACATCCTGCCTGACAATGGCCTTGAGTCCCACCTCCTTTAAGAAAGGCATCGTGGCTACTGCAGTTAGCCTCCCAATTGGTCTCCCTGCCACCAGCCTCCCTCCACTCCCCTTCATCCTCTATACATAGTTGCCAGAGAGTTTCCTTAGGAGCAGATCTGATCATGCCACCTTCTCCCTGCAAGCTTCTGTGGCTCCCCGTGTCCTCTAGGGTCACAGCCACACAATCCTCTCTTGCATTTAAATGTCTTCCCAGCTTGGACCTTCTTTTCCCCCCAAGATTCCTACATTTGACTCTCCCCTGTCCACCCTCCTTTCTGGTCCTTTATTTTTGAGTAGTACCAATGAGGTGTGTTTTTTAAAGAGTTGATATATAACACCATCTTTACATAAAATTCGCGATCGCTGACACTTCTGTATCATTTATCGTGTGTCAGACACTGTGCTAAAGTGCATCTCATTGGGTGCTCACAACAACCCTTGCAATTGGTGCTCTTAGTACCCTCATTTTACACACGAGGAAACTGAGGCAAACAGGTTAAACAACAACAACAATAATAACTTGCCCAGGGTCATATGGCGAGTGAGTGTCTGAAACTGGATTTGAACTCAGGTCCTCCTGACTCCAGAGCCGGTGCTCTCTCCGCTGTACCACCTGGTGACACATCTGACTCTCTTCCTGTCTCCATGCCTTTGCCCTGACTGTGCCCCATGCCTGGGTACCCTCCCTCCTCTTTGCTGCCTGGAGTCCCACCTTCTTCCTGATGTCTTTCCTGGTCTCCATGGCTTCTCATGTTCTTCCTCTTGAAATGACCATGAGTTCATCTTGTGTGTGTTCTGTCTCCACATGGCGAGTACCCATTGACCTCCATGTTACGGTGTAGTTCCCTCTTCCTTTGCACAGTGACCAGCATATAGGAAGTGCTTAGTAAATGCTGGTTGACTGTTAAGAGACTGTCAAATTAAAGGATTCCTAGAACTGTCAGTCAAGAACTGGGAAGAGCCTTAGCCCTAGTCCCACCCCCTAATTTTACAGATGAAGAAACTGAGGCCCAGAGAGGTCATAAGATGAGGATCTGGAAGGGGCCTCAGAAGCATTCTAGTCTGACCCTCTCATTTTACATTTAAGGACACTGAGGCTCAGGGAGATGAAATTACTTGTGGAAGGTAATGAAGATGGAAAGTGCCAGAGGCAGGATTTGAATCCAGAACCCTGGTTGGAACTGGGTGACTATGAGACAGTCATTTTTCTCTCTGGCCCTTAATTTCCTGACCTCTCAAATGAGGGGCTTAGAATATGAGGACTCGACCTTTGCCATCCCTTCCGGTTCAGTGTCTCATGACCTCACTTTTCTTTTCCAGAAGTGGCAGGAAAAATAAACATGGGCCTTCTGGGTGATGCAGATGGGTAAACATTGACTGGGAGGTGTTAGATAAAGTGCTTAAGAAGCTTGCGCAACATTTGAAAGGACTGGTTTTGTCCTACTTCCAGAGGATAGAAAGCCATTGACAGGAAAATGATTCAATTCAGCCAATAGCCATGAAGCACCTACTGCGTGCAGAATGCTAGGCTAGGCTCTGAGAATAGATACAGAGTTGAAATGATACAGTCCTGCTCCTGAGGAGGAAATGGACTGATGGGGGTCTGGTATTGGGGGGGTGGAAGGGATGGGGAGCTACTGCAAAAGGTGAGATTGATTTGAATCTTAAAGGGAGCCTTGAAGATAGAGGTGAGTCAGAGGAGCCAGGGCAAAGGCATGAAGAGGGGAGATGATGTATTGTATGTGAGGAGCTGCCAGGAGGCCTGTTGTAGCTGGATCTCATTGGTACTATGAGGGTGTTGGACATTTGTCCTCTGACCCCTCCAGCTCTGGCTTTATCAGTCCTGTGATGTGACCCTAAGGGATGCATAGGATTTTCCCCCAGTGTTTGTTTCTTTAAAATATTTTTAAAATTTCACTGACATCTTTGCCTCTATGTGACTTTTATTTCCCAGTATATCCCTTCCCTCCCGCTTTTCTTACCCATCAAGCCCTCCCTTGTAACAAAGAATCACAAAGAAAGAGGGATGGAAAAAGCAGTTTGGCAAAACTGGCCAACATGGCAACTGAATCCGACAGTGTAATGCATAGGTATTAACAGGGGAGAAGGTTGAGGGGGAGGACCTTCTAGGTATAGTTCAATGCAGTGAGCATCTGTTATGCACCTTCTGTGTGTTAGGCATGGGCTAGGTGTTGGGGTACAAAGACAGGGTAATTTTGGGGATGGTGCTAAAAATGAGGGGGATGAGTGGGTCAGGAAGGGTCTCACAGAGCAGGTGACTCCTGAACTGAGCCTAGAAGGGAGATCATTCCAGACATGGGGGACGGGCTATGCAAAGGCACAGAGAGGTGGTAGCTGAAATAGTGAGAGCAAAGGGACAGAGCTGATGAAACCTAGAACATGTTCATTGCTCGCATTGGCTGGAGCATAGAGTATAGCATTAGAAAAGTAATAAGATAAGGCTGGAAATGTATTATAGAAGCTTACAATCTAAGGTGACTGTTTGGTCCAACCTGTAGCTTAACAAGTTTTCCTTGCATGGTATTCCTAACAAATGTTCATTCAGCCTTTTCTTGAGGTTGTCTAGTGGTGACCCATGGAAGCCCACAAGAGCTCTCCTTGTTGGCAAGTTTTTTCTGACATCGAAGCTAAATGAGCCACTTTGCAACTTCTGTCCACTGTGTCTAATCTGGCCCTTTGGGGCCTAAAAGAATAAATCTGATTCCTCTTCTGTATGAGAAGCTTTCAGATTCTTGAAGACAACTTCCATTCCCCTTTGTGTCTTCTCTTCTCTAGGCTAAATGTCCCTCAAATTGATACAAGGTAATTTTGTACGCACCTCCTTCACCAGACCTTCTTTGGTGAGAATTCCAGACCCTTCATTATCAGTCAACAAATATTCCTTAAGTGCATATGCTCAGCTAGTGCTAAGGATCCAAACCCAGGGAATGAAGAACCATTTTGAGAGTAGTCCAGTTTCCTTTGGGTCTAGTAGCATCAAAAATTTCACAGATCTGAATGTCAAGAGACATTTTGACTTTATTTAGTAGGCAATAGAGAACCACTCATGATTTCTGAGCATGGAGATGTGAACAGATACATCTCAGTGTAACAGAAAAATGGGATTTGGGGTGGAGAGGTAGCATGTCAGAATTCCTGATTCCCTGCAAGACTCAGCTCAAGTGCCACCTTCTCCCATCAATTCCTTATTAGCCTCCTTCCCAAAACTCCCTCATATTTATTTTGCATTTTCTCCTTGTACATAATGATCTATGTGCTTGTTTTCTCTGTCAGTGGAATGGAAGCCCTTTGAGAGAAGGGAGTTTCATTTTTGTCTTTTTTATCCCCAATGCCCGGCACATAGTTGGTCCTTAATAAATGCTTATTGATTGTATTTTGGAGTCAATATAGTGCCCTGTGTTTTCCCAATGGTAACTGGTTTGGGTTTTTTTTTTTCCTTTCTTGAGTGGAAGAAAATGAATGTAAGGGGATTAACATGAACTGATGCCTATTGTTTCTCTTTTCTTGCAGCTTTTTGGAGACTGGGAAGCTCATCTACGGAGGATCATGAAGATGATAGCTGGGGGTGGCCTGTCTATCACAGGCTCCCACAACATGTGTGGAGACTATCTCTACAGTGGGCATACAGTCATGTTAACCCTGACTTACTTATTTATCAAAGAGTGTAAGTCCAAGTCTACTTTTCTTTCCATTTGGGTCCTTTTTGTCCTCACTTTACTCAGTGTGTCATTGGGAAATATACCTGAGAGGCTGAAGAAAGTCATGAGACTAAGTGTCCAGGTTGTACAATGACTGCCCAGTGCTCACTTCCCCATGGTAGGCTTTGTTTCCATCCTCTCTACTGCAGAGAGTGGAACTGAGAAATAATTGGGGCAAGCTCAGAAGAAAACTCTTATTCCTGGTGGCTGCTACCATGGTAGATGTAGAGAGAAAGCAACCAAATGAGAGCCACAGGGAGAGAGTGGCCCAGCCTAACCGTGGCCTTGAGTGCATGGAAGGAATGGCCCTAATTGTCCTCCGCTCATGACTAGGCTTTGCTGTTGGGGCTGTACTAGATGGAACTTGATTCTGTCTCCACTGAAACTCCCAGATTTGCCCAACACTTGTCTTAGACGTGGAAAGACAGGCTATGACCCTGCAAGTTGAATTACATGTCCCCCAGCATAGCCCTAATAGCAAAGCCTAATTGTGAATGTAGGATAAAGACAGTTAGGGCCAGTCCCTTCCAGGCGCTAAGGGGAGGGTTCGGCTGGGCTGCTCGTTCCCCTGGGCACTGATATATAAGGAGTAGAAAATCAGTCCAATGGCCCGGAGCATAGAGAACATGGCGGAATTCATGGGTAATGAGCCTGTAAATATGTTCTAGGCCCTTAAATGCCAATAGAGCAGGTTCTATTGTATCCTAGAGCCAGTAGGGGGACATGGAGCCTCTTGAAGCAGGGAGTGAAGTGGTCCAACAAGTGCTTTAGGAATATTGATTAGTCAGCTTGTGGAGGGAGAAGGCGGCTCAATCTAGAGACTGGTTTGGAGACTACCACGATAACAAGGTCATTCATTCATACTTTATGGGATTATTGGAACATAGATTTAGAACTGGATGTGACTGTGATGGTCAGTGGGCCGACCCCGTCATTTTTCACATGAAGGATCTAGGCTGCAGGGCTTGAAGAAGAGCTGCTATTGGATGAAGCGGGAGAAAAGGACAAACGCAGGAAATGTTGAGTTTGCATCACTTTGACCTCGTAGGTGATTGTGGGGACAGAAGGGCAAGAAGAGTCAAGGACACTTCCCAAGGGGCAGAGCTGGTCTCCTGAGGGATGAGGTTGTTCTCAGCACAAATCAGGGAACTTGGAGGAGGACAGGGACGCTTCCTCGGGGACACTCGAGGAGTCTCTCTCTACCAGCTTTGGTGACAGAGCAGATGAGAACTGCTTGGTGTCCATGTCAACCTCTGCTTGTGAGCATGTGCCCAGATCAATGGGGATCGATGTCTTACAGAACATTGGCTCCAAAGTGTAGTTCAGGGCAATCCAATTACTTCCATTGGGGTATGAGGAAAATAATTGCGGCAGCGGCTCTTCTGGGCTGATCGAACCCAGACAACTATTTAAAGACGCTGATTATGATGGCTACCTGAATACGCAGCAGGGAAAATCAAAGGGGATCAGCAGACACTGGGTTTGGATCGGGGTACGGCCAGTGCTCTCCTCTCCGAGCCCCAATGTCCTCAAGTCTTGAAAATGTCATTCAGTCAGTAAACATTAAGCCGCTAATATGGGCCGGGCACTTTGCTGAGTACTAGGACAATGAAGCACTTTGCAATGTTGTAGAGCCAGTGATAGAAGGGCCTCCAAGGCCGGCAGATCCACCACAAAGGAGAGTTCTCAGAGCACAGCGGGAAAAGAGTGATGCTGGGCGAGTCCCGTAAAGTTTGTGTGTCTGAAGCAACTTCCTAGGGAAAACAAGTACAGTCTAGAGTGGAGGTGGAGAGTCACGGGACTTGGGATCAAATCCCAGGCCTGCCTCTGGGACCTTGGCAGTGCCCCTCCCTTTCTAGGCTTCCATCAGTCAAGTGGAGTGGTTGTATCAGGTGATAGTTAAGGTTCCTTCTAGCTATAATAATAATAACAACAGCAACAGTGATGATGATGGTGGTGGTGTGGAATGATTTATATAACTTATCTCCACGTAGCAACCCGGGGAGGTTGGTGCTATTATTATCCCATTTACAGAGGAGGAATTTGGGGGCCAGAGAAGTTAGTGAGGCAGATTTCAAGCAGAGGCCGCCCTAATCCAATCCCAGCACTCTGTCCTCTGCCCCTTGCTGATGACTAAACATTTGCTATGTCATGTATAGGGTGCTGACTTTTTTTTTGTGCCATAGATCCCTCTGACAGAACAGTGAAGTCTACAGACCCTTCCTTAGGGTTGTATTTTGTTGCCTTCCTTCGTGATTGGAGGATGTGCTAAATTTTACTTTAGTGATAGTAAAATTAGGGTATATATTTTTTCCCATCCAATTTGATGGGCCCTCAAAATCTCTCTGTAGACTCCTTAGTCATCTATGGACTCCAGGTTAAGAACTCCTGTGCTAAATCCCAGGGAGGTGGCACCCTGCATCAGGGTTTCTATCCTTTCACTCCCTGATGTTGATAAAATCAGAGATCCTTGACCTTTTCACTTCTTTCCTCATAATATTGTTCCAGAGAAGATGCTTTGTAAGCTTTAAAGTGTCAGAGAAGTGTATTTATTTGTTCATGGTTTTTAAAAAGCATGAATTACTTTCCTGTCTCAGTGTATTTGCTGTGGTGGGACTGTGTCGGGACCATGTGACTATGACCACTTTTTGCTCCTTCCAGATTCCCCTCGGCGACTCTGGTGGTACCATTGGCTCTGCTGGATTCTCAGCTTCTCTGGGGTCTTCTGTATCCTCTTGGCACATGAACACTACACTGTGGACGTCGTGGTGGCTTACTACATCACCACCAGACTTTTCTGGTGGTATCACACAATGGCTAATCAGCAAGTGAGTCATGATTCACCCCTGTCCCCACCTGTGGCTCCATTTTAGATTCTTCTGCTCCTGGTTTAGTGCCCTGTGGTGTTCTTAAGACCTAAAAGACATGTCCCTTAAAAGAGAATCACAAAGAACCAGGAGGCAGATTGTTCTTGAATTTAGGAGACCTGCATTTGATACCCAGCTCGGCTCATCATTAGCTGTCTGACCCCCATGTAGATCTTCTCCTCTCTGGCCCCCAGTCTTCTTCAGTGGCATAGTGGAAAGAGTGTTGGCTTTAGAGGTAAATGACTTGTTTTCCTATTCTGCCTCTGGCACTGACTGGGTGACTTTGGGTAAGCCCTTCCCTTCCTAGGATCCCTTCTCCCTTGTTGATTAAATGAGAGGGTTAGACTAGATGGATGGTGCTTAATAAATATTTGGTGGTTAATTGCTTCTAGCTCAAGCTAGTCTTCTATGGAGCAGTCCTGTGTGAATTCCAAGCACTTTTTGCCTTTCCTCCGCCATCTTTGAGCTAGTCTTCTATGAACTGTGATATGAAGGAATGGGCGCTAGATGTCCTCTGCATTTCCTTCTGGCTCTGATAGATCACTCATGGTTTCCAAGGTCCCTGTCTTTGCTTCTTCAGGGCAGGATCCCTTGTCCCAAGGCAGGGATCACCCCAAAGCTCTTTGGGCTTTGTTTTTGTTTTTCCCCTGTGAGATATCTAGAAATGTGGCCAGCTGTAGGAAATCGCTTCCCTTCCAAAAGTCCTATCTTACGCCCTCTTTGTCTGTGAGAGTGGCTTTTTGAGACTGTCTCCTTAATGGATGCTCTTTTCTTCAGAGACTTAGGGTTATTATGATATTTCTAGCTAGTCACTGAAAGAATTAGTGGAACTTCCTTCTCCTCCTTGTATTGCTGGTTGTTTATCACAGACAGGTTCTGTGCATGTGGAGTTCCCCTGCTGGGGGCTTGTAACTAAGAGCCAGGCCAGGGTGAAGCCAGGGCATGGTGGGGAGGGATGAACTGCATTTCTGGACCTGCTCACTTCCTTCTTTGTTATTTCAGGTGCTAAAAGAAGCTTCCCAAATGAACCTCCTGGCGAGAGTTTGGTGGTATAAGCCCTTCCAGTACTTTGAAAAGAATGTCCAAGGAATTGTACCTCGCTCTTATCACTGGCCTTTCCCCTGGCCTGTGGTCCACCTCAGTAGACAAGTGAAATACAGTCGATTGGTAAATGACACATAACAGCTGTTCAAAGTTGGGAAAGAGGAGCTATCCAAAGTACTGAGGACTCCGTGAGGAAATCGCCATAAAATCAACGCCTCCCTAATCCTTTGATCTTTCAACAGTTACCTTGACTTAACCTAGTCAGTTACCTGGTCAGCACTGTGATCTTTTTTTTTTCTCTCCAAAGGACCTGCGTTGGACAACAATAAAGAGAATTTAACTTATCATGCACTGTATGCATTTCTTGTCGATAGGTTGGGGATTTACATAACCCATGGCCATGCTCCTTTGTATATGATGCGGCAGCATAAACATAAGCTTTTATATCCTCAGTTCTGGTCTTTCCAGCCCCGCCTGGAAATAAAGCGTATTATTTTCTTGGGAAAACATACTTTTCATATCTCTTTGCCCCAAAGATTGGGCTGTAAGCCATTTTCTAGCAAACGTCTATATGAAGGTTTCTAAGCACCTGAACGGAATTCCATTCAGAGCTCTTTCTACCTGTTGCGCTGATAGTCAAGTGAAAAAAAAAGGTAGATGCGAAAAGGTTTGGTAACTTTTGATTTTGTAAAAATCAGCAGTGATGGTGTCAAAAAAAGTGCAAAAAAAAAACCACCACAGATTCTGTTGTAAAGTGATTTTCTAAGTATTTCCTAACTTTATTTTTCAAGATGTCTATGAAATCTAAATTTAAAGATTTTTACATGTCAGAGAGAGGAGAGTGAATACTTAAAAATGCTTCTTGGCAGAAAGATTTGTCTATGTTTCTAGTGCCTTTCTTGTCTTGATTGTATGGTCAGTAGGCGATCTTAAATGTTTTTATTTGAAATAAAAGTATTCCACAAAGCCACGATGATATGTATACATGATTCAATTTTGCATCTCTAGCTAAAATGAAGCCAAGGTTCCTTCTAGTGTTGAAATTGCTAAGAATTGAAGACTGGGGAAGGGACACATTCTCGTGTCGGTGCCTGTTCGCCTGTTGTGACAAGGTGACTGGGACATATCTCCCTTGAAATCTTTTATTGTCTCTTTGGTAGCTGGATTTTAAAGAGGCCATAAAACCAGCCATGAATCCATTCCCCTTTTTCTCGGCCGGGGTTGCAAATGATTTCCAGTATGCCCCTCCTCCTGACCATGCAGTTGGCCAAAATAACAACAATGATGATGACACAGAGAGAGGTGTATTTCTTTAAAATATATTTGTGCAGAAACTGCATGTAACTCCGAGTCTCACTCCAGCCAGACTCTGGTCTGGGGAGGTATTCTATCCTATCCTTGCCAACGTGCAGAACAAACTAGTTTTTTAAGAATGAGAAGTCTATATATCCATTCTGTATTTTACGTGCAGCAGAATTATCTTCTGTAGGGTTTTTTTTTGTGTATTCACAAGGTGATATTTGTATTGTAAAACAATAATGGTGAAGGAAATAAAGGCTTTTAAAAAAAAGATCTAGTTTGCTCTTTCATTTCTGAAAGTTTTATCTTGTAGTGGGAGAGGGAATTCTGATGGTGTGCTGAGGCTACTCCTGACCTTGAGTGTACCTTTAAAAACTTGTTTCTATTTTTTAAAGCCAAAACCATTTTCCAGTAATCTCTGCCCTTCCTTTTTTTTTTTTTTTTTTTTGCTGGGCAATATGGGTTAAGTGACTTGCCCCGGGTCACACACAGCTAGTGTCAAGTGTTTGAGGCTGGATTTAAACTCAGGTCCTCCTGAATTCAGGGCTGGTGCTTTATCTACTGTGCCACCCATCTGCCCCTCTGCCCTTCCTTATTACAAGGAAAAACAAAATGGTGAAGAAAAGCCATCTGCTACAGTGGCTGAAAATTAATAAGTGTACGTGTCCACTAACTCGCTACTGAAAGAACTATGATCCCACATCAATCATCTGGAACCGATGGTGTAGCACAGTGTAAAAAATACTGGAGAGTCATTTGAACTCCGATCTGAGTTCAAATCCCAGCTCCGTCACGTGCTACTTGTGTGACAGTGGCCAAGTCATTTATTGGGCCTCAGTTTCTTTTTCTGGAAAATGAAAAGGGGCTAAATGACCTTTGACATCTGTTCTAGCTCCAAGACCCATGATCTTAGAATTCCAATGCCCTTTTTAAAATGAGGGAGGGTTGGTTTGGGGGTTGGAATTGGAGAGGTGGTATTTCAGGTAAGTGCTTGTGATTTCAAATATCCTTTTGATGTAAAGATGTCATAATGAACAGTAGGTAACTAGATGATCTCATTGTCAAGAAGTTTTGGGTCCAAGTGTGGCACATTCTGGTTGAGGGGCCCTGGGCAAGTCCCTTAGTCTTTAAGTGACTCAAGCAAATCTCTGAGTATATACGAATTGCAGAGAAATTGTCCATTTGCCCAGTGGGGGAAGTTCCCTCTTCAAGAATTCCTTATGCTAATCAAACCAACCCTGGCTTTGTTTTGAAATGAAAAGAGTCTTCCTTGGGTGACTTACTGGGGTATAGATGCCCTCCTGGGTTCTTCAAGTCTTGGCCCACAGAGTATGTGCCCCAGCTGGCTCTGCTAAACTGGGAGGACTTTCAGAATGGGTGGGACCAGTAATAAGCTGTAGGGTAAGTTCATTGACGGCCATCTAAGTTGGAGAGGGTTATGAGGCATGAGTGAGTCCCCAGGCCACCGAAGTCATTGATGCTTGGTGCTGCATGGAGGTAAGGAAATAGAACAGATAACTACACCTTATTGGGGAGTGGGGGGTGGCAGAGGAATAGGGAGGGGTTATTCAAGGATCTATTTCTGCTTTGTTCTGTTCTGCTTTTTTTTTAGGTCTTCTTTTTTATTTTTAATTTTTCTGTCCCCAGTAACCTCCAGCTAATGGGTGATTTTCTAAATCTACAAAAATTATAATAACCAATATGCTGAACCAAGGCCACTGCTCATGGTCGCCTGTCATGCTTAATTAGCTTTCTGTATGGGTTTGCAATTTGGAATTTAGCCAGTGGATTCTCAGGAAAGTAATTAATGTTGTCCGTTCTCTCCCCCCCCCCCCAATGAACCCAGGAACAATTTAGCTTTTCTAATAATTGGTGGAATAGCTTTGGGCTTAAACCACTAACATGGGAAGACTAGTAAATGGAAGGCAAGCAAATATGCATTTAAAATGTGAGACTAGGAGGGAAAGAAGAAAAACAATGCTTCCTCTTTCTATAATGGTTTAGGCTATTCCCAAAGCCCTTTGCTGGTGGAATGTGGGCTCTTTGTGAATAGAAGTTATTTCATTCTTTGTACTTCAATCCCTCATCACCTCACCCAGTGCTGGGCACACAATTGACACTTAATAAATGCTTACTCATTAGTGGTGCAAGTATTATGATTCTACTTTTTTCATAGGGAGCAACAGGCTCAGAGAGATGTACTGGCTTGATGAGGGTGCCACAATTGGTGAATTTTTATTCATTCACCCAGGTCTCTCTCTACTTGTCTTCATTTTGTGCACTTGGCTAATTGTTAGAATGTTAGAACAAAAGGAGACAACTCTCTCCATCATGGTAACTTTGTCACTCCTGATTTAGTTTAAAGAAGAAACTAGACTGAAAGCTTTCTCGGTGCTGCATCTAATACCATTTCAGGGGTAAGTGACTTGACACCTTTTTGAAAGGGCTTTCAATGGATTCCAAAGACAATGACTCAGCAGGACTGAGTCTGGTTTTGGCCACTAGCAGCACCCAACTGTGGTGCTGAGTAATCTTTCATCGGCAAAGCACCTCATTGATTCATGCTTCATTTTTTAGCCCAGCAGAGCTTTCTGTGGGAGGGGGGTGGGGAATGATTGGAGCCTGGGAGAGGAAGACCCTCTGTCTTTGCCACCCTTCTGGATGTATCCCAAGCCACAGGAGTGGAAGAAGTGGGTACAATGTCCAACTTGGGGTCTGAGGACTTTGACTGGAATTCTGGCTCTGCTGCTCACTGGGGGACCATGGGAAAATCAAGGCAACTCTGGCCCTCAATTCCTTTATCTGTCAAATAAGAGAGTTGGACTAGCTGTCCCCAAAAGTACCTTTAACCCTGTGATCTTAGATATGAAATGCTTACTCAGAGTGAAATGATGTGTCCGCCAAGTTAAGCTCTGGGGATACAAAGGCAGAACTATGGTCCCTGCCCTCAAGGAAATGCCAGTTGAATGCGGACAACTGGGGGCTTACAAGATTATGTATGGGGTGGATGCAAGTGAATCCCTATTGGGAGGCACTAGCTTCTGGGAGGGAGGGGAGACTGAGAACAGCCTCCCCCAGAGGTGAGATCTGAGCTGTCTTAAAGGAACCCAGGGAAAATAGGAGGGGAAGAGAGAACCAGAGCCTTTCAGGTGTGGGAAGTGCTTATGTATCCATTGAGCATCCATCCTGTTTTCCAACTGCCTTAGAGCTTTGGAAATGTAATGGATGACTGAGGGGTCCTAGCTTTGCCGCTGGTACATGGGACAGAGCCATGGGTCTGATTCTGTCGGGCACAGAGTAAGTG
Source organism: Dromiciops gliroides (assembly GCF_019393635.1). Lineage (NCBI taxonomy): Eukaryota > Metazoa > Chordata > Mammalia > Microbiotheria > Microbiotheriidae > Dromiciops > Dromiciops gliroides. Next base: position 13,593,780 of record NC_057862.1, read on the forward strand.
TTTGGTAAATGCTCGTTGGTTTGTTGACTGTATGATCTGGGAAGATCACCTGACCTTTCTGTGCCATCGCTTCCTTATCTGTAAAATGGGATCATAATCCCCGCACCCCTCCAGGGCTCATGGTGAGGAAAGCACTGAGTCAGCCTAGAGGGCGCATAGGGAGCTGCTGGGGCTCTGGCACAGCCTCTTGTCTCTGATGCCCTTTCACCAGTCTTTTAATTAGAGTTAATGAATGCTGGGCAGTAGCAGAGCTCGAGCCTGGGGCTCACCTGTTTTAAAACTCCCCACTGTTGGGGCTACCTTTCAGAAGGACTTGGCAAACCTGCCCAGGGAGAGCCCTCTTTATCGGCCAACTCTGGAGCAGCCTCTAGTACCCTCTTGTGGTGAACATGGGCATTGCCCGTGAACAGGCCTCCTGGGGTCTTGGTGCCTATTTTCTTTTCTCCCCCTGCTCCCGTAGCTGCAGAGGAATTTTACCTCTCAGCTCTAACTTTGCTGATAACTGTCCTCAATTTCTCTAGGCAGCTGGGTATTGCAGTGCATAGAGTGGTGGGCCTGGAGGCAGGAAAGCCTGAGTTCAAATCCAGCCTCAAACACTTACTAGCTGGGTGATCCTGGGCAAGTCACTTAACCTCTGTTTGCCTCCGTTTCCTGATCTGTAAAATGGAGATCATAATAGCACCTACCTCCCAGGATTGAGGATCATAATGAGATAATAAAGTGCTCAGCACAGTGCCTGGCACTATTTATAAAGGTTTGATGATGATGAAGATGAAGAAGAAAAAGATGATGTTGAAGATGATGAAGATGATGGAGAAGGAGGAGGAGAAGAAGAAGAAGAAGAAGAAAGAAGAAGGATTATGGTGATGATGATTGCTTGGAGGGCTGTCATGGAGAAGAAACATCAGGCTTGTTCTCCTTGGTCCCAGATGGCTGAATGAGGAGTGATGGGTAGAACAAGCCAGCAGCATTTCTAGTCCTGACATCAGGAAATCATTCCCAATGATGAGAGCTGCCTCAAAGAGGGAGGGCTGCCTCAGGACCCTGTGTTGGGGATATCATACAGAGAATTATTGTTCACCTATGAATGAAGACCACTGAGGTCTCTTCCTTCTGAGTGATCCTGTGAAAAGTAGAGTAACACCAAACTTTGGAGGGCCTTGAATGTCAGTAGAAGCATTTAAAGCTTGACACAATAGGCAATATCTGTCCTAAATGTTCCCATCATAAAAAGAACATTGATTGGGGGCGGGGGATGCTTCTGCTTCCAGAAAATAAAACGTCAGTTGTCTTCAGCCGACACATGAGCCCCACATACTATTACAATGCACAAGGTGTGAATTTGCCAGCACAAAAGATTCCCCCAAATGAGAACTTCCTGAATTCCCCAAGATGCTCTGGATTTAATCAGTCACAACTTTGAGTTTTCTGAGAAGCTAAGAAAACCATTTTCTTGTTGAGATTGAGGGAGGTAACATCTGGATCCTTCTGAAGAGGTGTGTATGGACAAAGCAGCACAGAGTATTGGACAGCCAATTTCAAGCCAGGTCTATCTATTGATTTCTACCTTGGAGTGCTTTGGGAATCTTGTAGCTGTTTTGAAGATCTTTCTCCCAACCAACCCACACGTCTCTTCTCCAGGCAAAACAGCCTTTAACCAAGTTAGACTTGAAGCCCCCCCACTCTCTGGCAGGGTTGTGTTGGAGCCTGCTTATACCCCAGTTGACCATCATATTTTCAGTGTGAATATGTACTTTTCAGAAATAAGCAAGTGCTATAAATCAGGGCTTGATTTATTGCTTTTGAGTGTCTGGACTTTTAAAAGTGATGAGGAAAATGTTAATGATGCAGATTAACCTTAAAAGCATGTCATAAGTACATTTCCCCCAAATCCTCCCCAGAAAGCCAATTGTTTTCAACATTTGTTTACATGAGATTCCCAATTTCAAATCCTTCTCCCTTCCTCCTCTCCCTCTCCTCCTCCCCCAGACAGCAGGCAATCTGATATAGGTTATATATATATATATATATATACAATAACACCAAACATTTCTGCACTAGTCATGTTATAAGAGAAGAATCAGCAAAAAAGGAAAAACCTCAAAAAAGAAAAACAACAGCACCAAAAACAAAAGAAATAGTATGGTTTAATCTGCATCCATATTCCACAGTTCTTTTTTCCCCCTGGATTTGGAGAGCTGTTTCCATCATGAGAACTTTGGAACTTTCTTGTACCATTGTATTGGTGAGAAGAATCCAATGTATCACAGTTGATCAACACATAATGTTGATGATACTTTGTACAATGTTCTCCTGGTTCTGCTCATCTGACTCATCATCAGTTCATGCAAGTCCTTCCAGGTTTCTCTGAACTCCTCCCACTCATCATTTCTTATAGCACAATAGAATTCCATTACATTCATATACCACAACTTGTTCAGCCATTCCCCAGTTGATGGGCAACCCATCAATTTCCAATTCCTTGCCACCACAAAAAGAGCAGCTATAAATATTTTTGTACATGTGGGTCCTTTTCCCTTTTTTATGATCTCTTTGGGAAAAAGACCCAAAAGTCGTATTGCTGGGTCAAAGGGTATGCACAGCTTTATAGCCCTTTGGGCATAATTCCAAATTGCTCTTCGGAATGGTTGGATCAGTTCACAGCTCTACCAACAATGCATTAGTGTTCTAATTTTCCCACAGCTTCTCCAACATTTATTATTTTCCTTTTTTTGTCATATTAGCCAATCTGATAGGTGTCAGGTGGTACCTCAGAGTTGTTTTAATTTGCATCTCTCTAATCAATAGTGATTTAGAGCATTTAGAAAGATAATTGTTAAAATTGAACTAGCATGTCCTCACTCTCTGGCCCCACAATCACATCTGCCCCTTCTTGTAGTACCAAATAAATGCATATTGACCAGGGAAGAGTGCAGTGAATCCCACTGAGTCCTGGGCTCCAGACCTTTTTTTATGAAGCCTAAGATGGTATCAGGTGGTTGGCTTTTGCCTACCATGTCACTGTTGACTTCCATTGAATTTGAGTTCTCATTAATAACTTCTCTTTGGCGTTAGTCATTCTGCCAGATCTAAATCCATCCAATAGTACAATTATCTGGTCCACATCTTTCCCCAATGTAAAAAAAAATTATTACAACTAATCTAGTCTGAAAAATTATATAACTACTTATATGAAAATTATGATTTTATGAAAAATTATAAGTTTAGAAAAATTATTATTGGGCCTTAAGTCTCATCTGGGTGGCCATTCAAATGTAGAAATATTTTGACTTACTGGCCTAATTTGGGGGGACTAATTTGACTGGAGGACTAATCTGTGGCCTTTCGACTCACTGGCTATCTGACTGCTATTAACTTGGTAGGGGCCAGTTAAAAATTTCTCCACGCCGCTCCCAAATTGATAAGCCAACGATTAAGAAGCCTCTTCCATTTTAACAGCAGAAGGTTTATTTATGAGATACAATTTAAAATTAAGAATACAGGGAAATAAAATGTACAACCTGACTGTGTTCTGGTGCATCTCTTTCTACCTGCTGCGCCTGGAACTATTTTAGCCTCCTCTTGCGTATCAACGGACTTTCTTCTAGTGTCCCTTCACTGAAAAGCCCCCCTGCTCCATATCGGCCTGCGTCCTTTCTTGCTCTTAGCTTTTTCTCCTTCCCCCGTCTCTTAGTGCTCCAGCCTTTCTGTTCTCTTAATCTTTGCTTTCTCCAACCCGTACCCTGTGCTGACCTCTTCTGTGCTCTCCACCGCCTCCTAGTCCTCTGGCGCCCCTTTCTGTCTGTGCCTCCCTTCTGGTCTAACTCCCCTGTATATATATCTTCCTTTTAACCACTCAAACCTCGGGCTCCCTGCGCCCCTCCCCCCCACCAAGCTAATCCGCCAGCTGCACTAGGGCTGCGGCTGGAGGGGACACCACACCCAGGGCTCCAGGGGTCTGTGCCCCGTGCTGTGCGCCCAGGGACCTCTGCACGGGCTATGCCAGAGGCTAGCCTGGACGAGTCCGGGATCTCTTGGATAGTCCGCTCATGGTGGAGGGACCTGGGGCTTTTTCCCCCAGCCGTCTGACCTGGAGTCTTGTGCAGCCCACGGGGCTTTTTGGGCTCAGCTGAAGCTGAGGGGGAGGGGCACCAGCCCCTCATACAGAAAAAACCCTGAGGGCCCAAGGCTTCCTAATCTCAGCCCAAAGGTAGGGTCCCCAAATCAAAATAAACTTCTACTCCAAGGAACTATTAAGTTGTCTAGAGTTGTCTCTTAGGCTCTTTACTTGCAACATTGACTTTTATTTTTAAAAATCTGAATCTAGAATCTTAGATTTGTCCTGACTCAACTTCATTTTATTTCCTTTGGCTCTGTTCCAGCTTGACAAGACCTTTGTGGTCGTGGGCTTTGTCATCCAGTGTTGTAGCTGTGCTTACAGACTTTGTAACATCTGCAGATCCAACAAGCATGCCGTGATTGTCTTTGTATCACTCATGAAAAACAGATGAAATAGCCTAGAGTCCAGGACAGATTCCTGGGCCACACTCTTAAAGACCTCTCTCCAAGGTGTCATTGAAGCATGATGACTTCTTTTGGGTTTTACTCATTGAACCGGGTCTAAATCCACCCAATGGGACCGCTCTCTGGTCCACATCTTTCCAGGCCCATTGATCTGCTGAAGTCCAAGTGTGCTTCATCTATAGGACTCCCCGGATTTACTGATCTACTCACCTAGTCAACAACATCACCGAGTTAGATCTGGCCTGGCCTGTTCCTGAGGCAACTGTTCTGGCCCTCTTGGCTCACTCTTTCCCTTCCTGAATGCCCACAAACCGTCACCTTAAGTCACTCTAGAACTTTGTAGGGAATACACAGCCATCTTCCTGTCCTGTAGCTTAGAGGCTCCATATTCTCTTCCCTCAAAGGCAGGATTTGTCTTTTCCCAGTCTGATAGAACCTCTTGTGTTCTCCTATATCTTTCAAAGAGCAGGAGAGACAGGTTGCAGACAGTGGCCCGACCGTCTTAGTACCTGAGGAGGCAGCTCAGCCAGGCCTCTTTACTTGAACTAATGCAGGGCAGCCAGGTGCTGTCTGCTTACTTATCTTGACTACCCACTCCCTGCTTACCATACCATCCTTCCTTTCTAACGTTCGCTCTCCTTGCAGGGAAAGCATAAGCGGAAGGTCAGCCTTCTTGTGTCACAGTCATCATCATCAGAAGCATCATCACGATAACAATACTACCTGACATTTGTATATTGTCTTCAGGTTTGCCAGGTGCTTTATTTACATTATGTCATCGGATCACTGATCATTATTGTCCCATCTCCCCAACTGCACCCTGTCCATTCTGTGATCCTTCTCTTGTCCTCCCACATGACACTAAAACAAAAACCAAACCGACAAAGCCTGAACAAGAACCCTCTCTACAACATGTGTGATGTGTAGTCTACCTTGGCTTGAACACCTTTGGTGGGGGGAGCCCACTAATTGTCAATGTAACCCATTGTGTTTTTGTATAGCTCTAACACTCTGAAAGTTTCCTCAGACTTCAAGCCCATTTTTTTCCTCTTTTGTAATCTTTACCCATTGCTTATTTCTGTGTCCTTCCATAAGTACGCCATCAAAGGTAGCCTTTGATTGGCCAGTACCTTGTGTGAATACTCCATTGCAACTCTGTGAACTTCCACCTAGGTGTGGATTTCTGTTTGTAGAATTCAAGTGACAGGCCCAGTATTGTAAACGAAAGCCCTGATCTTCAGAAATTCCCATCCAAAGTAGAGGAAATCTCTACAAAAAAGTTCCCTCTAAGATAATGGTAGCTTCTTCCAGGATAATTGTTAGCACCAACACTGTGCAGGCTGCCCACTGTATCATGCCAGCTGCCTCCCAGAGTTATTAAATGTGGTGCATCCTTAGACTGATCATGGGAAACTGTCCCGTCCAATTCTTCCCCCTCCTCCATCCAGATGTAATTCTGCATCAGAATCTGGCCTGTGGTTAGAATCATCAAAGATAGAGCTGCTCTCCTAGGATTCCACTAGCCACTGATGTTATGGAGCCTTGTGGTATCTGCCAGTGTTTGTAAGGAAGAAGAAGAAGAAGAGATGAAGTTGGGTCAAGAGGGTAGTCACAGAATGAGCAGCGATTGGGTAAAGTGGACTTCATTCTTCCCTCTTTACCTCAGAGCTAGGCAGGATGCTGCCCCTTTAACTGAACTATTCAGAAATCACGTCGTTTCTCTTCCCCACAAAGGGAAAAGTCAGTGAGCAGGGGAAGCTGCTCCTGCTATGGAAGTCAAACACAGTTTGATCGGCTATTTTATTTCCAACAAACTACCAGTTGGTCCTTTCACACCAATCCCCCTCTTCCTGTCCTTTCCGTCCTTCCTCTTTACTGTTTATTCCTATTGTTGTATAAAGAAATGAGTGGCCGCTGATGCTTGTCTTGTGTTTCGTGTCAGTCTAGGGGTGGAAGGTGTGAGTTTGGAGGGAAGCAGAATCTGCATGCAGGATTTAAGCTGAGGCAAGAGGCCACAGAGTAATCAGTCATTCTTTCCTAATCTTTTTGGTTATTCAGCTATTATATCCCTTAGTCAGCTGAAGGTGCAAAGCAGAAGGAACAATCAGGCAACAGATTAGGAACCTGACAAGAATCAAAGAAATAATTCCCTGTTCCAGAGATTTTTGCCAGCCAATACTTGGGACAAAGCATCCTTTATCCCTCACTGCTTCATCTCAAACTCCTTCCATGTTCTTACATTCATAGAAACCTGGCCTGTCCACAAGATGCTTCATTCCTGCCTGCCCTTTTCAGGGATGGTCATGCCTTCCCTCATGGCTCTACTGCAACTGGTGAGGTAGACCAGGAAAGTAGACTCCTCTCTTCTTCCTTATGTCTCCATGATTCCCCAAACCCTGCCCCCTTAAGTTTTACTCCATCCATTTATGCCAGTGGTCTACAAAGGTTTTTGATCACACATCCATATCAGTGAAAAACTTTTTTGAGCAGGAATATCAATATATGAATTGATCATATAACATTATTAAATATGAATATTTTTTCATATAAATGCTATAAATTATTCTGTAATAAAAATTGCATAGTGAAACATAAAATGACAAGGAATTTTACAAGGATGAGAAAAGAAGAAATAAACAATATTATAAATTTAAAAATTTTATTAATGAATAGTACAATTTTTTCAGTTCCCACTACTAATTACTACTAATAATACTACAATGTGTTTGAATATACCCAATTGTTTTTTGTTTTTTTGGTGAGGCAATTGGGGTTAAGTGACTTGCCTAGGGTCACATAGGTAGCAAGTGTTAAGTGTCTGAGGCTGGATTTGAACTCAGGTCCTCCTGATTTCAGGGCCGGTGCTCTATCCACTGTGCCACCTAGCTGCCCCTACCCAATTGTTTTTCAAAAATGTTTGTGTATGTCCTAGAGGTTAGGGTGGACTTGTGAATAATAATGATTACTAATTAATTATTCAGTTAATTTCATCAATATAATAGCCAAGTAGATGACTTTTTTAAAAATTCTGAATAGAATTGGAAAATAAAATTCTATTTAGATGACTTTTTAAAAATTCTTTTTTTAAAATCGGAGGATACAGAGCACAACAAAGATTAGTCAGAATTGTAAGGGAACAGAGTGGCTTTTCCATAGAACTCCTGTTTCGTTGGATAGATAGATATTCAGGAGACATAGTGCAAAAACAACCGACAAAAACAACTTGCTTCTAATTTCAATTCAGGAGATTCTTTTTCTTCCTTCCTTCCTTCCTTCCTTCCTTCCTTCCTTCCTTCCTTCCTTCCTTCCTTCCTTCCTTCCTTCCTTCCTTCCTTCCTTCCTTCCTTCCTTCCTTCCTTCCTTCCTTCCTTCCTTCCTTCCTTCCTTCCTTCCTTTCTTTCTTTCTTTCTTTCTTTCTTTCTTTCTTTCTTTCTTTCTTTCTTTCTTTCTTTCTTTCTTTCTTTCTTTCTTTCTTTCTTCTCTCTCTCTCTCTCTCTCTCTCTCTCTCTCTCTCTCTCTCCCTCCCTCTCTCCCTCCCTCCCTCCCTCCCTCCCTCTCTTCCTTCCTTCCTTCTTTCCCTCCTTCCTTCCTAGGCTATCAGGGTTAAGTGACATGGGTAGAGTCACACAGCTAGTAAGTGTCTGAGGCCACATTTGAACTCAGGTCCTCCTTTCTCCAGAGTCAGTACTCTATTGCACCCTAGCTGACCCTAGTCTGTCTGTCTATCATCTCTCTCTCTCTCTCTCTCTCTCTCTCTCTCTCTCTCTCTCTCTCTCTCTCTCTCTCTTTCTGTCTGTGTGTCTGTCTATCCATCCATCCAAACATCCAAACATCTATCTCTCTATTTCCATTGATCTTTATGTACATGTTGTTGCCACATGGATGATACCATAAAGCATCATTTCCTATTCACAAATTGGACACTTCAGCTGTGTTTTTGTTAGGAACTGAGGAGCCACAAGAGGGGAAGCTTGGCTGACTACAGAGTATAGAAAGGGGAGTAACATATCATAAGTCTGAAAAATAGGTTGGGGCTGGGTTGAGAAGGGCTTTAAATTCTAACAAGAAGACTTTATTTCTGATCCAGGAGAATGACATGGTCAGATCCAAGTTCTAGGAAAAGTATTTTGGCAGCTGTGTGAAGGATGGATTGGAGTGGGGAGAGACTTGAGACAGGAAAACCAACCAGAAGGGTACTGACATAGGCCAGGGGAAAGGTGATGAGAATGTGAACTGGGGGTGGGAGGTGGGGTGGCTGAGGGAATGGAGAAAAGGGGGTGGATGCAGATGGGAAGATAGAAACAACAAGAGTTGGCAAATCTTTGGGTGTGTGGACTAAATAAAAGTGAGGAGTTGGGGATGATGTCAAGATTATGAATGTGGCTGATCTGGAAGATGGTGGTGCCCTCAATGGTTAACAAGGAAGCTTCAAAGAGTGGGTGGCTTTTGGTGGGGAAGATAATCTAACAAGATCAGTGAGGGTCAGCACAACCCATCTATTTTCTTTTTATAGGACTCTCTCTGGGTCACCCAAAATAAAAGTGGCTGTGATGATGCTTTTTGCCTTTGGTCATGAACCCCTAGGGTAGAGCCTGCCCTTTGAAAGAGCTTTGAAAGGGACCTACTGTAGCCACATGTTGCTTTTGGGATAAAGGGACAGGGACTTTGGGAAGTCAGGGTACCCTATGGCACCTGTATAACTATTATGTTTAGGCTATACCTGCCCTGAGAAGGTGACACTTAGTGCAGAAGGGGCAAGAGATGTTAAGAGCCTGCACAAATACCACTATTGGGTCTTTTCCCCAAAGAGATCATAAAAAGGGAAAAGGACCCACATGTACAAAAATATTTATAGCTGCTCTTTTTGTGGTGGCAAGGAACTGGAAATTGAGGGGTTGCCCATCAACTGGGGAATGGCTGAACAAGTTGTGGTATAGGAATGTAATGGAATTCTGTTGTGCTGTAAGAAAGGATGAGCAGGAGGAGTTCAGAGAAACCTAGAAGGACTTGCATGAACTGATGATGAATGAGATGAGCAGAACCAGGAAAACATTGTACACAGTATCATCAACATTATGTAATGATCAACTGTCATAGACTTGATTCTTCTCACCAATACAACGATACAAGATAGTTCCAGGGGACGCATGATGGAAAAGGCTCTCCAAATCCAGAAAAAAAAGAACTGTAGAATATGGATGCAGATTGAACCATACCATTTCTTTTGTTTTTGGTGCTGTTTTTCTTTTTTGCTCTGATTCTTCTCTTATAACATGACTAATGCAGAAATATGTTTAATGTTATTATACATATACAACCTATATCAGATTACTTGCTGTCTTGGGGAGGGGGAGGGAGGGGAGGGAGGGAGAAAAATCTGAAACTATAAATCTTATAAAAACAAACATTGAAAACTATCTCTACATGTAACTGGAAAATAATAAAATACTTTTATAATTTAAAAAAAGAGCTTGCACAGTAGTGGAGGGAGTGGAGGGAGAAGTGAGGGAGTGTTGGTGGAAAATGGATGAAGGGTAGGTGCAGCTGTCTTGGAGACAAACCCTACACCGGTTATCCTGTTAAGGGTGGAATGTGACACATCTTCCCTCCCTCTCATGGGTTAATCATATACCCATTAGGATCATACCAAGGCCCCACAAAGTTTAAGACCCCCTCTTTGGAGACCGTTGATTTATGTCTCCTTCTACAAAGTCTTATTGTGATAATCTACCAATTTTCAGGTTAACTCTACTCTTTCCCATGGAATTCTGTATCCAACTCTTGTTGCTCTCAATCCTGACCCCTGTCTTGACATATTACACTGATGTTCCATTCACTTCCCAGGTGGTTAATTTCTCTTCTTATATCTTGCATCTTTATTCCAACTCATGGTGGAATACAGGGCCACAGGGATAGTCGTACCTTAGGTCCTAACTTTCCTCCAAACCATGTGTCCCACATGGTTGTAAACTCTGACCCCTCCCCCCATCCTGATTACCTTTCCTCCCCCCAACCCCCATCTTCAGTCTCTTATTTATTGGCTTCTTCTTTGTAGACTGAAAACATTTCCATTTTCCCCTCATCCTTTGGGGATGGGGAGTAGGGAAACACCTTTTGTTTAACCTTCTCAACGTCTGGAATCAAGACATTATGCTTTGGTGTCTTTGGTTCTCTTTGAAACAAAGGACAAAAGACAACATCCCCTTAAGCTATTGTCCTTTATCTCTCTCCTCCCTTTCACAGTCAAAAGAAAGGGGTAGGAACCAAACCTGGGATTCAGTTTGTATAGAGAACTTCAGGGTGAGGGCATTCACTTTACTAATAACATTAGGCACCTTCTCTGTAATTCATGGTCTTAGAGAGGTTTGAATGATTGGGCCAGGGCCACACAGCCAGGATGAGTCAGAGCTAGGACGTGAACCCAGGTCTTTCTCTTTTCAGTACCCTATCTTCGTCCAATCTGCCCAATTGCCTCTTACCAATTGTTGTTCCTCCTTGTTACCTTTCCCTCCCATTTTCTTCTTAATCCCTTGCAATCTGGTTTCTGAACCCCCCCCCCTGCCAAAGTCCTCAAGGAAAATAGCCTTTTCTATGATAAATTTGAACCTAAAGTCTTCCACATTCTGGCTTCAGCCAACCATTCCAATCTCATTTCTCATGATTTACCCATTTTTCCTTTTTTTTGGTGGGGCAACGGGGGTTAAATGACTTGCCCAAGGTCACACAGCTAGTAAGTGTCAAGTGTCTGAGACTGGATTTGAACTCAGGTCCTCCTGAATCCAGGGCCAGTGCTTTATCCACTGTGCCACCTAGCTGTCCCCTCTCATGGTTTTTCAAAACAATTCTTCATGGGCTCATTGTTCTGTCCAAAATAGTGGAGGCATCAGAGTTGGGTAGGATTCCTAATCATTCCATGACCTTGACATTGCAATGCCTACATCTTTGGATTTCCCCAAGCTGTCCCTGCTGTTTGGAGGCAACAACCTCTAAAAAGAGAAGCAAATAGAATGTGGGATGCTCTCTTGAATAAGGGAACTGGGAGAGGGTTCCTGGGGATGAGCGTCAAAGGAATCCAAGGATTCTGAGAGGTGCCGTTGAGTGGGACGGGATGTTCCAGGCAGTGGGTGCAGAAGGGACTCCTCTCCTTATCTCTACCTCCTTTAATCCTCACAGTCTTCTTTCAAGACTAAGCTCAGTGGTCCCTTATTTCATGAAAACTTCCTTTATTCACACAATCCTCCCCTCACTTTGTGCACTCTCCTTTTTCAAAATACCTTCTATGGACTTATCTCTACCTGCTCTAACTTCCCAACAGAATAGAAGTAAAAGCTTGGTTATCTCTGTCTCTGTGACTCTGTCTTTGTCTGTCTGTCTGTCTCTTTCCCTAACTTTCTGTCTAGCCACACATCCTCTGAACCACACAAATACAGTCCACTACAATATGGTATAGTAAAAAGAGCACTGGATTTCGAGAAGTGAACTGGATTCGAATTCTGCCCCTCCTTTCTCCTTATGTCTGGTATCTGCACCTCAGTTTCCTTTAATAATGAGGGAGTTGGACCAGCTGGCTCTTGATATTCCTTTCAGCTCTGGATCTATTGTCCCATGACCTCTGAAGTCTCTTTCAGATCCAAATCAATCTCCTGTGTGACAGATCAAAGCGGGTGGAGGACGGTGTAGGGACTGGCTGGTCCAGCCTGGGAGTCAGCGCATAAGTAGTTAAGAAGTGGCCAATCCTTTTCTTTCCTTCCCTTCCCTTCCCTGGTTGGTGTCTCCAGCCTCCAACCAGTTAACCTGCAGCACTCCCTCCCTTCTTGGAGAGAGAGAGAAGCAGGCACTGCTGCTGCCGGGCAGCGGACCACAAACCTCCCTGCCCTGTCCTGGGGCTCACAGAGGGAATGAGAGGCGGCCTTGAAGCAGCTGTACCAGCCAGCCTGCCCGGTACGTAGCCTTCTCTCTGATTGCTGCCGTTTGTTTTTCTCCCCAGAGAACAAAACCCGGCTTGTTCATGTTTGCAAACAAGGTCCCTTGGCCAGTGAGCAGCAGCAGATATTGGCGAGCCTGCGGTTTCTGGTGACAATAAGGGATGGGGGCTGGGGGAACTGTGTCCCCCCTCCTTCACCCCTTCCTCTTTCCATCTGCATTTTAGCTTGCATTTTGACTGAAGGCCAGCATGGTTTGGTGAGGTCGTCTGAATGTCATTATTATAGCAGCAGCAGCAGCCTGAGAGAACTAGCTCTTAGCTAGAAAACTCTTCTTGCATGATATATGCATAGACATCAATATACACTGATGTACATACATGAGAGCTGATTATGTAGAGTGAAGAGTGATGGCCTTGGTGTCAGAAAGGTCTGGCTTCAGGTCCTACTGCTGACCCATACTGATTGTGTTGCCCTGGCCCAGTCACTTAACCTCTCAGTGCCCCAGACCACTCTCAGAAACCAGAAATTGCATGCAAATTGCAAATCTGCACCAGTGTAGGGAGTTTCCACAGCAGGAGTACCCCACTCCGATGAAAATGACAGATCTGGACCAAGTATATTAGGTTCAGACTCAGACTCCAGTGGGTCCTTGATCTTATGGATGTCACTGTTCCTTCCAATGAGGGAGATCCAGCCCCATCCATCCACCCACCCATCTACTCACCCACCAAGCCATCCACCCACCCATCCATCCATCCATCCATCCATCCATCCATCCATCCATCCATCCATCCATCCATCCATCCATCCATCCATCCATCCATCCATCTATCCATCCATCCATTCACCCATCCATTCATCCATGCCTGGGCATCTAGTGCCTCTCTTAGTTGTGCTCTTCCATAAATTCAGCAAAAGGATGAAATATACATACCCACTGCCACCCCATTCTCCCTAGAGAGCTGAACCAGAGTCAGAGACTTGGGTTCCAGTCCAGCCTCTGCTGCTTCCTAGATGTGTGACCCAGGCCAGAAAAGGCTCTTTACTTTTACCAGCCTTAGTCACCTCATAACAGGGTCAGATTTTAGATGTATAAGATTGTACATGCATATGTGTATCTATCTATGCATATATCTATAAACAATCTATCTCTATCTTTGTACACACACACACACACACACACACATAGGTGCTTTGCAAACCTGAGGATGCTATATAAATGCTAGATCTTATTGTAATCATTAAGGTTCGCTTATTAATTCTCATGGCTAAATGGTTAAAATATTTTTCTATAATTTGGAATATAGCATTCAGTTCCTCTGGACCAAGAAAATAAACTTCTTTGAATTCATCTTATGCTTTAGTAAGAGAAGAATCATCTGAAAGGAGACTTTCCTTAGAACTGGGAGACTTCAGCCTCTGGGACATTTTCTGGCTAGAAGTTCCCTTCTTAGAATTCTGGGTTCTTTTAAGAGAGTTTCACTCAGCAGTCATCACCAGGGTCTTGCTGACCCCTCATTGTCCCATGATGTTGATTAGGCTCCTTTATCCCTACTCTACAGAGAATAAAATGGAGGTCTGGAGGGAAGCCAGAGCTTCCCCAACTCTGGGACATCCAGAATCTCAGAGGATGGATGGAAGCAGTTTGCCAGAGTGAACCAGTTTGCAGGACCTTGAAGGCACTGCAGTCCCCTTTGGCTGGCTGATCTAAATGGCTAGCTGATTTGTCTCAAGGTCAGTGGCCCTGGCTTCTGAGTTGCCTTGGGCTCCATCTGCTGCTTTCCAATTTGACCTTTGCCTATCTCATTACCTGTATATGGAGGGAACATCTCCTGCTAGTAAGATGTAGGTGACGTCTTGAAGACACACCCCTCCCTCAAATCTGCTTTACAAACTGTCTAAAATAGCACCAATTTAAGAATAATTAGGATATGGACAGCCTCTTTTAAAAGGCGAAAACTCCTTGGCAGATAAGCAGGCTCTCAGTTATTCATGCATTAGTATGAATTAGTTTAAAAAGTTTATTTTTAATCACCACTCATATTTGTATACATGCACAATACACATACATTATATATGCACACATGTGTCTTGGTATACATACATTTTCACATAAACATGTTAACATATACACATACACATATGTATATATGTTTATATGTGTAAAACACCACATACATACACATGTATACACATACACAATACACATATGCATATAGGTGTATATATGTGTGTATGTGTGTGTGTGTGTAGCCAAGAAAACCCTATATGGGGCCAGGAGGAATTGGATATGACTAAACAACCAAACAAAAACCACAGATAATATTTGGAAATACTCTATTTGCCTGGTGCTATGTGAATGCCAGCTGTTATTGCCTCCTTATTGTTCTACAAATAGGATACTCCATTTCTCAGCTCTGGGCATTTTTCCTGGCTATACCCCTTGTGTGGGACTCTCTCTGTCCTCTGCTCTGACTACTGACCTCCCTGACCTCCCACCTTTTACAGGAAGCTTTCCCCTTCCCCTCTTAATCCCAATGCCTTTCCTTTGTTAATTATTTCAATTTGCTTCCTTTGCATATATTTTCTGTCTCCTCCATTAGACTGTAAGCTCCTTGAGGGAAGGCACTTAATAGATATTTATTGACTTACTATTTTTTAAAAGACCCATGATTTTGTTGGTGACATGGATTGCTATTATCTAGACCCCATTCAATGATCTTTGTGGCCAAAGAAACTCAGTACTCATCCCCTTGTGGCAAAGTGGGGAGGAGAGCAATCTGTCTGTGCCTAGGCTAGACTTTGCATGACAGACATTATCCTCAGCTTCCTATTCACAGATTCTCCAGCTTGGTAGCATCTTAGGTTCATCAACTTAGAGCTGGAAGGGAACTTAGGTTATATTGAGCCTAAACCCTCATTTTTCAAATAAGGTAGGGGTTGGTTAATATTTTGTCAACCAAGTCACCCACTCCAACTTAATGTAAGTGGTAAGATGCCCAATCATCAATTTCAATCATAGGTCTTCGATTAAGAATGAAAAGTCTTGGAAAGCCATTTGATGAAGTGAAATCTCAGGATCCTGCTCCAATTGGCTGGAGGATTTTGTCATGTTGTGTGGGTCTGGTATAAAAGCACTAACATTACTGGAATTGGAGAATTATGGAAAATAGAGCAAGTGTGGATGACCGGCATATTCCGGATGATTTGGAGGGGATGGAGAGGCCTCAGCTTTACCCTGGCCATTCCCCTTGTCTTTGGCCAGAGGGGGACCATGATACTTTTAAAGTCCAGAGGATGCTGGATGATCCCATCTTTCCACCAGCGTTTTAGCTTTTTTCTCAGACACTGATAGCTAGTGGTAGTGTCTGCGCTGAGAGCTTTTTGGCAGACTTTTGGAGAGGGTGTTTCCCATCCCAACTATACTTATTTTATCACCTTAGTAAATACTCCTTCCTAAAATTTACTTAAGGTTGGCTGACTAAACTGATTATCAATTGCTTATCTTCAGGAAAGTACACTGGCAGGGGCTTGAGGCAATGGCATTAGAGAATCACCCCCGGTTCATTAGCAATATCACTGAAGGGGGAGATTTGCTTTGCCCTGGTACCTGATAAGGATCCCTAGAGATCCCTAAAGGAGGTAACTCGGTCCCACAGAGGTCAGGTGGGAGGACTTCAGAGGCCATTTCAGAGCCCAACTTCTTTATTTTTCAAATGAGTACACTGAGGCACAGAGAATGACATACCCCCAAGTCATAAAACATCATTCCAACATAAAAAGGAAATGAAACATGTTTATTCTATTCTTTTTCTCCTTTCGCCCAGTCCCTCCTCAAAAGTATTTTGCTTCTGACTACCTCCTCCCCCCAATCTGCCTTCCCTTCTACCACCACTACCCTTCTCTTATCTCCTTCCCCTCCTACTTTCCTGCAGGGTAAGATCAATTTCTATACCCAACTGAGTGTGTATGTTATTACCATTTTGAGCCAATTCTGATGAGAGTAAGGTTCACTTGCCCTGCCCCCAACCTCCCCCATCTTCCTCTCCACTGCAAAAGCTTTTTCTTCCTTCTTTCATGTGAGATAATTTACCCCATTCCACCTTTCACTTTTTCCCAGTGCATTCCTCTCTCACCCCTTAATTTTATATTTTTATATATCATTCCTTCATATTCAACTCATACCTGTGCCCTCTGTTTATATATACTCTTAACTGCTCTAATAATGAGAAAATTCTGAGTTATAAGTAACATCTTCTCATGTAGAAATATAAACAGTTTAACCCTATTAAGTCCCTTATGATTTCCTTTTCCCATTTACCTTTTAATGCTTGTCTTGTGTCTTATTTTCTATTTAGCTCTGGTCTTTTCATCAAGAATGCCTGAAAGTCCTCTCTTTCACTGAATGTCCATTTACCCCCCTCAATAATTATAATCAGTTTTTCTGGGTAGGTGATTTCTGGTTGTAACATCAGCTCCCTTGTCCTCTGGAATATCATATTCCAAGCTCTCTAATCTTTTAAGGTAGAAGCTGCTAAATTTTGAGTTATTCTGACTTTGACTTCATGATATTTGAATTGTTTCTTTCTGGATGCTTGCAATATTTTCTCCTTGACCTGGAAACTCTGGAATTTGGCTATAATATTCCTGGGAGTTTTCATTTTGGGGGAGGTGATTAGTGGATTCTTTCAATTTCTATTTTACTCTCTGGTCTAGAATATCAGGGTAGTTTTCCTTGATAATTTCTTGAAAGATGATGTCTAGGCTCTCTCTTTTTTTTAAAAAAATGGCTTTCAGGTAATCTAATCATTTTAAAATTATCTCTCCTGGATCTACTTTCTAGGTAAGTTGTTTTTCCAATGAGATAGTTCACATTGTCCTCTATTTTTTTATTCTTTTGTTTTTTTAAATTGTTTCTTGATTTCTCATAAAGTCATTAGCTTCCATTTGTTCAATTCTACTTTTTAAGGAGTTTTTTCTTCAGTGAATTTTTGTGCCTCTTTTTCCATTTGGCCAATTCTGTTTTTCAAGGCATTCTTCTCTTCATTGGCTCTTTGTAATTTTTTTTTTTTTTTACCAATTGGCCTAGTCTGTTTTGTAAGATGCTATTTTCTTCAGTATTTTTTTTTGATGTGCTCCCTTTACCAAGCTATTTACTCTTTTTTCATGATTTTCTTGCATCCCTCTCATTTATCGTCCCAATTTTTCCTCTGCCTCTCTTACTTGATTTTCAAAATTCTTTTTGAACTCTTCCATGGCCTGAGACCAATTCATATTTTTCTTGGAGGCTTTGCATGTAAGAGATTTTATTTTGTTATCTTCTTCTGAAGTTGTGTTTTGATCTTCCTTGTCACTTGTAAAGAATTAATTGTTATTTGAGGTTTTTAATGCCTTGGTGTGCACTGGCCTGGGGCTCCACAAACCGAACGGTGCTCCACTCACTGGTTGTAGACGTTGCCATGGCTCTGGCACCTCACATCATCACCACTCACTGATGCCTACATGGGCCTGCAAAATTATAATGATTGGAAGCCTAGTGAGGACAGTCATGTGACTGTCAGAGCGGCCATCCCATTGGCTGGGGCTGTGTGGGGTTTTTCTGGGATTGGGGGAGGAGAATTGGGCATTCTAGGGGGACACTGGAAGGCGACAGGCGTTCTGCTGCGTATTCTCAGCTGATTCCTGAGCGGTGGTATTTTCTCAGGTTGTATAATTTCCCTTTCCCTGTTTTATTTCCTTTCCCTTGATCCTACTGATCCTGTTTGTGTGTGTGTGTGTTTTTAAGTTCGTTCTTGTTAAAATAAATCTTGTTCTGTTCTGAGGGAGGCTGTCAGTCTCCTTCCTTGTCCCAATATTGTGGTGAGCTGCTTAGCTAATACTCCCCAATTAAAAATTGGTCCCCACACACTATAGCAACTTTCTATGATCAGAATATTTTTTCTGATGTTTGCTCATTTTCCCACCCTATTTCTTGACTTTTAACTCTTTGTTAAACTAGGGATCTGATTCCAGAGGGGAGGGTGCACTGTCCCAAGCTTCAGGGGTTTTGTGTAGCTGTTTTCAGAGATACTTTTAGGTACTTGTAAGTTCAGTTCTTCCAAGGTGGTGTGATCTAAAGCAAGGTGGCCTTTGCTGTGGTCTGTGAGTGATCACAAACAACTCTTTCCTTCCCTGGAACTGTGAGGAGGGTCCCTGCTCCACTGTGGTCACAAGCTCTGGTGTGCTAGTACTCCTCCCCACCCTGCGACTGCCGTCCAGGATGGCAACCTGGATCCAAGTATGGGCAAAACAAGAGTCTTACCTTAGTGCTAGCCAAGAGACCCCTGTAATCTCCTTTTGACCAGTTGTTTGACCCACCTTACTGTCTGTGGGCTGAGTGCTCCTGAAGCAGATGTTGCCACAGCTGATTCAGTGTCTCCCAAGACCTGTTCCTGGTTTTCTGGTCTGGGTATGCATTGGCGTGGCCTGCATTGGTCTGTGATCCACTCTCACTCAGGTATGACAGACCTTTCCCGACAACCTTCTAAGTTGTCTTTGTCTGGAACATCATTTCACTCCATTCTTTTGTGGGTTCTGCTGCTCCAGGAATTATCTTCTGGCATTATTTAAAGTTATTTGAAGGGGTTTGGGCTAGAGCTCAGGTGTGTCACTGCCTTTTCTCTGCCATCTTGACGCCACCTCCCTAACTTGTTTTTTCCCTTGAGCTGCTTCCTAAGTGGCCTCCTGGGTTCCAATTTTTCCCTTCTGTGGTCGGCTCTCCACCCCACTGCTAAAATAATCTTTCTATGGTACAGATTTAGCCATTTGTATTTACCTTCCTTCCCTAGAATCTTCACTGGCTCCCTATTCCCTTAGGATAAAAGGAACCTCTCTGCAGGCTGGAATTAAAAGTCCTCCCCAGCATGGCTCTAGCCTGCCTTTCCTGGCTATCTCCGTGTCACTCTCCTTGAAGCCTTCAACATTCCAGCCAAGGAGCTGACTTGCTTGTTCTGAAATCAGTATTTTATCTTCGGCCTCTGTGTCAGCCTATTCTCCATTGCTGGAATGCTCTCTCTGACTGCTTATCTCTGCTTCTCAGGAACCTTAGCTAGTCTCCGTCAGCCTCAGCTCAGCTGTCTCTTCTTAGATGTAGCTTTCCCTGCCCTCTCTGATGTTCTCTCCTATCTTCCAATGGCTTTATCACTGGACAAGGTGCTCAACCTCTGTTTGCCCCAGTTTTCTTATATGTAAAATGTTGATAACAACAATAATGATCCTACCTCCCACGGTTCTTGGGAGGTTCAAATGGGACAATAATTGTAAAGTGCTCTGGGACACGGTGAGTGCTGTATCAATGTTAGTTGTCTTTACTTTTCTGTGTCAATGCTACAAACCTAGGTAGAACAGAAGCTTTGAGAACAGGGCCTGGATTTCATTTTTCTCTTCACATCCCTGCCCCTTAACATAGTACCTTGTACATAGTAGGAGCTTAATAAGGACTTGTTGAATTGAAGGAGGTCATTTGATAAAGTAGAAAGATTCTTGGCCCTGTAGTCAAAAGTCCTGGGTTCAAATTCTGCTTCTGCTGTGACTTCGGATAGTCCTAACTCTCTCGGACCTCAATTTCTTCTAGGTATGTTACCTTATAACAGTACATTCTGAAAGTGAATTGTGATAAAATACAGCAAGGTTCTGAACCACTCACAAGCTATATGACCTTGGACAAGTCATTTCACTTCTTTTTTGTTTTTTCAGTTATAAACAAGGGGCTGAACTGGGTGACCTTCCTTGTCCCTTCCAGCTCTTAATCTGTGGGTGCATGACTTTGGAAAGTTTTCATCCTATTCTCCAGGATGGCTAGCTTTGTCACAGCCATTATCAGCTCCCTACTGTAAACAGCAGGGTAATTCATCTTGTGCAAGAGTCACCTTTATCTCTTACACCATATTCAAGGTCCAGAACAACTGAATCTGAAAGGGCAAAGGCTCAGTCTGGTCTCTGCCCAGCCAAGTGAGAAAGGCCACACTGGGGCCTGACGGGGAAGAGGCTGGTTCAGTGCCCAGCAAAGTCTGAAGCCTGAGAGCATCTGTCCTAGAATTCCTCCTGCAACTCCTTCTGAGGAGAGTGTGGGCAAACACTCAAAGGACCCATCATTCTGTGGGGGTGGGGAGTCCTACCGACCAGCCTGCCTCACCAGTGATTCTGTCAGCATGGGGAACCCCACTGACCAGCCTGCACCACCAGTGATTCTGTCAGGATGAGCCAAGATCACCATCCCTCTGGGATTTAGTAGATGAAACCTAGGCAGTTGCTTAAGGGATATACAGGTTAAGGGGCAGGTCTAACATCAGAGTTGGTATTGGTGACATGATTAGACAGCGAGTGTTCCTACCCCTGTGCCCAACACTTTCCACCATACTATACTGACTCAAAGTATAGTATATTTCACATAATTTAAGCATTTAAAAAAGCATTTACATAAACTTCAAGGGTCCTAGGTTCAACTGATCAATCAACATTTATTAGGTACTTGCTTTGTTCCATGAACTATGCTAAGCTCTGGGAATGCCAAAAGAGAGAAAAGACAGACCCTGCCTTCAAGGATCTTACAGTTGAATGGGGGAGACAATATGCAGTCATATATAAAGCAAGCTAAATATAGGATAAGTAGGGGATAATTAAGAAAGAGAAGGTGATGGAATTGAAAAGGGTTGGAGGAGCCTTCCAGCAGGAGCTGGGATTTTAGTTGGAACTTGAAGGAAGCCAGAGAGGTCAGTGGTTGGAAGAGAGGAGGGAGAGCAGTCCCGGCATGGGAGGCAGCCAGAGAGATGGAGGGGCTGTTCGTGGAACAGCTGGAAGGCCAGTGTCACTGGACTGAAATGTACATGGATGGTCATAAAGAGTGGGAAGACTGGAAAGGTGAGAGGGGACTATGTTATGTAGGGCCTTGAATGCCAAACAGAGCATTTTGCTTTTTATCCTGGAGGTGATAGGGAGCTACTGCAGTTTAGTGAGGGAGGGAGGCAGGATAACATGATTGGACTGCACTTTAGGGAAATCACGTTAGCAGCAGAGGATGATTTTGAGTAGGGAGAGGCTTGCTGCAGGCAGACGCACCAATAGGCTATTGTGATAGTCTAAGCATGAGGTGCTGAAGGCTTGCACTAGAATGATAACACCAGTTATTGTACTAGATTGATAAATAGTATTTTTCTATTTTTTGCCTTGCTACCAGTCATTCATTGTTTCTGTTTTCAGTAGCCTGCCCTGGGTAATTCCCTCCTTCCACTCAGGTTTGTGGCTGATTTTCTATGGTTTTAGAAATCAAGTCACCAAGGTTTTTAGGATTAAATGTAAACTAAGAGCCAGCAGGTCTGGATTCTTTTAGGAAGCATGAATTTTGTGCATGGGCTTAATAGCTGTTGTTTATCCTTCATTTCTGAAGATCACACCATCTTGACTCATGCGTGAATGGGATTTAAGCGAGGCAGAGCAGCACAAAGTCATCAGCCTCACTTTCTCTTCCAGAGCCATTGAAGTCCAGTGGCAAGACGAAAGTCAAGATGGCTGCTGATGACTCGGGATGCCGTAGATGATCTTGGCGTACTCAGTGGGCTTAGTGATAATTATTTAAGTGACTCAGAGGTGTTCATTGGCTACTTCCTTATGGCTGAGGTTAAAGTTTGAAATTAGACTTTTGGATAAGTAGGAGGGCTACTATATCTTGCAATGCTACTTGGTTTTTGTTTTTAAAGGAAAATGCTTATAAACATCTATTGTTGTACAATGGCCAGAATGCAGGATTTGGGTTAGAACAGCTGGCTTTGAACTCTGGTTCAGCTGTTTACTATGTCTGTGACTTTGGGCAAGTCCCTTCACTTTGGGGGGCCTCAGTTTCTCTTTCTGTAAAATAAGGGGGTGGGACTAGATGACCACAGCATGGTGAAGTGGATGGAAAATGGATATTCTGCTACCAGTTACTAGCTCTGGATGTGTGTGTGTGCATGTGCATGTGTGTATGTGCATGTGTGTATGTGTCTGTACATACAGATATAGGAATCTTCCGCTTGGGTGCGATAGATGATTAATTTGTCTGAATATGCTATGAGATGTTTATAGAGCTCCTTAAGGTTTGCAGTACGGTTGTATAAATTATCTTGTTGGACCCTCAGAACAAGTCTGCGAGCTAGGTAATATTATTTTACAGATGGGAAACTGAGGTTAGTGGTTTATCCAGGGCCACCCATTGGAGCTTGAAAATGTGGCTGCTGATGTAGAAATTATGTGTGTCAGCAAGGCAGCTCTTGGTTCTCCCCGAGGCACTCTCTTCTTCCTCCCCCACCCACACTTCCCAACACACACACCTGGTTGGGCACAGCCCTCCGAGCTGGGTCAGGAGGTCTTTGTACCTCCCCTCTCTCCCGATTTGCCTCCTCTTGGTGAAGGGAGCAGGGACACAACAGAAGCCCACTTTCTTCCTGCTTCCCTCCCCTGTTTGCTTGTCTTCTGATGGTGCCCTATCATGATGGACTTGGATTATGAGTCAGAGATCATGGCTTTGGATCTCAACTCAACTGTGTGACCTTGGACAAGGGACTTAACCTCTCTGGGCCTGAGTTTCCTCTTCTGTAGAAGGAGAGGGTTGGAGTCAGTGGTCTCCGAGGTCCCTTTGAGGTCTAGCTCCAATGTGTGGGCTTACGATGCATGTGTGAGCTGCTGCATTGTGGATCTTTGGGCCCAGGGAAAGGGGAAGTATTACCATGAACCATGCTGGCTTCGAGTTCCTGCAGTGATGACAAATAGAGCAACAGCCTCCTCTTAGCTCCTGCCACCTCCCCATCCCATCCCAACATCTACCTTTGTAACCTTGTAGAGCAAAGCAGATGAGATTTACTTTGGACAGATGCAATAAATTCTTATCTATAGGGCTGACAAGAGATAAATTATTGGTGAGGCATTTCCAAATGATCCCTCTAAAGAAGACTCCTTTTCACCAAGCTGTTGGTCTCATATGATCATGTGCTAATACCATTCTTTTTTCGTTTTTAGGCATGTGGACATTTTCCAAACAGTCCTTCTCCCTCCCTCCAAAATCCCCCAAACCCCAGCCCCGCTCAGTGGGACGTGAGCTGGGAACTCATAGGTAGATTTCTAGGGCTCTGTACCAGGTGGGCACAAAGGAAAATGAGGATGGAAGAGGCCTATTGACTTGCCGTTGCCATCTTGGAAAGCTTTCATCAAGCACTTGGCTAGATGGCTAGGCATTATTGTGTAGGGAGGATTCTTTTCAGGTGGAGGTTGGATTGGATGCTAGCCAAGGTCCTAACTTTATAAGTGCCATTTATTAGAGCAATGCGGTATTATTAGCTAGATCAACACAGTGCAGATTCCCGCCTTTAGCCCTTTCAGGTCTGGAGACTCCTGGGAGGATTGAGGCCAGAGTTGTGAATAAAATTGGGAAAGAATAGAAGGAAGATGTGAGGATGGTAGAAGGGTTAGGTTGGGCCTTTCAGGTACAAAGGGAGCAAAGCAATTGGCTTTTGTAGCTTCCACCTTGGTCCTGGTGGGGAAGGACAGGGACCCTTAACTGCCAACAAAACAGGAGAGCCCCTTTCTTTTCTAGTAGCACAAAAAGGGCAGGGTGTCAGCTCTTTCTTTTCATGACTGAACTTTGAAACTATTGACTGAAAGAAAAACAAAGCCATCTCCAGAGTCTGCTTGCTGATGTGTGGGACAGTGGAAAGACCTGGACTTGGAGTCAGAGGAACTGAGGCAGAATCCTGCACCATCTCTTGCTAGCTGTGTGACTTTGGGCAGATCTGGGCTTCACCTGTCTGGGCCTCAGTTTCCCTGTCTATAAAATGAGGAGGTCAGATTAGTCGACCTCTGAGGTTTCTTCTGGCTTTATTGCTCCATGACAACTGGGCTCCAGTTTCCTTGCCTATTAAATGAAGAAGTTGCCCTAGAAAATGCCTAAGTTCCTTTCCAGTTATGAGTCTGTGATTTCTTATAAATTAATTTTACCCAGTTAACTCAGTTAATCAGGTTTCACACTCATATCCAATAATCAATAAATGAGGGATTAATGAATCCTGTCAGAGAATCTTAGGGTTTAGAGTTTCAAAAGAGCTTAGAGGTTCTCTGGTCCAGCCTCATTTGTAGGGATGAGATCCAAAGAGAAGTGACTTGTCTGGTAGTAAGAGGCAGAGGGAGGATTTGAACTCACAGCATTCCTTCTCTGTACTAGGCTGCAGATGGAACACTCTGAAATGCTTGTATTGAACCTGATGGGAGGTTCTCTCATGTCTTTTCTTGATGTTCATGGACATGACCTTGGCATCTGGAAGGCAGGGTCAAAACATGCAATCTCTGACAGGTTTCATCAATCAGTAAAGGCTTTGAGTCCAGGGACAGACTCTGTTTCTGTCACCCAAGGACCAGTCTGACCCAATTCAGCCAAATTCATATCTCGCTGTTGTGGTAGCTAGATGGTGCAGCAGAAAGAATCCTTGACTTAGAGTAGAAGGGCCTGAGTTCAAATTCTGTCTCAGAAACTTCCCAAATGAGTGGTCCTGGGTAAGTCCTCTAGCCTCTCTCAGCCTCAGTTTCCTTATCTGTAAAAGAGGGTTAAGAATAGCACCTTCCTCACAGTTGTGTATATATATAAAAAGCTTGTCAAAACTTAAAGCACTACACAAATACAATCTAGCAGATGAATTTTTTAGCCACAGCAATTCTCAAAGACCATCTGCCAAGACATAGAGGGGTTGCTATCTGCACTGGTAGAACGAGGACACACACTGGCAGAACCATACCACAGGTCCTCAAAATGTGGATGTCCAGCTAAATCATTTTGAAAATTGGTTATTTTAAAAATTAAATCTTGAGCGAGTCAAAGGAAATTGATGCCACCAATATTTAGCACAAGAAACCTTGGTTAGCAACATCATGAGCCCTGCCAGGCAAAACTGTTAGTACTTGCTACTCTTCTTGAGTTAAAGGTTTTGCTCTGTTTGTTTCTGATTCAGCCTAGAAGCATTTGTCTGGAACACTCTTCCTCTAATAGAATCCTGAACTACCCTACCACCTTTCACACGAAGGTCTTCCTGTACCTCCAGGTAGTCCCTCTTGCAATGACTTCATATCGTTTTGTATTTATTGTACTTTGTAATTATTGACTTTTGTCTGAGCTCTACCCACCCAGGAGAATGTAAGGGAATGTTTCATTTGGGCTTCCTAATGCTAACACCTATCGTATAGTGCATTGTACATGGTAGGTGCTAATACTTGAGTTCAATAGCATTTTAAGGATTGCTATGTGTCAGGACCTTGCAAAGTCCCTACTCCAAGAAGCTTATATTTTATAGCTCACATGGTTATTATGAGCATAAAACGAGACTCTGTGTGTGTGAGAGAGGGATTTCTGACTGGAAAGTCCTGGTTTGAAATTCAGTTCAACAAACTTTTACTGAATAATAGCTATACATAGAATACTATTATAGGTAGAAAAAAGGGTGTTTTGTTTAAGTGTTTTTTTCTAAATATTTATTCTGAAGTTTACACAGGTAAGTTGCTATTAGAATTATTTTATAGACATGGGATTTTGGGGGGAAGAGTTGAGATCATCTGATATTCTCCTAAATTCCTGTACCATGTGTTATAGGGAGCAAAGGTGAGAGCTTATTAATTATATCGACAGGGACCATAGATCCAGTACTTTCTAGATAAGTCCTAATTTAAAATGAAACCCATGTCAGTTCCTGACCCCCCCCTCCCTTTTGTGGGGCAATGAGGGTTAAGTGATTTGCCCAGGGTCACACAGCTAGTAAGTGTCAAGTGTCTGAGGCTGGATTTGAACTCAGGTCCTCCTGAATCCAGGGCCGCTGTTTTATCCACTGTGCCACCTAGCTGCCCCCTTTCTTCCCCTTTTAAAAAGTTTAAAATTTATTTATATGTAATTTTTCTGACCTCTCTTTCAAAGAAACCAGGTTTAATCTTGGGAATCTGCCTCTAACAAATAATCAGTATGACTTTGCTTCCACCCAGAGTTTTCCCTGGAAATGTAAGAATCTGGAGTATGTATTTCCAAGTGCCTTCCCAATGTCCACTGCAAGCATTCTGGCTAACAATATCATTCACCACAGAAGCAATTTATGAAAGAAGAGAGATGACTAGTATTTGAGCCCCCTTAACAAAGTGGTACTT
The DNA here is from genome assembly GCF_019393635.1 of Dromiciops gliroides. Lineage (NCBI taxonomy): Eukaryota > Metazoa > Chordata > Mammalia > Microbiotheria > Microbiotheriidae > Dromiciops > Dromiciops gliroides. The sequence goes on from NC_057862.1 coordinate 13,620,413, forward strand.
ACAAGCTCCCTTCTGGTGAAGTTCATTTCCCTAAGTTGGTCAGTCAATAAGTATTTATGTGCCAGGCATTATGATAAGTGCTAATCCCATGTGCTAAGTCTCTGATCCTTTTACCCTTTCCCTCAGAAGTTTTGTCACATTTTCTCAAAACTTGTAGGGCATCACTTAAGGAGTTCCAGCAATCTGGATGGAATTGAGATCCCAATGAAAGTAGCAGATCTGCATCCCACTTCCCTGTTTCCTTGGGTTCTCCTCATATCCTTGTTCTAGTATCCCTTTGTCCACCCTTAGTTCCACACTGTCTTTCTCTTATTCCTATCTCTCACCATAGTCCTGAAGCTCTGTTGCCACAGCTTCCATGTACCTGCCAGTCATTGAAAGTCCAAGCTGGGCCAAATGCTCCTCTGTGTTCTGGCAATAGGGTTATTCTCACCATTTCCATGTTCTTCACAGCTGCTTTACCTGGAAGATCCATTTTTCTGTTTTGATTGTTCATATATCTCTACCTTTGGTCTCTCTTGTGAGGGAAAGGGGAAGAATCTGCTCAATGCTCAGATCCCACTATTCAGGGCATTCTATTTCCATTTGTTAACTACATATTAGGAGGGAAATCTTTTCTTATGCCCAGGGCCTTGGTTTGAGTGTTGTCCCATTTAGTGCATGGGAAAAGCAATTTGGGGGTAGGGAGACACTAACAGCTATGGGACTCAAGAAAAACTCCTTCTGGGAAGTGGCCCTTGAGCTTATGACCCTTGAAGAAATACAGGTGAGGAGGGAGAGGACTCCAGGCATGAGGCACAGCCTGGGCAAAGGCCCTGAAGCAGGAAAGAGAAGGATGTGTCCAGGGAACATCAAGTGCAACTGCTTGGGCTACAACTTAGGTGGATCATCCTACTCAGACAGTGAAATCACAGTCAGATCACAATGGGCTTCAAATACTCATAAGATGAGTTTGTGTTCAACTATCCTAGAGACAATAGGGAGCTACTGTCACTGAGCAATTACAGTTACTAAGCAGTTACTACTGTGCAGTAACAAGGTCAGATGTTCTTCAGGAAAGAAGAAATTAACTCTTTTGTAACTGAGAGTCTTCAGAAGCTGCCCAGGGTTCTGAGAGGTTAATCCCTTTCCCCAGGTCACATAGCCAGACTATTCCAGGAACAGGACTTGAACCCAGGTCTTTCAGATTCTAGAGGTCGTCCTTTAGCCATTACTCCATGCCATGATGCCTCGCTCATGCTTATATGTAAAATGAGCACAGTAGTAATGGTAAGACCTATCTCAGGGGCTGTGGAAGGGATCCAGTGAGGTTATGCATATAAATGATACATAAATGCCACTCATTCATTATTAGTGCTGTTCATAAGGGGAATGGGTCCAGGCTGGGGTGAGGGAGACATTTGAAGACCTTTCCTCTGGCTGGAGTTTAGCCACAACCCTTCACAACTCCTGGCAGAGTGTAGGAGTGGGCTTCCTAAGCTCCTCCTGCAGGTTCCCTCCTTAACAACCTGCCTGGTAAGTCAGAGTTCTGTCTGTTATCGACCCATCCTTATCTGGTGCTCTTTTCAGACTTAGGACAGCGAGGAACAGTCCAGCCCCACAGCAAAGTGATCTCATTTGCTCTCCAGAGTCCGAACTCTGCAGAGGAGCTGCTCCTCTGGAGACCTGCTGCCTGAGTGCCGTGGAATGGGCAAGACCAAAGCCTTCTAGGAGCTGCTGCTGCTTCGGGGGGATTCTCACGTTCTTCGAGACAGTGCCCTGGGGTGAGGATGCCTGCTGTGCTTGACTAGAGGAGGGTGAGGAGGGCGTGGAGTGGACAGGCTCCTGGTCTGGGCTGGTACGAAGGGGAGATCAGGGTTCAAATCTCAGCTCTGCCACTTCTCATCTGTGTGACTTGGGACATATCACTGAACCTTTCTGAGCCTCAGTTGCCTCCTCTCTTCAATGGACACTATAATTACCAGTCCCTAGCTCACAGGGCTGTGGGTAGGAAAACATGGGTGTAAAGTGTTACATGAATGCAAGCTCAGATGGATTCTATTGTGAGGAAACCACCTGTGTTGGATTACTTTTCCTTTTGGCAGACTCCAATTTGTTATGTGATCTCTGTATTTTCTGACTGTCCTGAGAAATCAGGACTGCAGTGAGGTAGGATTTCAGCACGAAACAGTAGAACAAATGCTTGATTAGGACCTGGGTTTGAATTCTGCCTTTTGCCATATTCTGCCTATTTAGTCTCAGACAAGTCTTTTTGCCTGTTTGTGACTCAGTTTTTTTCCATTTATGAAGTGAGGAGGTCAAATTTGATGACTTCTGAGGACCCACTTCCACCTTTACCTCTCTGATCATGGCTATGATCTCTCACTTGGGGTTACTGGGGGTGCCTTCCTCACTACTCCTGGCATCCCTAAAACTTTGGCAAGATCCTATATTTAGAGATATGGGGGCACCTGAAAGGTCATTGAAACCACCTGTATCATTTTATAGAAAAGGAAACGGAAGCCCATAGAGTTTACATGACTTGCCCAACATCAAGCTGTTAGCACCTCAGGCAAGATTTGAACCCATGTCTTTCTGACTCCAGGTCCAACTCTCTCCCTCTCACACCCCACTGCTTCAGGAAAATTCAGCCAGATGGATTTTCTGGGAAATCGCTCTCCCCAATTAAGGAAGAGATGGTTTGGTCTTGGAGCTCTCTAATTCAGATTTCTTTATCAGTCAGAAACCAGGAAAAGCTTGGAGGTTTTCAAATCTATACATGTGGGTGGTGGCAGCTGTTAACATTACTGGGACAGGCCGACTATGTTTGCTTTGGAAAAGAAAGTGGCTAATCAACTGTTGGTGGAGTTGTGAACTGATCCAACCATTCCGTGGAGCAATTTGGAACTATGCCCAAATGACTATAAAGCTGTGCATACCCTTTGATCCAGCAATACCACTGCTACCCCAAAGACATCCAAAATAAGAGAAAATGACCTATTTGTACAAAAATATTTCTAGCAGCTCTTTTTGTGATGGCTAAGAATTGGACATCAAAAGGATGCCTATCAATTGGGGAATGGCTAAACAAGTTGTGATATATGATGGTGATGGATTATTGTGCTATAAGAAATGAGAAGCAGGATGATTTGAGAAAGGCCTGGAAAGACTTGTATGAACTGATGTATAGTGAAGTGAGCAGAACCAAGAGAACATTGTGCACAGTGACAGCAGTATTGTTTGATGAAGAAATGTGAATGACTTAACTATTCTCAGCAATAGAATTATCCAAGACAATCCCAAAGGACTAATAATGAAACATACTAGCCACCTCTAGAGAAAGACCTGATATTATAGATTGAATACAGACTGAAGCAAGCTTTCTTTCTTTCTTTCTTTCTTTCTTTCTTTCTTTCTTTCTTTCTTTCTTTCTTTCTTTCTTTCTTTCTTCTGTCCTTCCTTCCTTCCTTCCTTCCTTCCTTCCTTCCTTCCTTCCTTCCTTCCTTCCTTCCTTCCTTCCTTCCTTCCTTCCTTCCTTCCTTCCTTCCTTCTTTCTTTCTTTCTTTCTTTCTTTCTTTCTTTCTTTCTTTCTTTCTTTCTTTCTTTCTTTCTTTCTTTCTTTCTTTCTTTCTTTCTTTCTTTCTTTCTTTCTTTCTTTCTTCTGTCCTTCCTTTCCTTCCTTTCTTTTTCTTTCTTTCATATTTTTCTTTTATTTGAGTCTTCTTATAGAAAATGAAATATAGAAATATTTTACATATAATTGTACATGTATAACCTATATCTAATTACTGTCTCAGGGAATGGGAAGGGGAGGGAGGGGGAGAGTGAGGGATAGAGTTTGTAATTCAAAACTTTAAATAAAAGTGTTTATTAAAAAAAGAAAGTGGCAGAAGCCAGACAGACCCTGACTTTCTAAGCTAGAGACCAAAGTCTCATCTCCAAGCCCCTGCCTCCACACTTGGTCAGCAGGAGCTCTCTGCCATCCTTGGCGCTGTCAGTGGTGCTGGCCAATATAGGAGAGTACCTGGAGCAGGGGGAGGGGCTGGATGCTAAAAAAGCAGGGCTGATGGTGGGCTCACACTTATAGCCCACCCACTCAAAGAGCCTATTAAGAGCCCCCTCCAGGCTTCTGGGTTTCCCCAGGGCTACTTGTCCTTTTTAAAAATGCCCTTCTTTTTGTATGTGGCTTGGTCATCACTATTTCCTGCTGGGGATTTTGCACGAAGTTTATAGTCTTCATGTCTGAATACAAACTGAAGCATACTATTTACACACACTTTCTCTTCCTTCCTTCCTTCCTTCCTTCCTTCCTTCCTTCCTTCCTTCCTTCCTTCCTTCCTTCCTTCCTTCCTTCCTTCCTTCCTTCCTTCCTTCCTTCAGTTTTCATTCACAAAATGACTAATAGGAAAATATTTTACATGATTACACATGCATAACCTATATCAGATTGCTTACCATCTCAGGGAGGGTGGAGGGGATAAAGGGAAGGATAGAATTTGGAACTCAAAACTTAAAAAAAAACCCCAAGTATTAAAAATTGTTTTCACATGACATGAAGACAAGAGAAAAGTCTTCTCTGTATGATATTTGGCCAAACTAGTGATTAATTGGTTAGGACTGAGTCCTGAGTGGACCAAAGTCAAGTCCTACCTGAGGATAGGTCTTGAACCCAGATGTTTGGCTCATAGGTATAGTGCTGAAAGGGACCTTAGAGACCACTGAGTTCAACTTCCTCATTTTAACGGTGAAGAAACAAGAGTTGAGAGAAGGTAAATGGCTTGCCCAGGGTTAGTAGCTTGTAAATGTTAGATTCTAATTTGGGTCTTCCTGACTCCAAGGTTTCTTGTCTACCCATTATACCTTACTGCCTTAGTCATGCCCTTTTGTAAAAAAAGTAGCACCTGGTACTCTTACCTTACAGGGTCATGCTGAGAATGTCATGATCTATAATGGCTTGAAAATATCATAGCTTGAAGCTTTTACTTTGAGTAGTAAACTCTCCAGTGCCTGTCATTTGTCCCAAGGTAGGGTGGATCTCGACAGATTAGGGTGGATGGTTGAGCAAGTCCATCCCTAGTGCTAGAAGAAAACAAAACCTCTTGGCCCATGACCTCATGATAAAGTCAGTGACACAGTGGGATGGGTGACAGATTCGGAATCAGAAGGTGTATGTTTGACTCCTGGCTTGACACTTATCCAGTATGTAGTCTGCGACAAGTTTTGTCTCCTGAGTTTCAGTTTCCTTCTTTGTAAAACTTGGGCATTGGGTCAGATGTTGTCATGGTTACAGCTTCCTTCAAAGGGTTCCTATGGTCCAACTGATAGAGCAGATTCAGTTAGCTTTGTTAGCTTGTATGGGTTTTATTTAAGGACACATGGAGGAGAGAGGAAGACTAACTGTCTCAAGCTGTCCTAAGATGTCATAGCTACATTGCATACTTCTGGCTTTGCAACACCTTACACTATGGGGAAATGATGTTTAGTGATGGGAATTTGCTCTGCACAAGTCAGGACTCCTCTTAGAGATGATGAATTCATGGTCCTTAACCCCTTCTCCCTAACACATCCACCACTTTTGGGGGGGGTGAGATTATGATTAAATTAGGACTCTAGATCAAGGATCACATGTAAATGAGATTTGCCTTGAACTGAACCTAATTCATTCTGAAAAGAGTTTTTTCTACCTTGGTTTCAAGTACCAGGCATGTTCCCAGGCTCAAATGATATGAGAAGGCTGAGACTCTTAGCACACACAAATTCCATAATGCCTCAGGTTCCTCATCAGTAAAATGAGGGGACTGGAAGTTGAGATAGCTGAAATTTGTAGAACACATTTGAGTTTGAAGCCCAAAGTTTGCAACAGATGACTTCTCTGTTCTCTTTCAGCTCAAAACCTGTAGTGTTTGGGCAGTGTCCTTAGTTTAATGAACACTTTTCACTTAGAGTGAAACGGTATATATTCTATGTATAAATTTTTACATGTTAGTCAATAGTCAACACATATTATTAAGTGCCTCCTATGTGTTTGGAACTGTTCTGAGTGCTGGGTTGTTTCCCCCCATTAGAATGTGACCTCCTTGAGAGCAGGACCATGGTTTTGTCTTTCTTTGAATCCCCAGGGCTTAGCACAGTGGCTGACACATAGTAAGGTCTTATACCTGCTTCTTGATTGAGTGGTTGACAGACAACGTGATTCAATCTGCTAACTTGAGGATGCCGGCCCCACTGGGAATCTCAGCCAGTTGGGGAGAGGGGTGGGTTCTTGGAGAGAACATATATTGGTTTGTGGCTGTAGTTGACATTCCTCTTTTGTCATTCCCTCCACGTTCCTTTCTCGATCCCTCTTCTCCTGCTGTAGTTCTGGAAGAGAGCAATGGCCAAGCGCACCTTCTCCAGCCTGGAGATCTTCTTAATTTTCCTCCTTTTGTTAATGACGGCGATCACAGTGGGCCTACTCAGTCTCCTCTTCATCACCAGTGGGATCTCAGAAGAATATAAAGGCAAGTGACATTCTGTCTCTAGATCCCTTGGGTGACCCCAGAGCACCAGACCTTGAAAAACCCAGGAGATCTGGGAACATGGAATAAGGGACTGATGCTGAACCACTGGGAGCTCCAAATGAACTGGGCAAGACCTGCCCACATGGGCAGCAGACTGGGAGGAGGGCTGGCTTTGGAGTTAGAGGGCTTGGGTTTCCAATCCCAGCCCTGCTGTTTACTTTTGTAGGACCTTGGGTGAGTCATTCCACCTTTTAAGACCTCAGTTTCCATCAGTAAAATAAAGGGATTGGGTATTGGGATAGCTGATATTTGGAGAGAATGTTCAAATTGCAAATTTGCTATACCTTAGAATCTCATCAGAGTCTATGAAGTATTTGTTATACTCCCATTTTACAGATGAAGAAATAGTCTCCGAGAAGTAAACTGGTTTTCCCACAGTCACACTGGCAAATGTCAGAGGCAAGATGTGAATCCAGGTATTCCTGACTCCAGGTCCAACACTCCAACCATTGAGAGACAATGCCTCTCATAGATAACACCCAACATTTCCCCCAGCTCTGTCTATGATATGTGGATACCAAAACTGCAGTTTGCTCTGCCTTTAAGGAGTCCTGATATTGTCCTTTTTTCCTCATGGACTGAATTTTCTGCATAAATAGTTCAGATTTTTACAGTATCTTCAGGTTTTTAAAATGCTCTGTTCACAAAACCACCCGAGGTAGACAGACAGCATGGTCTGGAGTTGCCCCTGTGACAATCTCAGTCAGATCATGTGTAATAAAAAAACCATTAAATGCGAAAAAAAGGGAAAGGTAGGAAGGGGTTAAGTTATGAAGGGCTCTCAATGCACAACAGAACATTTTGTATTTGATCCTGGATGTGATAGGGAGCTATTGGTGTTTGATGAGTGAGGTTATCTGTGTGACATGATTGGACCTGTGCTTTAGGAAAATCATTTTAGTGGCATAATGGTGGATGGACTAGAGGCAGACAGACCACCCCCTCCAGTAGCTACTTCAATAGTCCATGTGTGAGGGGATGCACCAGGGTGGGGGCAATGTCAGAGGAGAGAAGGGAGAAATCACAAAGGTAAAATTGGCATTAAAATGTGATTTCCTTGAAGGCAGGGTGTGTGTGTGTGTGTGTGTGTGTGTGTGTGTGTGTCCTTAGTGCTTAGCACAGCTGCTTGTTCATTCTAAGTACTTGCTAAATGATTGCTGACTGACTGACAAACTAGTTCCAATCTTGACTGGGGCACATACTAACTATGTCCTGGGCAGCTCCTTACTTACAAGTCACCAAGCAGGTGGGAAGAAGTTTTTCTCCTCAGATTTCCTCACCTTAATGACATCCAAGTCTGCCCTCTACCCGCTTTATCGGCCACTGTGTGGAAAGAAGTTTGTAAACCTCAGAATGAGACATGAACATGAGCTGTTGTTCCCCAGGGAGGTAGGGAAGGGGGGACATTGCTCAAAATATGCTTTGGAGTGGCTTTTAAGGTCTTGGAGATGGATTTGTGGAGAAGGCATGCTTGATAGAGGGAATGAGATGAGCAAATGTTGGAGGTGGGATTTGGCAAATTGTTTTCTGGGAAGGTGCAAATTGATTTGCTTTGATGGAGCGGAAGGACTAACTTCCTGAGCCACAGAAGACGAGTTTAATTGGGTGTGGGCTGAAGGAAAAGGGACCATAGCATTAGAGATATTGAAGCACAGGGGACCCCTCCCACCACTTATTTGTTTATTAACAGATGAGGAAATTTAGGCCCGAGGAAGTGAAATGACTTGGGATTGTAGCTCTAGAGTCAGGAGGTCCCTTGGAGGTCTTCGAGAGCAACCCCCTCGTTTTTCAGGGTAGGAAAATGAACCCCAAGGTGTTAAGTGACTTTCTCCATGTCGCACCGGCAGTAAGTGATGGAGCCAGATCTGAACCCAGATTGTCGGACTCCCTGGTACCCTCCTGTTTTCCTGGGGCTCGAGGAATAATCTACGACAATTTCTCATCTGAGAAATAAAAGATCTTGCTTGGCTCTGAGTTGGGTAAAATATTACATTGTTAATTGAATACCTGCAGTTATCACTCACCTGACTGGCTTTGATGTGAGAGATTATATAAAATCATAACTTGTGTGTCTCGTGTCCATGAGTCAACCATGGAGAAGGCTTAAATATTCACTCAGTGTTCACTGCAGCATGTTCCCTGCCATGTCTTGTTCTATATTTATTCTCTCAACAGGCCAAGGTTCTCTTACCACTCAGGGCCCTACGGTCTCTTCAACAGCCCAAGGTCTTCTATCCACCCAAGATCCTTCGGCCACCCAGGGCCCTATAAACCCCCAAGCATCTTCAACAACCCAAAGTCCTCCACCCAGTCAACAGCCTCCCGTCACCCAAGGTCTAACAACAACCACTCAAGGTCCTCCTCCATTCCAGAACTTCAGTGGCTACCATATTGGTGTTGGGCGAGCTGACTGCACAGGACAAGTGGCAGACATCCCCTTGGTAGGAATGCCCCATGCTGCTTGAAGACTTAATGCAGTGCCTCAGGGATATGACTTTGGTGGTAGGGTTATTCTCCCTATGCACAGAGATGGAACTGAGCTGGGACTGAAAAAATCATTAGCCTCTGGTAAACTGAGTGATGTCTTTCCAGATGTGCATGGGCAGCTTCTCAAGAGACAGACACAGTTTGTCAATGGGCCCAAATCGGATGCCTTTTTAGTCAAGTTGGATCTCCCAGGGGTTGTAGTAGAGCTCTCTGTTGAGAGTTCGGGGCCACTCCCAGGAAAGTGTGGGACTGTGTTAGATTGCATCCTCCATCAGCACACAGAAGGGCCCTTTTCTTTTACCTCTCTGAGGTCTATCACTGTGGACAGATTAATCCCAGAGTCCTAGAGTTGAGAGGGACCTCAGTGGCCATTGAGTTCAACCTGGTCCCGAGTAGTAATGAGTAATAACAGTAATTATAATAATAATGTTAACAACTAAGATGTGTACAGCACTGCAAAGTCTACAAAGTCCTTTATGTATCTCACAGTAATCCTTAGAGGTAGATGCTATTATGATTCCCATTTTACAGGTGAAGAAACTGAAGCCCAGAGCAGAGAAATGACTTTCCCAGGGCCACAGAGGTAGTAGACACCCAAGTGACTATTTGAACTCAAGTCTTACTGACTCTCAGTCAAGTGATCACTCCATTGTTCCAGCTAGCTGCCCAGAGTCCCTTCTAGAGCATCTCTGACAAATGGTTATCTGTTTTTTTCTTGGGACCTCTGGTGATGGGGATCCCACTACTTCTGAAGACAGTCTATTCTGCATAGGAAGAAATCTAGCTATTAATGGAAAAGTGGGAAAATCTCTTATTCACCATCGATTTCCTTGGAAAGTCAACCCATCATCCACTATTACATCTAAATATGTCACAGGAATCAAACAATCAGTAAGCATCTACTGAGAACCTCCTGTATGCCAGGTCCTGTGTCTGCTATGTGCTAGGGATACAAAGACCAAGATGAACAGTCCCTGACCTCAGGGAGTTTACATTCTATCCAGGTCGGGGCACATGCTAGATACAAGATGACAAGGATGGGGAGACCCTGGGAGGAGGAATCAGGGAAGATCTCATGTAAAAGATAGTGCTTGAAGCAGGTTTTGAAGGAAACCCCAGGGGATTGGCAATAATAATAAAAAAAACATAGTTGTCATGTCAGTAATACTTCATAGACATGATCTCATTTGGCTCTTACAAGATCCCTGCGTGGGTAGAAGGGGTTTTAAATATTCCCCTTTTACGGAGGAAGAAACTGGGACTCAGAGAAGTTAAGTGATTTCTGCAGAGTCACAAGGCTAGCAAGTATATGGAAGGAGATTCAAACCCAGCTCTTCTTGACTCTAAGTCCAGTGTCCTGATCATTATGCCACACTGCCTCTGGGGTGAATAGGTTTCTCCAGCAGCTTTCTCTTACTGCTTCCATTTAACTCTCTAAGCTGCAGAGGTTGTTGGTTGCAGCCTATATTAGAAAGGACCTGGGAATGTGGAGTCCGAGAAAGCACCACTTGTCAGGGGTAAAAACCAATCTGTTGTATAGATCATCATGAAGCAAATGGTGCTGTTTAATCTGAAGAAGAGGAGTCCTCGGGTGCCATGAGGTGGCACGGTGTATTGGATAGAGCTATGGGCTTGGCTTAGGAAGACCTGGCCTTAAATCCCACTTTGGATCCTCACTAAGTTATGTGATCTCTCTGTGCCTCAGTTTCTGCCTCTCTGACATGAGGAGGTCCGATTCAATGGCCTCTGTAGTCTCTTCGAGCTACATGTTCTGAAATCTTTGAAGAGCTGTCATGAGGAAGCACTGGAATTGTTCTACTTGGCTTTGAAAGGCAGAACTAGGAGTCACAAATGAAAGATGGAGAGAAGTAGATTTAGCGACTTAGCCTAAAGGAGAAAATCTTCTTAACAGCTTGAGCTGTCTCAAAAACCCCAGAATGTGCCATCTTGGGAGTCAGTGAATTCTCCATCATGGGATGTCTCAAAGGAGAACTGGCTCAGCCTTTAATGGAAATGGGGGATCCTTGTTCACATGGTTGGGTTGTGTGGTCTCTAGACTCTCATCCAAATCTGGATTCTTGGACTCTTTGGGTCTCCCAGCTGTGGGTAACTTGCTTCTGTTCCTCTCCAGATGGGCTATGCCAAGTCGGGCCAGACAGCTCAGGGGATTCTCACCCGCCTCTACAGCAGGGCTTTTGTCCTGGCTGAGCCAGATGCCTCCAAGCGAGTGGTGTTTGTCAGCATCGACATTGGTATGGTGTCCCAGCGAGTCAGGCTCGAGGTAAGAAAATATCCCAGTTTAAGAAGAAGGAAAATGAGTATATTATTTTTCCATAGGGTTTCCTTTCAAATTGAAGCTAGACAAGGTTCAGCTTTGAGTGGGCATTTCTTGGGAACTAAATTCCATGAGACATGAGACACGCATAGACTATCTAACAGTTAACCAAAGGAGGTCTGCTTAGCTATAACTGGGAAAGGATGCTCAGCAAGGGTCCAGTATTGGTTCAGCTGGTTGTGGCACTGTCATCTCCACATGGAAACCTGTCTGATGTGTATGTGACTTGCATGGCCCCGAGACATCCACCATATCTGAGGGGCGCTAGTGTCTTCTGTGCTTTCAAGAAACTAGGAAGCTGACCCAATGGCTTGATCCTTGGCCCTCTAGACCAGGTGGCAAACAAAGTGGTCTTCTGACTCTGTGTGGCCCATAATACTCCAGAACTAAAGCCCGAACCAGATTAAAATGTAATTGGGAAACATTTAACAAAATAAATAAAAACACAATAGAATGTAGATAATGTTAACGTGTGGTTTTCTAAGAAAATATGTGCCAGTGAGGATACTTATATAGGGTTTAGTATCTCCCCCCACTTTCTATTGGAATTTGACCAAGTCTCAGGAATAGCTTTCTTCCTTTAAAAGCAACAGCAACAACATCAAACTAGTCTAACCTGACAAGGACCGTGGTAGACACTGATCCTACCACAGGCACATTGACCTGTAGCAGCAGTGGGTGCTTCAAAATACCTGGGTATTCTATTTATCTCTAACCAATCATTCAGTTAATAAGCAGTTTTAGGTATCTCTAATGTACTAAGCACTGTGCTAAGTGCAAAAGTGAAAGTCTTTGCCTTCAAATTTGTATTCTAATGGGGCAGACACTTATACAAATCTAAGTATACACATGGTACATATCATCCAATCAACCAGCAAGTATTAAACACTTACTATGTGGAACACAAAACCAAAAAGAAGCAGTAACCCAGGCAGGGGAAGGTATTTACCCAAGGTCACACAGCTAGTATGTCGCAGAGGAGAAATTTAATCTTAGGTGCTCTGACTCCAAATTTTACACTCTTTCCACTGAATTCCAATCTGGGCTGGTGCCTCTGTGAGTCTTGGCATAAAGGGTCTTAGCCACTCCCCTCTAGCTCTGAAATTCTATGTTCTATGAGTCAAAGACTTGGTGAATTACATGGCAAAATCTGTGGAATTGCAGATCAGAGATGAATTCTAAGGTAGTAACGCAGGAGGCTGAGGAAGTCAGGTTGTGTTGCAGCTCTTCCCAAGATGCTCAAGTCAACCAGCCCACTCTGGGGCAGACTCTGTGCTAAGCACTTAGGATACAAGGAAAGACAAAGGTATCGCCCCTCTCTTCAAGGGTCTCAGTGTCTAATGGGGGAAGACAAGCATGCAAGCGATTGTGAACAAACAAGATATAAAAAGAATGAATAAACTAGAGCTCATCAACAGAGCAAAGGCACGAGAATTAAGAGGAGATCGAGAGAGGCTTCTTGTAGAAGACAAGGTTTCAGCTGGAACTAGAAGGAAGTTAGGGAAGCCAGGAGGTAGCGATGAGAAGGAAGAGATTTCTAGGCGTGAAAAACTGCCCGGAGTCAAGAGGTGGTGGAGTGTTTTGTCCAGGAGCAACAAGGAGCTTGGAGCCTTCCACGCTGTGGGACTCCTTGAATTCTATAGAATGCCAAACATATCAGTGATGGCCATCCTTCTTTTATCTACTTTTTTTTTGCCAGACCATTGATTTTGTGGGAAAGTGATTATAAGGAAATGCCCTTTGCCCCTGCAGGGCTATATCTTCTCTGCAGCCCATGGTCTTAGAGAATTATTCAGGGGAATTGAGAAGTGAAGTGACTTGACTCTCCCAATGTGACACTCCCAGTATGGGTAAGAAGCAGGACTTGAAAGATGTATTTGCCTTCAGATGCTTCTGCTAAGTGAGAGAGACAGAGGGATGGAGAGAAACTAGAAATATATTTTTTAAAATTATCATAAAAGTATTTTATTGTTTTCCAGTTACATTAAAGATAGTTTTCAACATTGGTTTTCATAAGATTTTTAGTTCCAAATTTCTCTCCCTCTCCCCTCCCCAAGACAGAAAGCAACCTGATATAGGTTATATATGTACAATCACATTAAACATATTTCTGCATTAGCATGTTGTGAAAGAAGAATCAGAACACAGGAGAAAAACCTCAAAAAAGGAAAAAAACAGAAAGTAGAAATAGTATGGTTCAATCTGCATTCAAAATCCATAGTTCTTGGGGCAGCTAGGTGGCACAGTGGATAGAGCACTGGCATTGGATTCAGGAGGACCCGAGTTCAAATCTGGTCTCAGATGCTTAACACTTACTAGCTGTGTGACCTTGGGCAAATCACTTAACTCCAATTGCCTCACTCAAACAAACAAACAACCCCGCCCCCCCAACAAAGCAAAACACAGAAACCACAGTTCTTTTTTATGAATGTGGAGAACATTTTCCATGATGAGTTCTTTGGAATTGTCTTAGATCATTGCATTGCCGAGAAGAGCCAGGTCTATCACAGCTTTTCATCACATAATGTTGTTGTTACTGTGTACAATGTTCTCCTGGTTCTGTTCACTTCACTCAGCATCAGTCCACTTAAGTCTTTCCAGGTTTTTCTGTAATCTGTCTGCTCATCATTTCTTACAGCACAATAGTATTCCATCACATTCATAGACCGCAACTTGTTAGAGTCATTCCCCAATTGATGGGCATTCTCTCAACTTCCAATTCTTTGCCACCATAAAGAGAGCTGCTATAAATATTTTTGTACATGTGGATTCTTTTCCCTTTTCTTTGATCTCTTTGGGATAAAAACCTAGTAGTGGTGTTGCTGCATCAAAGGGTATGTTGTAAAAAAAATAAATAAAATTTAAACTTAAATTAAAAAAAAGGGTATGCTGTGACATTTAAAACTTAATGTGGTGGCCTATTTCTGTCCCAAGTGTAGGAAAAATTAGCTGGGGTTTCTAATATATTTGTTACTTAGAAATTAGAGGCTACTGCACCAGTTTTGGGGCATTAAGCATTTCTCAAAGTATATTAGATATTAGTAAAGAGAGAACACGTGCCTCTGAAAGATACGAAAGCCTAGAGAAGAGAACAAAGGGAGAACCCTAGAGGGCTGCATCTGCACTCACCCATTTCTGGCACCCAAGAGGAAGTTCCTGTCCCTATCACAGCAGAAACTACCTGTGGTCTGCAAGAGAGCCCGTCCCTATGCACCACTCCAAGCTAATTGGTTGGTAGCATTCACGTCCATTGATTGGCATGACTTGAAAGTGGTCTTAAGTTAGTTAACTTCCTTTAGGTAATTAGGGAGATTGATCCACATTTCCTTTGAAATTCTCCTGACTCTGGGCTGGCCCTGAGTTCCTGTGTGTGTGTGTGTGTGTGGTCTGAGTCCCCAAACCCCATTATTTTCTCACAATGCACAGTCCCATAGCCTTTTGGTCTTAGTTCCAAATTGCTCTCCAGAATGGATGGATCAGTTCACAGCTCCACCAACAATGCATTAGTGTTTCATTTTCCCACAGTTTCTCCAACATTTATTATTTTCCTTTTTTTATGTTAGCCAATCTGATAGGTGTGAGGTGGTACCTCAGAGTCATTTTAATTTGCATTTCTCTAATCAATAGTGATTTAGAACATTTTTTCATATGGCAATAGCTTTGATTTCTTCATCTGAAAACTGCCTGTTCACATCTTTGGACCATTTCTTAGTTGGGGAATGACTTGCATTCTTATAAATTTGATTTAGTTACCTATATATTTTAGAAATGAGACCTTTATCAGAAACACTGGCTGTAAAAAATTATTTCCCAGCTTTCTTCTTCCCTTCTGACTAGACATGTTTGTGTATTATAGTTAAGTTTGTAAAGAAAATTTAAAATGAGGAATGAGATCTAGATTATAGTCTCTGTTCTGTCCCATTGTGCCCATGGGCAAGTTCCTTCACCTCTTTCTGCCTCAGTTTCCTACTCTGTAAAATGAAGGGGTGGCCAGGATGACTTTTAAAGTGAATGCAACTCCATCTTCCTATGCTTTCCAGTCTTACAAGGATGGTTCACATCCCTCATTTGGAGGTTTTTGGGATTTTACTCACAGATTTAGTCGAGAATGTTCCTTGGCAGGAGTTTTCCCTCCCCTGAGAGCAGTGGGCAGGACAGACTCTGACAAACGAGTGAATGAGTATTTTCAAAAGAGCAATTCTGCCACTTGGTACAGGAGGTGGAGAACAGAGTCTTTTGTGTGCTGTGAAATACGTGAAGAAGAGGAAATTAGCTCCCTCAAACATGGAATGAACATTACTCACTGGGCAAGACCCCTGTGTGTGGTGTTGGGGTTGTTACAAAGAAGCTGACCCTTAAGGAGGCTGTCCTGCCTTGAGTCATGTTGTGCATAGCCTGGAGGAGCCTTGGGAGAAGCTAAGGATTCTAGGAAGGTGACTGGAAAAGGAAATAAATTTCAGGCTTAAGAAAAAGCAGCCAGGACAAAGAACAGTGGGAAGGCTAATTTGGCAGGAATACTGAATTCTTGTAACATGTCTGGAAAGGCTGGCTGGAGTTACATTGTGAAGATTGGGATACCATCAGGCAGGAGTCATCTTATCCAACTCCCTTCTTTTAAGGAGAAGAAAACAGAGGCTTCCTCCAGGTGGAACAGCTCACCAGTGACCTTGAACTCAGGTCTTTTCTCTCCAAGCCTAGGTCCTTTCATTCTGATGGCTTCACACTCAACCTGGAACATTGGGGCAAGCCTCATTTTACTTACCCAAAGTCCCGTGCTCACAAGGAATCTTTCCTCAGCCTCTCTCCCAAGGCATAAATAGTTCATTAGTTATATAATCATCCTCATAAAGAATTTTGCAGCTTCAGGACTCTTGGCAGAGAATCTACCTCAAGCTGTTGAATGGAATTATTAAAAAGAAAATGTTCCTCATGCATGATGCCAGTTTGGGAGAGAACAGGAAAATATTTCATACCTGAAAGGTCTGAAACTGAAAAACCATGATGTAGAAAATATACACTGGATACTTTGCTCTTAGCTCAAGGAACTGGGGTTTGGCACCTCTAGGGCCCTCTTTTCAGAGATTGATTAACTCCCAGTTATCTTGGGTTTTTAATTTCTCCAGTTACTTTCCCCAAAGTTTACTAAGTCTGACTTTTGCTTACAAGTTACCTTTATTCCAGAAGTTACAGCTTACTAAAACATTTCCATGTTGTGTTTTTGGCCTTTTTGTTGTGTTTTGCTGTTTTCCCATCCATCCTTCCATCTAATCATCCATCCATCCATCCATGCATCCATCCATCCATCCATCCATCCATCCATCCATCCATCCATCCATCCATCCATCCATCCATCCATCCATCCATCCATCCATGTATTCATCCTTCCATTCAATTATTCATCCATCTGTAATTCTTGCCTTTTTTAATAGTCAAAAGGTATACACTTGGCACCACTTTCATCTCCAAATCTTATATAATTTAAAATCTTTGAGAAAAATTGGGTTCCACCATTAACCAATAGCATCATCTCAGCTTGGTAAACCGTAAACTCCTCAAGGGCAAGGAGCGCTTTGCTTTGTATCCTCAGGGCACAACACGAGGTCTGGCCAAAGTAGGTGTTTAATAAATGCTTGTTGATTGATTGACCCCACATTAGTTCTGGAGTCAGAGAAGCAGGTTCAAATCCTCTGTCTGACATTCACAGTGTGACTTTGGGGAAGTTACTTCATCTCTTCAAGCCTGTGTGTCTAATCTTTTGAAGAATTGAGGGGATTATGTTATAGGGCCCCAGAGATCCCTACTAGCTCAAACTTGGAGCTTCTGGGATCTCTTCTGCAAATTCCCTTCCTGGATTTGCCTCCTATTGTAGTAATGTTGGCCAAAGGCTTGTGTCTGTTGCCTTAGAGAAAACAAGAGAGCACTGTAGCTTTCATGGTACTGTGAGGCTAGATCCTCAGTGCTTGTATTCAGACATGCCTCGTCCGAAGTAGAATTAGAGGAGGGAGGTGTGGGGTAAGACGGAGAGGTCAGAAGAATGGAGTTAGAGGCATGAAGGCATCCATATGTGAACTTATAATATAGGACTAAATACAATATCTGTCTACCTGCCTGTCTATCCATTTCTATCACACAAATGCCCTGGAATAACGAAGAAATACTTACTGAAAATATTGGGGTGAATTTGAGTGTAGGTGAAGCAGAGGAATGCTGGTGAGCATGGTCAAGTTCTTTCCCTTTCCTTCCAAGCCAATGTTGTTGTTATTGTTGGTGATGATAACAATAACAATAATAATAATAAAAAAGCTTATTAATATGAGCTTTCCAAAGGTTTACAAAGACCTTTCTGCATAATTCTGGCCAGAAAAATCATATGGTGTCATAGTTTCTGAGCTTGAAAGGACATCTGAGGCCTCCTAACTGAACCCTCCCATTTTATAGCTGAGGCCAAGAATGGTGAATTGATTTTCTGAAGGTCAGACAGGAAGTGAAGAAGGACCTCAGACTTCAAGTCTAGCTGTTTTTTCCTTCAATTCAGCAAACATTTTTAAAGCATCTATTGTGTGAAACAGTATATTGTAATGTTTAGATCTCTGGATGTAGAGACAGGAAGACTGGGTTTGGACCCTGTCTTAGACACTGACTGTGTAACCCTGGACAAGTCACTTAACCTTTATGAGCCTCAGTTTCCCCATATGTAATAATGAAAGGCTAGACTTGACCTCTTCAGTCTCTTTTAGTTCTAAATCTACAATTCTATGTATGCAGCACCGGGGGTACACGACAAAAAAAAAAAAAGAAATAATCTTTATGCATAAGAAACTCATAGTCTGGGGAAAGGGGTGCCCAAGTACAGCATGTGACCCCAGAGCTGGCAGGTACTCCTGCAGTCATAAGTCTTCTGGTTCCTTAGGCCTGAGCATTCCTGACTAGCTCAGCAGTTCCTTGGGACTGAACTGAGATTCGTTTCCAGGACCAGTTCTATGTTGTGTTTCAGTGGCATAATATAAATGGGAGGTGGGAGGATAGGACTGTTCTGAGTCACAGAGGATGGGCTTGGCAGCTTCAGTGGGGACCTCTTCCAGCCTCAGTGAGGCTGTAGGCAAATTGGTCCTGACTCTCCCCTACCCCATGTTGGCCAATGTGCCTAATGTCGCTAGACCTTTCATGCTTGCCCCAGGCCCCTTTCTTCCCTATCTGTGGGGTTTTTACAATCTTACTGAATATAAATGCCCAAGGGGACCTCAATAATTGGATTGGCTGGTTGATTGATTAAAAGTGTGGCCGTGGAGAGAGAGGACGGCGTAGTGCAAAGAGCCTTGGATTGGGAGTCCGAAGACCCAGTTCTGACCCCTGTGACCTTGGACAAGTCATTTAATTGTCTTAATTGTGCCAGAATTTCCTTACCTGAAAAGTGGGGACAATGATCCTCTGACACCCATGATTATGTGAGGAAGGCACCTTGTCATCCTTAAGGCCTCTGGGGAGAGAAGCTTCCAGGATTATCTTTTGGGTCCCATCTCAGTGATTTCAGGGACCTTGTTCCCTTGTTTATAGAGCACCAGGAAGACCCCTCCCCTAAAAGAGGGGCTCCTCAGGATGTTGTTTTGGGGGTGAAGAACACAAACTCCTCCCGCCCCCACTCATTTGTGATGTCCCTCCTGTGTTGTCTTTTGCTGTGAAGGTGCTGAAGAGATTGCAGAGTAAATATGGCGACCTGTACACCCAGGAGAACGTGGTCCTGAGCGGCACTCACACTCACTCGGGGCCCGCCGGCTATTTCCAGTACACCATCTTTGTGCTTTCCAGTGGAGGATTTAGCAAAAGGACTTTTGAGTTCATTGTGGATGGCATCGTGAAGGTGGGTAAGGGCTGCCAGGGTCTGCTCTCACCTGGGTCCTCCCCTCCCTTCCTTTCCCTCATTGCCTCCTCCTTCTGAAGCAGAAGACTGCTGCTGAGTTGTATAGGTGGAGGGACGTTTTCACACTGGAAGTTCCCCACACTGATGACATCACAGGCCCATCCCCGAAGTGGGGGGAGGGGAGAGGGAAGACTGTGGGATTATCTAGGCCAGCTTCCTCATATTATAGATAAGGGAGGGACCTACCTAGGGTCACCCATCTAATAGGTGACAGAGCTGGGATTTGAACCCAGCTCTCCGGAACCCAGCTCAGATGCTCATTCTTCTCTGCTTGTGTCAGCTGGGGGGGGGGGAGGGGATGACTGACTCATGGAACCTGGGCTAGATTTGGAGGGTTTGGCTTACTTAGGTCACAGGTATGAATTATGAGGCAGATACGCAGAGGCCAGGTCCAAAGGGCATTTACCGAGCGTTCACTAGAGCTAGGTGGCTCAGTGGATAGAGCGCTGGACCTGGAGTCAGGAAGATCTGAGTTCAAATCTGGTCTCAGATATTCACTAACTGTGCGACCCTGGGCAAGTCACTTAACTTATATTTGCCTTAATCTACCGGAGAAGGAAACGGCAAACTATCCCAACATTTTTACCAAGAAAACCTCATGGATGGTATTGGGGTCATGAAGAATCAGACACGACTGAACAACAAGGTGCCAGGCACAAGTGGAAAGTGGCTGTCCCTGCCTTCCAGGAGCTTACACTTGAATGGGGAATGACCAGGCATAGAAGGGAGCTGGGAGTTGAGGAGGGGTGGAGAAGGTACATGAGAGTTAGCTGAGGAGCCTGGAGAGGGAGGAAGCAGTGAACATGGTGGGCCTGGGTCCTTCCTTCTCCCTTGGCAGCTAGTCCGTGGGCAGCTGGAGCACAAGCCTTCAGAACTTTCCCTACTTCCTAACCTCCACCCAGCTTCTGTTCCTGAGCTTCGGAAAGCCAGGACTGGGCACTTCTGTGGGGTGAGAGGGGGATAGTGAGGGGCCCACATATTCTCAGAATTGCAGGAGACTGCAGAGGAATCCCCAGAATGAGATCCTGGGTCTCGAGTTGGAAGAGACATCGGAGGCCGCCTAGTTCAATCTCTCCTTTTTCATATGAACAAACTAAGGTGGGGAGTATGACTGACCCAAGGTCACACAGCTAGCTTTAGTGGTAGATGAGCCTGGAGCATTATGATTCCACTCTGTGCCTTCCATTTTTGAATGACTCTTATTGTCATTGAGAAGAAAGTTGGTATATTGGATAGAGAGCTGGCCTTGAAACCAGAAAGATCTGGCTTCAAATCCTGCTTCTGACTCATAAAGGCCCTGTGACCCTGAACCATTCACTCATTTACTTGCTGCTCCAGGCAATTCTAAGACAAGAAATTACAGTTCTGACCTATTCTAGCAGTTCCTGATACAATGAAATCACAGTCCCATGCCATGTCCCTACCTCAGTATTAGGAAACTCTAACTTATATGATGTCAAATCTGCCTCGTTGCACCTTCTACTCTCTGCTCATAACTCTGGCCTTGGAGTCCAATTAGAGCAAGTTTACTTAATTATTCTTCCTCTGGCACAGCCACTGTGTTCCCTGTGTCTTCTCTCCAGGCTCCACATTCCCAGTCCATTCAGCCAAGGCGCCTGCGCCTCAATTCCTAGTTCTTCACCCCCTTTTCCCAATGACTGGATGACCCCTTGGGAATATTGTGGAGTGAATTCTGCTCTGATGTGGTTTGGACCAGGTGGCTCCTTTAATAATAATGATAATGATGATAACAATAGCTGGTAGTTACACAGCACCTTCTAGTTTACAAAGCGCTTTATTCACATTATCTCATTAAATCCTCACAACAACCCTGGGAGGTAGGTGCTATTATTATCCCCATTTTACA
Source organism: Dromiciops gliroides (assembly GCF_019393635.1). Classification (NCBI taxonomy): domain Eukaryota; kingdom Metazoa; phylum Chordata; class Mammalia; order Microbiotheria; family Microbiotheriidae; genus Dromiciops; species Dromiciops gliroides. The sequence goes on from NC_057862.1 coordinate 13,641,559, forward strand.
GTTGAGGAAATTGAGGCAAATAGAAGTTAAGTGACTTGCTCAAGGTCGCATAGCTAGTAAGTGTCTGAGGCTAGATTTGAATTCAAGTCTTCCTAATTCTAGACCCAGAACTATGTACTATACCAGCAAGCTTCTTTACTGTAGGGTTTCCTTAACATAAAAATATGTTAGTGGGGCTATTACAAGAAATATCTCTGGTATCTTTGCTGGATTTTAACTTCTTACCAATGGGGGCTCCATTTTGATGATACAATGTCATTTTATTAGCTGCCGAAGGAAGCTTCAATAAAGCCACATCAACTTTCAGAGTCAGACTAACAGACAGATAGAGGAAAAGATGATTAGGTAGATAGATGGAAGATTATATAGGTAGATTGGTGGATAAATCGATAGGAAAGATGGATGATAAATAGAAAAAGAGAGAGAGGAACATGGGGAGAGAGAGATAGTGAACATTAAATAAGAGCTTAGGATGTGCTAGACACTGAGCTAAGCAGTAGGAATAGAAATACAAGCAAATGAAACAGTTGCTATCCTTAAGGAACGTATTTCTTTCTTTCTTTTCTTTTTTTTTGCGTAGGGCAATGAGGGTTAAGTGACTTGCCCAGGGTCACACAGCTAGTAAGTGTCAAGTGTCTGAGGCCGGATTTGAACTCAGGTACTCCTGAATCCAGGGCCGGTGCCTTATTTACTGTGCCACTTAGCTGCCCCCAGGAACGTATTTCTTAATGGAAAATAGAACATCTAAAGTGAAGCTAGGAGTGTGTGTGTGCACACACACACATGTGTGCATAGGTATGCCTGTGGCAGGATGGTATAGATGACTGGAAAGTGACTTGCTCTAGAAACACATCCTGAGGCTGAATGTCCTAATTTTCCATGTTATTCTCACTTTCATGCCTCATTTTTGAGGAAAATTTAGTGTCCAAAGATTAGCACTTTTCACCTTTTACATATTGAGGTAAGCATGGTGAGCTTTCATGTAAGATTGGTTTCAAGTCCCTTTCTCAATACTTTGTATCTTTGTGACCCTGGGAAAGTCACTTCATCTTGCTGAGCCCCAGTTTCCTCCTCTGGAATATGAGGATATTACTACTTATAGCCTCAGTCTCACAGGATTGTTATGAGGACAGTACTTGGAATGATAGAAAGAAAACTGTTTTAGCATCAGACATCTGAGTTGGAGCTGTCCAGCATGGCAGCTAAGTAGCTGTGTGACCTTGATCAGGCCTTAGCACCTCAGTTTCCTCATTTGTAAAATGGATGCAAGCAGACCTGCTCTGTCTTACCTTCTTCTGTTCCGGAAATAAAGATTTTTTTTGTTTGCAAACATTAAAGAGCCATGGAAATGTGCATCATTCTCATTATCATCATTAATTAGTTTCCCATTGTTGCCTTTTCCTTTACAAACTCAGAGCATTGATTTGGCACATAGAAACATGAAGCCAGGAAAGATCTTTGTCAATAAGGGAAATGTGGAAGGCGTTCAGATCAACCGGAGTCCTTATTCTTACCTGCAGAATCCACAATCTGAAAGAGACAGGTAAGGTGGAAAATGTGGAAACTAGAATGACAGAAAAACAAAAACCTCCCACAGTATGATAAACACATTATTACCTCGAGGATAACATGAAGCTGCTGCCTCAGTTTGGCTTTTGAAGGTCTGCATACACTGGCTCCAACTCATCTTTCCAGCCTCAGTGGACATTTCTCCCCTTTTTGCATGTGGCAATCCTGTCAAGCTGGCCTTCTCTCTCTTCCTTTTACATGAAACTTCATCTCCTGTATCTATGCTCAGGCCATCTCTCATGCCTAGAATGCTCTTCCTCTTCACCCCCTCCTCACAGAACCTATCTCTTCCTTCAAGACACAAGTTAAGCCCAATTTTCTACACTCGGTGTACTCATGACATCAGGAAATAGTCTTCCTCTTCAGGCTGGGGACACCAGTACTATATTCCCCTTTATCACAGCTTCAGCAATGAGATCTTCAGAAACACAACTGTCAACATACAACTTTCATCCCTCTTAGGTAGGAAAAATCTAACCCTGGGCTACTAAGATCAAAAAGGGGGGTTGACTTAGCTGATCACTTGCTCTATTTTGCTGACCAGGTATTCTGCTAACACAGATAAGGAAATGATGGTACTGAAGATGGTGGATCTGAATGGAGAAGACCTAGGGCTGATCAGGTACCATATTTAAAAATCAAACACAGTTAAATTGGAAAGATCATCCTTCTTTACAAAAATGAAAAGTATTGACAGTCTCTTGGTGTCCTAAGAGATGAAGAAGTTAACTCTTCATCTCTCAGAAAAAAATGAAAAATTTACATTCTATTTATTCTCTTTTTTCTTTCTCCTCCCTCTTCTCATCTTTCTTCTCATTGTTCTCATCTCTTCTTCTCTCCTCTCTTCTCCTCTCCCTGGTTCTTTCCACTTCCCTCTTTTTTCTTCCCTCTTCTATTCTTTTCTTTTCACCTCTCTCCCCTCCCTTCCCTAACTTTCCTTTTTCTTCCCTTTCATTTTCTCTCTCCCTCTCTCATTCATATTGTCATTTTCTCCCTTCCTCTCTTCCTCCCCTCCTTTGAAGATTTTTGTACAATCTTCAATGAACACAAAACTATCACCATTTCAGATAAAATTGTAGAGATACCATTGACAGGAAACAGGGAACCTGACCTGTGTTCCTACCATAGACCAATTGGACACAATTGGGTCCTTGAAGCTTTCCTATAGCTAAGACAAAAAAGGGAGATGAATATTGTTATGTAGTGTTTGCTTTCTGATAAAAGAAAAGCAGACACATTTACATAGGAGGATAAATTATTTTCCTGAATGAAAGAAAAAGCACCTATTAAACACCTACTATATGCCTCACCTGAAGAATACTGCTTTTTAAAAATGGACCCTTGTCCCAAGGAAGCACTGGGTGCCCTTAAAATCAATGCAATTTCCCACAGGTCACTTGTCCTCTCTCTTCCTCCATTCTGGACTTGGCTCATTGTCCATTTGCAGTGTCTGTGTAACTGGCCAAATGAGAAAATAGATGGACAGGAAGTGCTTTGCCAATCTTAAGGAGCTATCAGACTGTTAGCTATTATTATCAATGTTATTAGCTACATGTATGGAAAGACCATGGCTATGGCTTCACCATCCGATGCACGTTATGATTTTTTAAATAATAATTATGTTAACTCGCCTTTTTTTATTGCATTCAGAAATCTAGAAAACATTGTCCTTATGCCCATATGAGGTCAGTAGGAAAGTTGTTTTGTCCCTGTGGTACGGATGAAAGAACTGAGGCCCAGAGATGAAGGGCCTTTGCTGGCAAGAGAAGGAACCAAACATCAGCCAGGGGCTTATGCCTCCAAAGCTTGAATGCCCTCCACAACACTAAGGGGATTCTCCAGGGTACTTAGAGATGGAGCTCTGTGAGAAGCAGCCCAGGTCCATCCTGGGGTAGCATCAGGGCAGGCAGCAGCTTGTTTTTATAGGGGTTGATGAAAACAAATTTCTACCTCTTCATAATCTAACTCAGCTGGGCTCATCCATCACCAGGTGATCTAGTTTCTCCATTATCTACAGATGAGGAAACTGAGGCACAGGGAGATTAAGTGACCTACCTTAAGTCACACAGGCAGTAAGTGTCAGAGCTCGGATTTGAACCCAGGTCCTCTAGTTCTAGAGAGTGAGCCACCCAGTGGGCCACCAATGTACCAGATCTTTTTGCTTTTAAGACCAACCCTCTATTCATGACACCAAACTGCTTCTTATTATTAGTATGACTGTTGCCATCGTTGTCATATCCTCATTTTTTCCCGTTGGCATTTAGACAGAAACAACCTTGGGGCAAATTACTAGTCTGTGATTATTTAAACATATTTTTCTTTTTATTATGAACCTAAAATAATCAACAAGGACGATGGTTTTAATGTACAGGGGAAAACAACAACGAAAAGAAGATTCTATCTGAAATTGTAACTATGTTATATACAATTTATCTCAAGGATATATTAAGTTTAACATGTAACAAATGTTGCAAAGTAACTTTTTTTAAGTAATGAAAATCATCCTGTTTGTTTATTTCATTCAGCCAGTCAATAAATATTTACTAGTACTTACTATGTTCTAGGCACTGTGCTAAGTGCCAAGGATACAAAAATCTGGAGGGAAAAAAAAAGATAGTTCCCTCCCCAAGAAGCTTACAAACTAAAGGGAGACTACAATACCCCAAAGAAAGCTGAACTTCCAGAGGGACTGGGAAGATGCCCCTAGAGGCATGATAGTGAAGTGAAAGGAATTTAAAATTAGTGCAGCTGGATGGGAAATAAGGTGCTGTCTAAGGAGATGTTATATCCTGTCCAAACTTCTGGGGCCAAGTGATGGTAGGGTTGGCTTGGAAGTAGCTGCTGCATTTCTAGTCTGGGAAAGATAAGGGAGATCTAGTTCCCCCTGCTCCCCTCCCTCAAAATGACTCCTTTAGCTGCCTTGAAACCTAGAGAGAGCCAAGTAGGGTATTCTATTTGTAGTAATCCATGTTACCTCAAGTTCTGGCTGCATATGAATCTCCTTTAGATGGTAATGTATGTGTTAAGTAATTGGCTGACCATAAAGTTCTACACCCATGGAAGTTGTCACAGGCAGTAACATGTCTACAGGCAATTGTGTCTGTAGGATGCTTTGTAGTTATAAAGAACTTTCACATACATTAATTATCTCATTTCATCTTCAAAAGAATTCTGACAGGTAGATGGTACAAATATTATTCATCCCATTTTACCAATGAATAAATTGAGGCTCAGAGAGGGGAAGTGACTTACTACCCTTCGGTCCTTGGGCAAGTGATAGGCTCAGGATTCAAGCCTAGGATTTCTGATTCCAAACCCAGGGTTCATTCCCATACACTGACCAGCTTCTTTTAACCCTTTGCGCAGTGCCTGAGACCATGTAGTATACTCTGCTCTTCTGTTTATCTTTGAGTCATTGAATGAAGGGATAAAGAGGCCCAAAGGGCTGCCAGATGTTCTTTCTTTCATTTTATACACTTAGGTGAGAAAAAGCGAGGAAGGCTGCAGGGGTGGCTGAGGTGAGAACTGAGTTTTTCCATCTGCTCCCAAGCACCGGGTGATGACTTTCCATGATCCCCCAACATGCGCTCCTCTGAATATAACACTCCTGCTATTGTCTCTCAGGGCTCCATCAAAGTCACTCTTTGGATCTATTTAACGAAGTTCTGGGAACACAAAGTGGCGACCTTTGCTGCTGAGTAATTCAGCCCCTCGGGTGTCTGCAGATAGCAAAGACTGCCTTAGCCTGGAGGGTGTAGATTGATTTATGGATTACCCTCAATTTTATTTTTTACTTTTTGAGGTCAGCTAGATTTGATTTGATTTTTTCAATAATCAGTTCTATCGATGCCTTCCTTCTGTTGTTACACCCCAGTAATTCCTGGAGAGATACCTCTCCCACCAACTAAGAAACCAGCCTAGCAAAGACAGCCTCTACAATGCATATAATGTTCTGCCTCACAGACCCTCCCCCTCTCCTGAGGTTAGGAAATTATGATTCACTGTCTCTTTCCAAAAAACCAACTGCAGCTATTAAAATGACTCAGAATTTAGCCTCCTTTTCTTGATGTCGTGTGCACTGTTGTATTCATTAGGTATATTCTTCTTGTCCTGTTACTTTCACTCTGTATCTGTTCACATAAATCATAGCACCTTCCTTTTCGTTAGCATTGATGTGTAATAGAATCCCAGCATTTCAGAGTTGGAGGGTCTTAGAACGTGGAAGGTCAAAGCTGGCGTGGGCTTTAGAACAAAGATCATATCAGAGCCAAGAGGCATTTTAGAGCCTAGAATATTGGAGATGAAAGGGATTTTAGAACATAGCACATGAGATATCAGAGCAGGCAGGAACCTTAGATCAGAGCTGGGAAGGACCTCAGAAGAGAGAATGTAAGAACATCAGAGACAAAAACAAAAACAAAAAAATCTGAAAACCTAGAATGGATTGTTATAACTGAAAGGGACCTGGGACTGGAGGAATGGTTTAGAGAAAACCTTCATTTTAGATTGGAGGAGACTGAGGCCTAGACAGATGATGGGCTTTCCCCAAGGTCACTAAGCTGGTGAGTCAGCAGCACTGGGACATGGCCCTGGGTATCCCCTTCAACTCTGTTCTCAATACATTTGGAAGGAGCCAGGGAAGAAGGTTGTCTTTCCCTGCAGAGTGAAGCTCCTTCCTGGGCTTCTTTTTCTCTGAGCCAAGTGTTGAGTCTTGTTTTCCAATTAGAGTCACAGAAAGAGGGGTTTGCATTTATATTCCATTATCTCTGTCCCTTGAGGTAAGGCAAAAGGGCTTCTGAAGAGATTGCACGTACAGCAGACACTTTTCACCTTGTCAGCTCCGGGCTGTAGCTGTTCTCTACTTCCTGTTCCAGGGGCTGGAAGAACATGTCCTCCATTAGTCTTGGATTTTTTTTTTTTGGAAGCTCTAGGGTATAGTCTGAACAGGTGTTAGAACTCAGGGACGTGCTGCTCCTTCCTCTCCATTCAAATATCTCAGTGCAAAGGAAGAGGCCAGAGGAGAAAGAGCAAGACAATCTTTAAACATATTTAGATCAATTATGGGACCAAGCATTGAAAATCCTGTTTCTTAACATTTTAGGCCCACTTTCTTCCATTAAGGTAGTAGTAGAGAGGTGGGTCCTTAAAGTCTATGCCTTTTGTAGAACGAGTTTTGAGGGGCCCAACCAAGCTGGAGAGGCTTTGGGGATGGGGCCCACAATGGTTGCCACATTCATCATCTGAAGACCAGCCAGGCCAAATATGACTGCACCTGTCATCACTCTAGGAAGGCCATTAGCAGGTGAATTCTTTGGCCAGGCAACCATAAAGCAGAGGAAAAAGAAGAGTCCTGTTTGGCTCTTTTCTGTTTCTCCAGGGATACTGACAGAGGGGAGAAATAACAATCTAAAAATGATGATGCTGATTCCTGGCCATGCTTTTTTTTTTCTTTTCTTTTTTTAATTTTAATTTTTTTCTTTTTTTTCTGCTTTTTCAATTGTGCAAATTACTTTTGCATACATTATATAGGAGGCTCTGTAGTGGTGGAAAGAATATTGGATTTGCAGTCAGAGAACAGTTCAAATCTCAGTTCTGTTACTTATTACCGTTTCATTTTGGGCAAGTCAATTAACCTTCTGGCCTCAGTTTATTAATGTCTAAAATGAAGGGGTTACAGGGGCAGCTACGTGGCACAGTGGATAAAGCATTGGCCTTGGATTCAGGAGGACCTGAGTTAAAATCCGACCTCAAACACTTGACACTTACTAGCTGTGCGACTCTGGGCAAGTCACTTAACCCTCATTGCCCTGCAAAATAAAATAAAATAAAATAAAATGAAGAGGTTGGATTTGAAATTAAAGTTATAATTTTTTCCCCATCTGAGACCTCAGACCCCCCTGAAATCTATCCATGAACCTTTGGGGGAGGCTTCATGAACTCCAGGTTAAGAACTCCTGGACTAGAGTTTCTCTAAGTCCTTTCCACCTCTTTCAACAATCCTAGTAGCTAAGTCAAATAGGTATTATTATCCCCATTTTATAGACAAGGAAACTGAGGCCAGAGGTGAAGCAACCTGCTCAGTATCTCACACTTAGTGTCAGAGGTGGAACTGAACCCAGGTCTTTCTGTGTCTGAGGAAAGGACTGGAGCTGCCAGGTTTTCTCTGGGTACCAAGGGTACTAAGAGATGGCAAATAGGAGGGAGACTGGATTTTCATTTGCCTCATTGACACATGCTATTGTAGAGTCCCTTCCCCAGAAATGCTGAGTAGGGAAGCTCTGAGCATAGCCATTGTCTGCTGCCTCCTCCCAGGACTGGATGGACATGGATCCTCAGTCTCTGCTCCATCCTGAGCAGACAGTGAGACTGGTTCTGCCTAAGGCTCCTTGATAACTGATCAATCCAAGTGAGTCACAAGCTAATAGGCTGTAAACCTGTCTGTCCAAAGTTCAGAGGTCGAGGCTGAGTAATACAGTTCAGATGCTATAGTTGGCCCCAATTGTGGCCTTTCCTTGTACAGGTTTATCAGCAGCTCTTTGACGTCCATGCACAGGCAGCTGGGGATTGTTCCTTTTGGAAAGAATGGGGTCATCATTTCATTCAACCAGTGACTCATGGACAATCCCATAAATCTCTCTTTGGGTAGTTAATAAACATTTAAGTGCCCAAATATGTATCAGACACTGTGCTAAGCACTAGGGACACAAAAAGAGGCAAAAACCAGTCCCTGCCCTCAATGAGTTCCCAACCTAATGAATTTCAGAAGAGCCATTTCAATGGTAGTTCATAGCATGGAAGAAATGCCCAATTTTAGGCCTGGAAGGAACCTTTAGGATCATCCAGAACAGCTCCTAAGAGGCGAAGAGACTGAAATTAAAGAGTACTAGAACTGGAAGGGATCCCAGAGCCTGACTCCTGCCTTTTACAGATGAAAGTTGGGGCAGCTAGGTGGCGCAGTGGATAGAGCACTGGCCCTGGAGTCAGGAGTACTTGAGTTCAAATCCAGCCCCAGACACTTAACACTTACTAGCTATGTGACCCTGGGCAAGTCACTTAACCCCAATTGCCTCACTAAAAAAACAAAAAACAGATGAAAGTTGAGGCTCAGAGAAATTCAGTGATTTGCCCAGGCTTATTGCCAGTAGTAACCAGTGGGAGATTTGGAACCAGAACTCAGATCCTTGGCTTCGCAATCCATATCAGTAAATCAACCAGTAAGAAGTTCTTAGTAGGTATTTACCATGTGCCTTGTACTAGTAAGTTAAACCCTGGAGTAGCAAAGACAAACATAGTGCAGGTTCCTCTAGGTTCTCTCTCTTCTTTTTCTTTTTTCACCCCAGTTATAAAATCATTGTTATGTTACAAGGTTAGTCTATTTTGGTCTGAACGCTGTAAGATATAAAGAACTCCTAGTGTACAGTCACTATCCACTGATGCAGATCGCACTTCTTCTGCAGCTTAGAGTCACACACACAGATTAAGTGACTTACCCAGGGCTAAATATACCCAGGTATCTCAGAGGCATGACTTGGGCCTAGTTCTTCTTGACTTGGAGGCTGTCTCTCTGTCCAGTATTTATCATCTTGCCCTCCTCTGAAGCTGGTAGGTCCTTGATAGGAAGCAATGTGACATGTGGAATCAGAGGACCTGGGTTTGAATCCTGCCTCTGTACTTACTACCTGCATGGCCTCAGGCATGTCACTTATTCTCTCTGGGCCTCAGTTTCTTTCTCTGTAAAGTGAGAGGGTTAGACCAGATGATCTCTTAGTACAATGGAAAGAGTGTTGGGTTTGGATTCAAAGGACCAGGGTTCAAATTCTGACTATAACTTTTACTAACATGTGTGATCTTGGATCATTCACTTCCCCTCTCTGGGCCTGTTTCCTCATCTATAAAATGAGGGTGATTGGATTCCATGACCTTTAAGATTCTGTCTGACTCTAAATCAATGATGTTTCATTTCTACCTCCCACCTAAACTTTGATTTTCATTCTTTTTCTCTTTAATTTGATGAATGTTTTCCAACTTGGTGAAGTTGATTGTGCAAAATTTTCATGGCACACATTAATTGTGATGCCTTTTTCTCCCTTTATTTTTGTGCCTGTTCCTATGATATGATCCCTCATTAGGGTTGCAACAAGTCCTCTCTGTGAATACCAAGCAATACAAGAGACAGGAGGGAAAATAAAATGCTGTGTATTCTCTTCCTTAATTAATTTTGGAAATAGTGCTACTTCCATTTTGGAGGATGGAAGTGGAAATGATCTTCCAGATTCAGGTATCACATAAATTGTTGATCAAGAAACTTTGACTTAGTGATTATTGGGATTAGAAAGTACTTACAAAAGCAGGAAAGCAGACTAAAATTTTTGCCCTTCACCCCTTAAAATACATATATCTATGATCTCTCCATCTTCCCTCCATCCATTGATTTTATTCAGCTTTCTGGACAGTTTGTGTATGTGTATGCCTTGTAGGGAATGGTCTATGCCTATTGCATATAGCCCTTGGAACTGTGCCACATATAATTAGACACAACCAATGCTTTTGATAACTACAACAGTAGTTAGAACTCACATTTACATAACATTTTAATGATGACCAAACATTCTTGAGAATGAGGCTTTTGTCATTTCACTTAGAAACATTGTGCTTAATGAAAATGGCATGATGATGTTGAGGGGTTGTGGTGGTGGCTGCCATGATGAAACAATGACCATTTTTACTGACTTCTTTTTGAGGCAAGATAAGGTCCAGCTGCTCCCTTTCTTGGTACCATTATCACTGCAGACCTCATAACCCACAACTGGCCTCTCATTCTTCACAGCTGGTTCGCAGTACATCCAGTAAGCATGAACAACACTAACCACCTGGTCAATAGTGACAATGTTGGCTACGCCTCTTACATGTTTGAGCAAGAGAAGAACAGAGGACAGCTGCCTGGCCAAGTGAGACCCTTACTTTCTTCCTATTTTGGGGGGATGTGAGTGAAAACTCAATTTTAGTTTATCAAATCATAGGCTCATAGAAGGTGTCTCAGAAATAATTTAGTTCAATATCCTAATTTTACAACAGAAGAAACAGGCCCAGAGAGGTTGTAACTTGCTTAAATCACTTGAATGATCATTGTCATTCATTAAGTGTTCAGAAGGTTGAGTTTTATTTTATTTATTTATTTATTTTTTTTAGTGATGCAATTGGGGTTAAGTGACTTGCCCAGGGTCACACAGCTAGTAAGTGTCTGAGGCCGGATTTGAACTCAGGTACTCCTGACCTCAGGGCCGGTGCTCTATCCACTGCACCACCTAGCTGCCCCTTATTTTTCTTTTTGCGAGATGATGGGACTAGAAGGATGTGGCCATTTGCAGATGGCACATGTGAGCAACAATTTAATTACTCCCTTAAGGAAAAGGATAATGCAGAATCCCAGAGTATCTGCTCTGCCTCCCAAATGGCCTTTTCTTTCTGTTCTAAGCTTTCCACTTGCATTTTGTAAGGGGCTAATTCAGTGCACTGGCTGGCTTCCGTGCATTAATAGGCAGGTTATATTCTAATATAAGTTCTAAGTTATTTATTTAGATATCAGCCTGAATTTTCCCATAGGAACAATGATGTAACCTAATATCTAACTTCCTGGAACATACACAAAAACCATAGAGGCAGCAGAATAAAATCGACACATTAAAATGTAAGAGCTTGGAGGAGTCTTAAAGGCCACCTTGTTCAAGACTTTCGGTTTACAGGTGAAAAAGGCAAGCCCAGAGAGGGCTGGAGGCCTCATAGTCAGTCAGTGGTAGAGTATGCCTGACATCATCGGTTTGGACAAAGTGCAAGGAGAACCGACCCTGGTTTGGAATACCAGCTGCAGCTGTGATCATTATCACATTTCCTTCAACTTGGCCATGGAAACATTGGTGCCTCCTTGGAAAAATCTCCACCTGCATGAAAGTGGGAGGGGGGCAGGACTTCTCAGCTGTCCTAGCACCAATTTTGGCTTCCAAGGATGAAGGAAAGGGGCTCAGAAGACTGAGGGGCTTTCAAGAGAATGAAAGGGTGGGCACAGGCATGAGTGTGAATGAGGTTCCTATGGTGGATAAGAAACCATACAGGCAAGACCTTCTGCCGGTTGAACCTTTGGGATACTTCTTGCTTCTGGGCGGGGTTTCCAGTGAAATTCTTTTTATTTTCTCCCTGGAACCAATCCCTAATTGGAGGTCTGCCTAACTCCAAGTCCAGAGTCCTACCCATTACACAGACTGCCTCCCTAGATATTGGTTGTTCTCATCATCACCCCCATTGCCATCCCTATTTCCATCATGTGTCAAAATCAGCATAAGGCTATAAAGCCATTGATGTAGAGCTAGACAGGACCAGAGAGATTCTTCGGTGCAACCTTCAATTTAGATGAGTTAATTGAGGCCTAGGGAGACAACCAGCCTGCCCATGGTCATTTAAATATTCTCGAAGCAGGGGCAGGATTTGAACTCAGATTAAAAAAAAAATTTATTAAAAACATTTTTTTTAACTCAGATTTAAAAAAAAAAACACTCTAAATTCTATATTCCTTTCCCTGCATCTCACTGTTCATCATCCATTATGGAATGGTGAGTCTAAAATCATCCAAATCCACTAATTCTGTTACATGTATACTTTTCGTGCTTAGCTTCTTCTCCAAATAGAGGACAGAAGAAAAAAAAATCTCATCAACTGAGACATGATGGAGCACAAACATTGGCAGTGAATGACCTGTTTAGATTGAGCTTTGCAGCAGATGTGTGTGTGTGTGTTTGTGTGTGTGTGTATGAATTTGTTAAAAGCCCAGAACAATTTGTTGGTTTTTTTGTTTGTTTGTTTTTGGAGGGCAATGAGTGACTTGCCCAGGGTCACACAACTGGTAAGTGTGAAGTGTCTGAGGCCATATTTGAACTCAGATCCTCCTGAATCCGGGGCCAGTGCCTTATCCACTCTGCCATCTAGCTGTCCCCTGCAATTCATTAAAAAATTATTTATTTTTTTGGTGAGGCAGTTGGGATTAAGTGACTTGCCCTGGGTCACACAGCTAGTAAGTGTTAAGTGTCTGAGGCCAGATTTGAACTAGGTTACTCCTGACTCCAGGGCTGGTGCTCTATCCACTGCACCATCTAGCTGCCCCTGCAATTCATTTTTAAAAGACAAGCAGGTGTCCTGAATCCCAGGAGTAATCACCAGACACAGAATTGACTCATCTGCTCTTTCTTTCTTCCCAGCGTTTAGCACAGTGTTTGCTACATAGTAAATATTTACTAATTTTTTCATTCATCCATCCATTCATCTTTTTTTTTTTTTAGTGAGGCAATTGGGGTTAAGTGATTTGCCCAGGGTCACACAGCTAGTAAGTGTTAAGTGTCTGAGGCCGGATTTGAACTCAGGTACTCCTGACTCCAGGGCTGGTGCTCTATCCACTGTGCCACCTAGCTGCCCCCATCCATTTATCTTACATTTATACGTGCAATTAGTTTTCAGTGTCAAGAAATTTCTGTCCAGCTCCTTAGATAAAAACGTCTTTCCCTTGGAAGTGACATATTTATATATTAGCCATGGTATGACTGGTAATGTTCACACTTCCTACATTGTGAGAATTTTCATATATTTGATTTTATGCAGAACACTTCACTATCTCATTCTTACATTGTTTATAAATGGTTTGGAGAGGGGAGACTGATGGAACCTGCTTTTTGCATTTTTAATACTCTATATGGGAAATAAGGAATAATTAAAACATTGTATTTCTCTTCTGGCAGGGGCCGTTTGTAGCTGCTTTTGCCTCATCAAATCTTGGGGATGTGTCACCCAATACCCTTGGACCTCACTGCATCAACACTGGGGAGTCATGTGACAACTTCAACAGCTTTTGTCCAATTGGTGGGGTAAGTAGTGGATGTGGCACAGCCCCTCAGTGCTCAGATATTCATTCCTTTTGTGTTCTTCAGCTTGGGTCACCACTATGGAATGGCCAACAGGGCACCACAGCATCCATCCTGCTTCTTATTGGAATAGGCCTTTCTCAAAAGGAATCCTCCGTGGTCCACTGGGCAAGTTATAATTTTTCCATATTCCGTTCAATGCTTGTGCCATGAAACACTGAAGGGGTAATCGATAGGGAGAAAATCCTTACCTTTTCCCAGAATCAAAAAGTAGACATGTATAAAGGGACCACAGGGGATGTTTAATCCAGCCAATGTCTAAAAAGGAATCCCTTCTGCATTACCTTGATGAAGTCATCCAGCTTTTGATAAAAAGATCTCCAGTGAAGGAAAACCCACTACCATGGATAGCCCGCTGTACTCTTGGACAGCGGTGGTTGTGGTTGTTGTTTTTGCCAACATTTTAAAATTTGACTAAATCTCTTTTTCATACATAAGCATGATAGATTCTACCAGCTTACAGATTTTGTCAATTAAAAAAGTCAATATACAATAACAAAACACAGCAAATAGCCTTATACAGAACAGAGGAATGTCAAAGATGAGGGTAATCCAGTTTTGCCCTAGGTGTGCGCTCTCTCTCTCTCTCTCTCTCTCTCTCTCTCTCTCTCTCTCATATATCACCTATCTATTCACCTATCAATCTATTACCTATCAGTTCATCCATCCATCCATCCGTCTGTCCATCCATCCATCCATCCATCTTATCTATCTAGCTATCTTCCTCCCTTTGGCAATGTGAAGGATAACTTGAGATCAATAAAAACAAGTAAATTGAAAAATGCATTCCTTTACTTTTGTAAGTTCCTCAATGCCACCATTATTTACCTGTTACTTCTCCTAACTTACATCACTAATGGCACCTGCAGACTCTCCTCCAATCAGGAGTTCATTTTGGCCACCCAGGAAAATTTCTGAGCCCCAAATAACCATGCTTCTTTAAGCTCTCTTTTTTGTTGTTGTTTTTTTTTTTTGCGGGGCAATGGGGGTTAAGTGACTTGCCCAGGGTCATACAGCTAGTAAGTGTCAAGTGTCTGAGGCCGGATTTGAACTCAGGTCCTCCTGAATCCAGGGCCGGTGCTTAATCCACTGCGCCACCTAGCCGCCCCCTAAGCTCTCTTTTGAAAAGCTGTGAGGCAACTCTGTCTTGTTCCATTTTCTTCTTTGCTCTGGAAATATATCTTTTGTTCATTTGATTTCACCCCTTCCCTCTCTACTTCATTTTTCTTCTCCTTTCCCTCTACTCCTGCTACTTCTTGACCATCACTGGTTCCAGGTTCTTGTTTAGGGAAATTTTCTACAAGTGAATTTTGTAACCTATTTGGAAAATTCTTCTTTAACAACTGCCTATATCTACCAACACCAGGCACAGTCATAGTTCTTTAGTACTACTGACCAGACTCCAAGTAAAGTAGAGGAAACAAAAAAAATCTATGTCTATCTTGGCATTACTGCCCCCAGGTCTCCTTTGCAGTGGACTTAGGAAAAAGTGTAGCCATTTCACAAACCTGTGACCTTGCACATGGCCCACTACCTATGGTCACTGGAGATACCTGCAGGTCTTATTCTAGGGCAAGCCGAAGTCTTATAGCCTTGTCCTCCCAGTGGTTCCTGTCCCATACCCTATTCATTCATGAATCCCGTAACCTGATCATTTAAACTGTTGAGATATTTTTCCTAGTGAGGTAAGGTACATTCTGGCCCCCTCTTGTAATGCCAGGCCTTGCTTCTCAGGTTTGTAGGCAACCCTGAGTTTTATGAGTATCTCTTCTCTACTGCCATCAGCTTAAGGGCTCACTGGCTCCCTTCTTCCAATGGCTTGTGATTACAGTTCCATTTAACCACTGAACATAAATGAGCTTTTACAAAGAGATACTTCAAAGATATGGCAAGAACAAACGTACCAACATTCCTCCTAACACCTTGGGGACACACTCTCCCCTACACTATCTTAGTCTCTGGGGAGAGTAGCCTCAGCTTAGCTCAGGTCCTACATAGCAATGGTCCCATCAAATTGACAGACTGAGGTGGCCTTTCTGCTGGATCACTCCTTATCTCCTCAGTCCTTGGGCTGGGGACCCGAAGGTCACTCCAAAGCTCTCTCCTTGCTCCTCTGAGCATTGATGCTTCATTTACTCTGGACTTAGACTCTGGAACCTGGGAATGACAAAGAACCCTCCGGACTTTTTGAAACTTGCCAGGCTTACAAGGCTCCATTTCCTTTACATAGAATAGAAAACAACAAATCCAGGGGCCAGGGGCCAAGGCCCATTTTTTTGGACCATGTGCCTCAGAGGGAAGAATGACCTCTCTCTTGCAATAAGCTCTCTCACCAGTGCTTGGGCAAAGGAGTCACACCACCAGAAACAGAGTAGCCAAAAGGACTGTGGCAAGAGAGGGATGGCAGGAGCTATCTATCTTCCTTGGCAGCCAATCAAAGAGCCCTTCCTTCACCACATGGTTGGTGGACTAGAATGAACTACAGAATTTCTACACATGCTCCACAGGCACTTCCCTTATTCATCTTTGTGCCTCTCCTGGAAGCAAACTCTTCAACTCCTCCACAAGGAGATTTTACATCACCCAAGCAAGCTGATGGGGTCTGCATAGGTGCCAGACCCCAGCCTGGTTTTATTTTGGGGGGCCGAGCAGAAGGCACCCGATCTCCTATCCACTTAACCATATTTCATGGGCTTAATGGGAGATATCATACATAGCCCCCTGCCTCTTTTCTTTTCCATTCTAAATAAATTCAGAGTGGGCCAAAAGTCACAAAGGGATTTCAATATTTAATACCTTTTTTTGTTCTTAATTTACAATACCATAGCATCATATACAGTATATATAGAAAATAAATTTGTATCATGGGTGAAAAATCAAATCTCGCAAATGACAAAAAATAAAGAAGAAATAATTTTCAAGAAGTTATTAAAACATTATGAATTTTGGCCCACCCTGTATCATCCAGTCCTCTTTGCATGCCATGGACTCAAGACTGCCTCCCCGCCCCCACCCACCCCCATCATTGTTGCTCTTCTTTGGACACTGTCTAGCTCGTCAATATTCTTCCTAAACTGAAATGACCAGAACTGCATATGACCTTCTTGAAGTGTTCTGTCTGGGAGTGGGGGTGGAGGACAATTCCATGATCATATCTTTAAACCTGGGCAGGTTGCAATAAAGGAAGCTTTGTTGCAGTGTGAAACAGCATATCCTTCTTGTTCTGCTTCCTTCCCTCTGAATTCTGTTGGCCACACAGAGAAATCTGAAGATTTGTGGGTTCACTTATGTTTTCATTTTTGGAACTCTTCCAAGATTGTTGAAGTTATTGTTTCCAACCATCTTTAGTTGCTCCTCTGATGTTCTTTATGGACAGCATCCTGTGATTTGCAAATCCCCATAATTTTGTTTCCTCTCTGCCTGTGCTAATTCCCTCGATTTCCTTCTCTGTTTTTGCTGCTATGGCCAGCATTTTTAGTTCTACATAAAATGTCAGAGATAGGCATGGACATCCTGGCTTTGCCCCTTACCTTTGAGGTCTCTTTTTGCATTGATGTACTGTGGGGTGAACCCCGGGTTCAGTCCTAGCTCTGACATTTACTAATATTTTCTTAAAAAACGGTGAGTCTAGAACAGACCTCATCTAAGATCTCTTTCTGTTCCTAAATTCTAGGATTCTGCATTTCTCAACTCAAACTTGGATTCTATGTTCAAGAGAAAATTGCTGGAGAGATGGGCTTGTTTGTCTTAGTGGTTTGAATGAATGTGTAAAAAGCATTTATTAAGCACTCCTAAGTTCTGGAGAAGAAACTCTCTGTCCTCAGGGAGTTTACTTTCTAATGGGGGAGATAACACCTAATGGGAACAGTGGAAAGGAAAGGGAATTATGGTCTGGGAAGTCCAGAGGGAGAGTGGACACAGTAGGGCTATTGTGCAGAGGCAATAGACCTGGAAATTTGCTTATGGTTCTCAAAGAGAGGGAAAGGTGGTTGTGGGACGTGTGTATTGTCAAAGGCGGAGCAGAAAAACGGCCCTGGGGGTTTCTGGAACCTAGAGCCTCAAGTGGTCTTTTCTGGTCTATAATATTGCTTTCCTGAAGAGATTCATCATATTTCAAGCAGTGGTTTTGTTTGATTTCCTGCTAGTCAGACATGTGCATGGCTGCGGGGCCTGGGAAGGATATGTTTGACAGTACCCGGATCATAGGAGACACCATTTATCAGAAAGCCAAGGTAAGCTGGGATCAGACTCTGTGTCCTATCCACTGGCTTAGCAGTGACCCATGCCATCATATGACTTTATTCCACACACCAGATTAATTAAGAGCTCAGCGGTGATGAGAAAGTCAGCGGTTCCCATATCTGCCACGGAAGCTATTGGAGAGGAGAGAATGTGGCAGGTATGATGGTAACGCTGAGAGATTGTGGCCAAAGCATCCTTCCCCTCCCAGAGTCCCTCTCTTGCTTTTCACCTTTTGCTCTTCGATCACATGGGCGCCGGAATCACAGTCATCTCACTGGGTCTGGAGCGGGCTGTTAGGCCCCTACGGCTGCAGTCTCCATCCCTGTGACTCCCCAAGTCAGAACTCTCTGCCTGGGCCACCTCCCCCCTTTTATATGGTACCTCCCCCTCTTGGATGGTAAGCCCCTTCATACATAGCAGAGACTGATGCCTTTGCCTTTGTATCTCTAATGCTTAGCACAGAGCTTGGAGCACCGGCAGCGTTTGGCTAATGCTTTTCATTCCTTCATTCACCTAGCATTCAGAACCCCTAAGAACCAAGTAGTAAGGCAAAGATAAGGGTTTTGTTTTGTTTTGTTTTGGTGGGGCAATGAGGGTTAAGTGACTTGCCCAGGGTCACACTGCTAGTGTCAAGTGTCTGAGGCTGGATTTGAACTCAGGTCCTCCTGAATCTAGTGCTTTATCCACTGCACCACCTCGCTGCCACTGATATTACAAGTTATTGTATAAAACTACGAGCACATATTATAGGACTCAAGGAATGTTATCAGATAAGAAGAGATAAGGCCTAGTAGCAAGAATTCTTCATGTGGAGTCAGACACTTGGCTTTGCTTTCTGGCTCTGCTGCTTCCTGCCTGTGTGACCTTGGGTAAGAGAGCCCACAGAAGCCAGCTGGCTTCTGTGATTCCACGGTTCACATCAGCATAGGACAATCCCAGAAGATTGTTGGGTGTCTCTTAGTGACCCCAGAAGAATTAGGCTTTTTCTGCTTGTCTAACATGGGGAAGTTGAAGAAGGTCTTTTCTCTATGAACCCAGTTTAGCTTAATTCCTAATATTTTCTGACTTGACAAAGATTTTTCCCCCCCCCCAGGGAATTTTAACCCTTTCTAGCTGATAATAGAGAGGGGAAAAGAGGACAGTGAGATTTCTTTCCATGAACAGAAATTTCTCCTTGATCCTTGCTCTCCCTGCCCCCATTCTTAAATCTTTCTTAGGCTAATAATTTTTCATCAGTTGTTTCCTCATTTGCAAAATGGGAATAAAGATGATAATCCTGCCCTGTTTGACTCTCAGGGGAGTGTTAAGGGCTAAAATTCTAGCTAGTCTGTCTAAATATCTAATGAGTGGTCGCCAATAAATTATAAGCTTTAGCAAGAGTTAGACTTTTAAGCATTTATTAAGGAGAATAAGAATTTGGTAAAGAGAGAGAAAAAGGCCTAGATTCCTACCTATTAAAGGGGGAGCACATTTCTAAGCTCCGCTCTCCACCAGAGTCCAGAGGAAAAAGCATGAGACCGAGCGCCAGTCACTTCCTTCCTCCTTCCACTAGCCCATGTCACTTCCTGATGCCAAAGAAAAGACTCCTGGTCTTGCCCTCAAAGACCTTCGCTTCATGGGCGGAACTCTTTTACAGTAAGTCTCCAGCAGGTGGCGTCATTCCAATCGTTACAGGAGTTTCTAGATTCAAGTGTGCCCAGATGCCTGAAATGACGCCCTGGGAAGAATAGCTCTATATGTATAAGGGATGCTGAGTGTCACAATGACTGGGATCTGTAATTGGATAATTATCATCTCTGATTGAGTGGTAGGCAGAGTGGTCTGTGGCAGTGTATGTTCCTAGCACAGATAAGTGTGCCTGGCACAGTCCCATTCACAGCCATGTCACGAGCTTTCAGAGACTCCAAGAGGCACTGGATGGAATGCTGGGCTTAGGGTTAAGAAAGCCCACAGCACACCCTGCCTCTGACATTTTCTAGCTAGGGACTCTGGACACATTGCCTTTCAGAGCCTTGGTGGGACAGTAGACAGACCTAGGAATGATTCCTAGTTTGTCTACTCTGTGTGATCTTCAGTGTGTCACTTTACATCAACGGGCCTCAGTTTAAAATGGACCAGATCCTAGCAAACAGATGATCAGTTTCCTCATCTGGAAAAAAGGGGACAATATCACCTGTAGCACTTGGCCCAAATATGATCATGAATGGAAAGTTCTTTTGCAAACCTTAAAGGGCTCTTGAAGGGTCAGTAATTATTATTAATGAACCTCTGATCTAATTAGCGGAGATATCTCCTCCACAGCACATCCCATTGGATGTTTCCAGTGATCTAGAGGCCTTTCTCCTGAATCAAGGTAAAAAGGGGTTTTATTATGCATCAGGACCATTCAGGAGATAGACTAGAGAAGGTCAGAGGGTGCCCACTCCCTTCTCTGTCCAGACTGATTTAGAATCATGATAAAATCTTGGTGTTGGAGTTAGGTTTGGATCTGAGTCCTAGCATTGCCTCTTATTACATGTGTGATCTTGGGCAAATTACTGAAAGTCTCTGATCATCAGTTTCCTTATCTGAAAATGAGGGTATGGGGCCAGGTGACCTAATTAGCCAGACTAATTAGTTAAAATAGGAAGCAACCAGGTGCACCCCTCTATGATTCTTGATAGTAATTAATTTAACTTTCTACTGAACTGACTTGTCCTCAATGACTTAAGTTTCATATTGTTTTCACAATGATGAATCATGAAGTTGATCTAAGTGGATCTATTTTGTGCTACATACTTCAGGTGTCACAATTCCAAGTTATAGCTCTGCAACTTTGCCATGTGGGAAGAAATAGTGTTCTCTTTGTGCTTGGCCAAGACCATGAAGGTTGTCAGCGATTGCCAAGCTGATCTCCCATACTCCCTTGAACAGGTCCCTCCTGCTGTCAGTTCAAAGCCCCAGTCTCTGCTGGGTCACTTTTCTTTCTAGGGAGCTCTCTCAAACCCATGGTTAAGCAACTCCTTTAGTAGTTCTATTTTACCCTCAAACTCTGGCTTCTTCTTTTGACTGACTGTCCCCACAAGATTATAGGAACAAAGGATCATGAACCTAGAGCTAAAGAGACCTCAAAAATGTAAGGGCCAAATTTAATATTAGGGAGAGTTAATTGGGTGGCTCACCATAATATTGAGGTAAGAAAGGAGATTAATAGCCTCTTTCAAAAAACAAAACAGGGTTTATTAATGGGAACAAATTTATAACACATGTAAGGTAAATAGAACTAGGGACAAAGAAAAAAAAAAGGAATAGGGGAAGGAAAAAAATACAATCCACAACTCACCACCACCCGGAAATCAGTAGTTCCAAAGAGGACCAGCTGCACAGCATCTCGCTCCCTCTCTCGCTCACACCAGAGTGAGCTCTCTTCCCTTCTCTCTCACAGAAGCCCCCTCTCCCATAGGAAACACACACACAGCCCCAAGCTAATTGACTGGCAGCCATAATTGACAGAACTAACAAGCGTCTCTGCAAATGCCAGCTGCCCAGCTTCCTGATGCCATAGACCACCTGACCTGCCCTCACCAAGCTTCTTGTCATGGTGGGGACTCCCTCATTATAATTCAGCCAGGCCCATGCAGGCACATGTGTGTCTAGCACAAGGCCAGCATGCATGGTGTGCACTGGGGCCTCCAATCCCAGCCAAAGATGGGGTCACAGAAACCCCACATCACAACCAATTCCTTACAGAAGGCATCTAGTCTAACCCCCCTTATATATATGAGATAATTGAGGCCAAGAGAGACTATGAAGCTTGCCCAAGGTCACATAGGTAGTGGGCTTCCTAGATGGGTTTTGAGCCCATGTTCTCTGATTCTGGAGTTACTAGTCTTTCCTTGTATCATGGTAGCTAGTTAAAGCTTTATTAGATACTTGGTAGCATTTATAAGATACTTTATTAGACTTTATTATTTATTAGACACTTGTTAGCATTTATTAGACATTTAATATGTACATATCATGTTCAAATGAGATAGGTAGCTAAAGCATTAGCTACTTTATTAGTTTATTGTTTATTAAACTGTATTATTTATTAAACTTTATTATTTATTGCACTTATTAGCATTTCTTAGACAAAGTGCACATATCATGTGATTCAAAAGGATAGGTAGCTAAAGTATCTATTAGATGCTTCATATGTACTATGCAATGGCTAAGCACTGGGATATAAATACAGGCAAATAGGACAATCCTTGCCTATAGGAAGCTTAGCACCTGATGGGAGAAGACTACATCCAAAGGGAAGCTGGAAGGGGAGAGGGGAGGACCTGTGGAGGGACAGGACAAGGTTGCATGGATGCCTGGGCTCTAGCAACAATAGGCAGAATTCAGCTATCAGATCCAAGGGGATGGGGGTGGAGTCTACAATAATTATAACTGGCTTGTATACTTTGTATCCTTGTATACTTTACAGCATGTTCTCCTTCCAGCACCTCTGTGAAGTAGGTCATGCAAATTGGCATTATCATCATTAAACCTTAAAATGAGGAAACTGAGGATCCTCAAGGTTAAATGACATGCCTGCAGTCAGAAACACTCAGACACACATGTGCACATACACACTCATGCACATACACACTCATGCATACACACACTCACACAGTCACACACACGTGTGCACACACTTATACATACACACATACACTTACACAGTCTCTCTCTCTCTCTCTCTCTCACACACACACACACACACACACACACACACACACACACACAGCTGCTAAGTCTCAGAGCAAGTGCTCAAGCTCATGTCTACTGAATTCAAGCCCAGCTTTCTTTCTACTGTGCTTCTTCTCCCAAGGAATAATGTTGTTGTCTACAGTCCTGGGTTTACAGCTTCAGGCCTCCAGGACTTTAAGGGGTCATGGGCTTCTGCTGACCGTCCCTTGTCAATATGACTTCTTCTGGTCTTCTTTCTCTCACAGTCTTGGCTCAGTCCCCATGTGTGGGGTCCCCCTCCCTCCTGGCTGCCATCTTGTAAAGTCCCCGGCTTTCCTCAAGCTCAGCTCAGGCACCAACCATCTCCCCAGTGAGGCCTTTCCTGATCTTACCATTTGCATGCACCTTCCCACTGAAATGGCTTCATGTAGCTTTGTATATAATTTATACTTATTTATCTGTGCCCAAGCTGTGGCACCTGCCTCCCCCTGCCCCAGTAGAAGGAAGGGATTGTTTCCTTTGTAACCCCAGGGTCAACCACAGAGCCAGGCACACACACGAGTGCTTGATGCATGTTTGCTGAATGCAATGGAACTGATCTGCTTCCTTTACATACTTGTGTGTTGAAGGAATTGTACGATGCAGCTTCCCAGGAGATCACGGGCCCTCTATCTGCAGCTCACCAGTGGGTCAACATGACGGATGTCACTGTGCAGCTCAATTCCACACACACGGTGAGTGAGTGCCCCTCAGTCAGCCTGCTAAGCCACCCAGCCTCCCTGGTGGACTGTCAAGGCCTCTCACCTGCTTGGCATGGGTAGCCCTTTTGGCTCCGTCCTGGGCCCTCTCCCCTGCTCTCTCCCCTCTTGGTGACCTCATCAGCAAGCAGGGGCTCGGTTATCATCTCTGAACAAATGCCTCATATATACACATGTATGTATATGTACCACATATGCCTGTAAGAGACTTCGCATACATACATGCACATGTGCCTCATATACACATATGCAGAGACACATGAGTTATGTATATACATATGTGAGATATGTAGACAAATACATGATGCCTTTGTATAGGAGTGATATATATGTATATAGTTATACATATATGCACACACATGTAAACATACATATTTATATGAGACCCCCCTCATATATACGTATACCATATATCCATATTGACTATCTCCTGCCTAGCTATGCATCTATTTTTTCTCTGAATCTCTTGCAATTTTCTCTCTCACATCTCCAATTGTCTGCTAGATAACTACCAGAATGTACATTTGAAAGAGAACTCACCTCTTCTCCAAAATTCTCTGTTTCTATTAAAGGTGTTGCCATCTTTCCAGTCACTCAGGTGTCAGCTTCTAAGTTATCCTTTATTCTTTGCTCTCTGTCATGCCCTGTAACCAACCAGTTTCTGTGTCTTCTCTATTTCACCTCCAAGCCAATAAATTCGATCCAGTAGACATTTATTAACTGCCTACTGTGTGTCAGGCACTGTGTAAGTGCTGGGGATACAATGAACCAAAAGGAAGACAGTCCTTGCCCTCGGGGGAGCTTACAATCTAAGCGAGGGAGACAACACACAAAGGGAAGCCCGAAAAAGGTGGGGGGGAACAGGGGCAAGGATGGGGAGGGACCTGGTGCAGGTACATCTTGTTCCATGGAGAGAAAACCACGAAGAGCCGCAAAGGCAAAGTGGAGTTAACTGAGCGGCTGGTCTCCGCCCTCTCTAAAGGAAGGCACTGGGAGGAGTGAGGTGCCCACCTTCCAGCTCTCCAAGCAGAGGGGAGAGGAGGCTGAGGGAGGCAGGGTCAATCACAGCCTGAGTCAGCAGAGAGGTGGTGAGATTCAGGCTTATCTATCCTGGGAGGGGCAGAACCCAGGCAGAGCGGTCAGTGCAGAATGTCTCTTGTGTCCACCCTTACTATCCTAGCTCAATCCCCTAGTTCAAGTTGGTCTTCTTGCCTCTAGTCCCCCTTCTCTCCAATACACCTTCCACAAAAATTTTCCTAAGGTTTGGGTCTAACCACATCACTACCATGATCCAGCATCATCCCTGGAGCCTTCTCACCTTTAGGAAAATATCTGATGTTCTCAGTTTGACACTTCAAGCTCTCCATGGTGGGGCTCTGGCCCATTAGTATTTGTGCATATTATAGTATACTTTCCTCCTCTTCATGCACTCTTTTCTGATAATCTGGCCAACTTACTCTACCCCCAACTCCATCTCTGGCCTATGTCCTTTATTTCACAGCTTAGAATTTCTGCCTTCCATCAAGGGTCAGCTTGGAAGCCATATCCCAGGGTCCACTTTCCTGATTCCCTCAATTATTAGTTTTTTCTTTCCCTCTTCCTCACCCCTAAACTATCTCTATTTATTTATTTGTATCACCTTGAAGAACGTAAGCTCCCTGAGGACAGGGACTGCCTTTTATTCTTGTTTTTGATTCCCCTACCCAGTGCCTTGCATATGCACTATATAGTAAGTGTTTAACAAACGTGTATTTAATTGAATGGAACTTTTAGAAATGAGTTGAATTAATTATGCAGCTAAACTTTTATTTCTTGTTTGTTAGGCAAAAACCTGTAAACCTGCCCTGGGCCACAGCTTTGCAGCTGGTACCATTGATGGTGTTGGAGGCCTCAATTTTACACAAGGTGAGGATGACTGAATCAACCCCAACTGTAAAGTGTCAATGCTCAGACCAGAAAGGGTGGGTCAATCATGTCTGCAGGGATGCTTATCCTTTGTTATTAGACATCTTAACCATCTTTTACAGGACTCCCTTGGTTACTTGATTGGTTCATAGGATTCGTTTAGAGTTGGCAGGGACCCCAGAAATCCCCCATCCAATCTTCACCCCATTTTTAGAGAGGTAGAAGCAGAGGTGTAGAGTGGGTAGTGGCTTACTTTGGGATACACTGGTGGAAAGTGGAAGCCTCATCCAGGTCTTCTGACTTTAAATATGGTGCTCTTCCCAGTGCAATGTGGCTCTTCACTGGGCCCAAGTAAAATGTCATTAAAATTCCTGGATGAGGATGGCGAATGCTAGGTATATGTGTAGAGCTTGGAACATGTTGGGCAACAGCCATCCACGAGGCAAACACGTGGGGGTATGGGATGGTAGGGTGGGAGCTGGCCTGGGAGTGGAGAGAACAGGGCTCTTTTCCTGCTTTTGTCACTTCTTAGCTGTGTGACCCGAGAAGAGAAGGATGAACAATCCTCAACCCTAATAGCAAGTTTCTCTGGGCCTCAACTTCCACATCTGTAAATTAAGGAGAATGGGTTCCTTGATCTCCCAGGTCCCTTTCAGCTCTGAAATAATATTATTCTAAGCTTATTTATTTGTGATTTAGGGTACATACCTAAGCCATACACTAAATATGGAATAACCATAAACCAAAAATATAAAATAACTATAAACTACGATATAATGCAGGCAGATCCCAAACCTGTTCCCCCTGGTCAGCTATCCTGGGGCACTGTGGATCTCCACACAGTCTGGGCTCCCAGGATGGGCAAAAGTGGAGTCCACTTATAGTTCTCCTAATTTTGTAAGGGCAGATGAGCATGGGAATTAGAGATAAGAGAGAACTCCCTCCTTCATTCTCATTGACCCCCAGAGTCTCCCTCTTTTAGTCAGGAGGGGAATAAATGGTGTATAGTTGATAGAATATAGGGGGCTAATGAGCAGGAGCTGTTCTATGTTGTGTCTTTGGAGCCCTAGCACTTAGCACAATCCTTGGCTCATTGCAAGTACTTAATTAAATGCTTGTTGACTGACTGAATAAATGACTGAATGAATGAATGCCAGAGTTAATTTGCTATATTATTCATTAGGCAAAGTGGAGCCACTGAAAATTGTTCTTTTTTTAAGCCAAGGAGAAACATGATCAGAGCAACCAGCGGGATCAGATAAAAGAAACGTTAGAAAAGTGCTGACTTCATCAGACACAAAGATTGGGATGGGGGTGGGGAGTTACAGGTGGACTGGGTGGAGTGGGGTGGAGGAAGATACTTTACTTTCTTGTGGCTTCTCACAGGTGCAACTGAAGGAGACCCCTTTTGGGACAGCATTCGTGACCAGCTCCTGGGAGAGCCATCCAATGAGACCAAGGATTGTCATAAACCGAAGCCCATCCTTCTCAGTACAGGCGAGGTACTCGAAACATATCTGGCTTTATTCATTTGTATATTTTAATGGGAGCCACGATAAATATCTATTAAAATATGTAGTTGTTTTCAAGAATTTTATACTGCTCTTTCGCCTCAGACACTTACTAGTTATGGGACCCTGGACAAGTCACTTAACCTCTGTCTGCCTCAGTTTCTTTGTCTGTACAATGGAGATAATAGTAGCATTTACTTTCCAGGGTTGTTATGAGGATCAAATGAAATATTTGCACTTTATAAGCGCAATAACAGTACAACCAGCCACTCCTATTCTGGAGAACTTGTTAGGAGGCTGGTGAGATTCTCTGATTTTCTAAAGTTCACATTGTCCTTCTCTGCTCAAGAGTGGGTGAAGGAGGAAGAGATAAAACTCCTGTACCATCCTTCCCTTCTTCACATTCCCTCTCCGGGGCTTGGCAGACTCTTCTACACTGGCAGACTCTTGAGTTATGCTGGGTTCCACATTGGCCTGATCTTTTATCGAAGACTCGAAGGGTATGGCATGGTGTACATCAGCTTACTGTCTTTGATTGATTGATTGATTCAGTAGACTTGTCCTTAACTGATAAAAGTTTCAGGGCTAGAGTATCCTATAGTCTATAAAGTGGGGGTGAGGTGATTAACACAATCAATCCCCACTTTTACACTTGGTTTGGTGGGGGGGAGGCTTGCAATCTAATGTGTCAGAAGAAGGATTTAAACCAAGTCTTCTCCCAATATAAGGTACAAGGTCCACTACTCAGAGAGTTACTGGAGGAAAAATATAACTACCCATCTAACAAGATGAACATTAAAACTCTTACTTCTTTTTTTATCCTGAAGATGTCAAAACCTCACTCCTGGCACCCTGAGATTGTTGACGTCCAGATCATTACTCTTGGATCCTTGGCAATAGTTGCTATTCCTGGAGAGCTGACGTATGTTCCCCCCTCCACCCATCTCTTTTGGCAGTGATTTAAATGTTAACTGAGTATATGTTATTCATTGTTGGATCCACTCTGGATGGGTGACAAAGGATGCTCAGCTGGACACTTCCGCTTCCTGCCAAGAATCCGACTCTATCAGGATTAGCATCAAGGAGCAATTAGCTGATTAAAATCTCCTAAACCACCAAGGCTCCTAGGATGCCCCTGGAGAATGTAAATCTGCCATTTCTTGTTTAGCATCAACTGAAGATAATATCAGTGGAGATGCAGACCTCAGCCAGGCTGTGAGCACGCAGATGTGATTTAGGGGAGAAGGATGGACAATCCTCAACCCTAATAGCAAGTACTAAGGAAAAAAAAACAGTTATCATCATGAATTATGTTGACACTGAAATGAAAATATGTAATCTGTCTTTTGAGAAACCTAAGAGGATGTTGCACAATATGGCGGCAGCCTCGTGGTGATATTAATACTGCGTGTATTTTTATATGTCCTTGCTGTCTCCTCCATTAGAATTTCAACTTCTTGTGAGCAGGGATTGGTTCATTCCTTGTCAATGTTTTTATTGTGCCTAGCGAAGTGCCTGGCACATAATAGTGTGAGATTTAAAATTGGATATAAGAGCATTAAACTCCCCTTTGAACTTTTCCCTTATATATCTCCCAGACCAGTAAGAAAAAGGAGCCTCTGAGCTTTAATCAGTGAGGGATTAGCCTTTATTGTTTAGAGAACAAACAGGTGATACTGATTAGGGAAATAGGAACGTAGAAATACAAATGAATAATCTTAGATCTAAGCTTAGTCTATATTCTTTTATAAAACTCACCGAATCCCAAAACTGCCTGCCAGGTCGAGAACCAGAGCTGATCACCAAAAGCATGCACCATCAAGCCAGAGTGTGTGAGACAGAGAGCTAACTTCCGTTCTACCCTCCATTTTAAGTTGGTGTCCCGGAAGTATGGCGTGCTTGGCCACGCTCTCATGGGCAGCAGCAGGCGCACCGTTGGCTGTCTCCTCCCTAAAAGGGCGGTCCTTCAAAAGCCGCTTCAGTAGCATGCGTTCAACTCTCAAATGATTAAGCTAAAACTTCCATTTTTTATCACAATAGTTAAGTAATAAATACTTCCTGATTGATCAATTGATGATAACACTTTAACCAGCCAGCCCTCTATACAGTGTGATAAATGAATTGGTATTTAAAATGTTGAGAGTCCCTTGTCAATGACATTGGTGAGTTCTCCCCTTGGCACAGACTGTATCACCTCCCTTTGACTTAAGCTATTCTCAATCAATCATCAGCAACAAATATTAAGCACTTATGCTTTAGTCACTGAGCTAGGTGCTTACAAAGAAAAAGTCACAATAGTCTCTGCCCTCAAGGAGCTTGCATTCTTTTTAAACTTGAATTTTACTTTTTTTTGGTCTGAATTCTCTCCCTTTCTCTTCCCTCTTCCACTGAGAAGGCAAAAAAGACAAAACCCATTAATTTTTAAATTTTAAATTTTAAAAAGTTTATTATAATGTTATTTTATAAATTCTTTTGGTTCTACTCACTTTATTTTGCATCAGTTCATATAAGTCTTCTCAGGTTTTTCTGAAACCATCCTGCTCATCATTTCTTAACATGACAATAGTATTTCATCATATTCATATGGTATGACTTGTTTGGGACAGCTAGGTGGTGGAATAGATAGAGTGCTGGCCCTGTGGTGAGGAAGACTCATCTTCTTGAGTTCAAATATGCCTTCAGAGCTGCTATAAATGCTCTTCTATGCATGGGTCATTTTCATTCTTATTTAATCTCTTTGGTGTATAGGCATAGTAGTGGTTAAGGGGACTTAGATTGTGTATACCATATATCTTTTAGGGCATAGTTCTAAATTGCATTTCAGAATGGTTGAACTGGTTCAAAGCTGCATCAAAAATGTATTACCTATTTTTCTGTAGACCTTCCAGCATTTGTTATTTCCTTTTTTTAAGCTAACCTTATAGGTATGAGGTTGTATCTCAGAAT
Organism: Dromiciops gliroides; assembly: GCF_019393635.1. NCBI lineage: Eukaryota > Metazoa > Chordata > Mammalia > Microbiotheria > Microbiotheriidae > Dromiciops > Dromiciops gliroides. Next base: position 13,671,151 of record NC_057862.1, read on the forward strand.
TGTTTTTATTTGCACTTCTCTAATATTTATAGTATTTTTTATATGGCTATTGATAGTTTAGATTTCTTTCTCTGAAAACTTCCTATTCAAATACTTTGGCTATTTATCAATTGAATGTCTCTTATTTTTATAAATTTGATTCAGTTCTCTATATAACTTAGAAATGAGGCCTTTATCAGTGTAACTTGCTCCAAAGATTCCCCTCTCCTGATTTCCTATTTCTCTTCTAATGTTAGCTGCATTGCTTTTGTTTGTGTAAAAAATTTTAAAATTTTTTTGTAAACGAATTTGTCCATTTTACCAAGAAGCTTACATTTTAATGGCAGACACACACACACACACACACACACACACACACACAAATGCAATATAAATACAGAGGAGATTGAAGGAAGCCTTACCAGGGGAAGACATTAACAATAGGAGAGATAGGCAGTGCCTTATAGTAGCAGCTTTAATTTAGAGGTGGGTGAAGGGATGTTTTTCAACATTAAAACTGTCAATACAGGGCAATGTTGAGACCCGTTTTTGTACTTTTCTATTCTCAAAGTACCTTCCTTTGATTTTAACTATCTCTTTTCATGTCTCAGGACAATGTCTGGAAGGCGACTTCGGGAGGCTATTCAAAAGGTAAGTGAAAAGATAAGAATCCTTGACATTTAATCATTATATCCAGTGATAAAGAATTCCAGATCTCTCTACCTTGGTGCCTCTCTTATGATCTTGCTTAACATCGTGGGAAACCCTATCTATCTTGAGAGTATTAGTAAGTGTTAAGGTGAAATAAAGACAATTTAGGAAATCGAAGGCATAATGAAGATTTTAGTTGGCCTTCATTAGCTTTGACTGCATTTAAAAATTTTAAATCCACACAAATTATTGTGATTTGGGGATTTCTTGGGGGGAAGGAATTGATTTCAAGTTGTTTGTGATAAGGGAGTAGTCACTGAGAGATTAAAGGACACATCCAGGGTCTCACAGTTGGTAAGCATTGGAGGTAGGAAGCCCTGTCTAAGATAATGAGACTGACTTTTGTTTTTTCTTAAATAAAGACTCTATAACTTACACATTCAAAAGGGAGGCATTGTGGTGTGGTGGAAAGAACAGCAAATTTTGGATATTCATTTTGTATAAATTTCTCTTCTACAGTCTGATTGAAAATGGCTATATAATCGATCTCACTTTAATAAGGCTGTTTATAGGGAAAGAAATGTGTAAACCTTACATCAGGCTGTGAGCTCTTCAAGAGCAGGGTTTTTTGACTTTCTTTGTACCTCTGGCCCTTAGCATAGGGCCTGGCACATAGTGGATGCTTGATAAATAAATGCTCATTGAGTGAGTTACCTTACTATATAAATTTCAGCTCTGATGATGACTGCTTTGTTTCAGAGAAACTCTAAGAAATCTTCATCCTAAATCATAAGGAGCTTCATTGCAGTAGCTCCAAAGAGATGTGCAAATTTAGAGACAATCTCTGCTCCAAATGTTAAAGTGGACTATTTGTGCCCAACCTGTGGTAGAGCCTTCTGCACTCATATGCGTCTGATCAGCCTCAGTCAGACACACTGTAACTTGACCCTGACATAGTGATGTCATTTTCGTCCTCTTTGAGCACAAAAGACAGCAACCAATCAACAAGATGCAAGGGTTTTTTTTTTAAATCAAATATTTATGTTTAAAATTGATGAATTGAAACACAGAAGTTAAAATTCTCAGTTACATGGAGTGTTCCATCTGAGTGCCCTAGTTAAGTTACTAACTTTTAATTGAAATCTCTTGGTTCCCTGTGTGTTATAGAAGCATTAGGGTCACTTCAAGAACTTTTAACGTGGAACATTTCAGTTGATTGAGGAAGATAAGGCATTGAGTGAGACTAGAATAATGAATGCCCATCCTATGACTGGGGTCTTTTATTGTGTTCTTTTCTCTTTTTTTTTACTCCCTCTACGATGCCCAGGAATTCGAAACTAGTGGGAGGCAGAACATGAGTGTAGTGATTGCAGGACTCTGCAATGTTTATACACATTACATTGCAACCTATGAAGAGTACCAGGTAAGCCCCAAAGCACCCTCTGAGTTCATTCGCTCACCCATGGGACGGTGCAAGCGAACACCAATGTTTGGGGTTACAGACATCTTCCTCTTCCTGCAGGTTCAGCGCTATGAGGCAGCATCCACGATTTATGGTCCCCATACTCTCTCTGCCTATATCCAGTTGTACAGAGGCCTCGCCAGGGCAATCGCCACGGTAATGTCAGTTTTTGCATGTGTGTGTTTTCATTTCTGTATTTCAATTGTTTTCATTCCATTACAAGGTGGGTGGGACTTTAACGTAATGAGACCATTTTTTTTCTTAAATACTCTGTTATACATTCAAAGGGATTCAATGGATATATGTGGTTATAATGAGTGAATTGGTGTAAATTTCTCTTCTGTAGTTTGAAACTGGCTAAATTATTGATCTCACTTTGGAAGGAGGATCATCTCAAGAGATTCATCTCCCTCTGAGAAAACAGCAGAGGAGTTTATTATAAGTGTCAAAATAGAAGATTTCAAAAGAGGTTAATTGACACATATATACATACACATATATTTACACACATATACATACATGTTCATCTTTATAATAAAATAAATAACTATCCATTTATATTCACTTAAAGAAACCCAAATTGTGAAAAATTTTCCCTAATGCAATGACTAATTTTGGTAATGACCCTGGTAATAATAATGATAATTTCACTAGTAACCAACACAGATTGTAACGCTTGCAATTTTGCGAAATGCTTTACATATATGATCTCATTTGAACTTCAAGGAGCCTATGAGACAGGTAATATTGGTGTTATTATCTCAATCTTACATATGAAGAAACTGAGTCTTAGAGAGGTTACCCATATGTTATAGTAGCAGAATCATAGAATGCCAGAGTTGGAAGGAGAAGGGCTTGGGGGTCTTGTAAGAGAGGTATATTTATAGCAGCAGCTGCCTCCAACAAGGAGCAGACTCAAGGCAGACAGACTTAAAGACCACAAATCCACAAAAATACAGGGACAAACAGACCTCTCCCTCAGCAGCCTCCAGGGTGTCACTGTGCCATAGGTCAGCGAGGAACCTTTATGATGACTGCCTGATGCCCAGAAAGGGTAGGACACATTTTAGGTTGACAAATGAATGGTTTTCCACAAGGTTTTATGCTTCTCTTACTCCTCCTTCCTCAGCAGTGTCAGACAACTTAGAAGTTACTGTATCTGAGAGGAGTCAGGAAGATCTGAGGCTAAATCCTGTCTCGGACACTTACTAGCTGTGTTATCTTGGGCAGGCTATTTTCCCCACCCTCAGTTTCTTCATTTGTAAAATGAATCAATCAATCAATCAGCCACTTAATAGATTGATCAAATAACAAGTATTTATTTGGTATTGTTCAGTTGTGCCTGATTCTTCATGATGTCATTAGGGATTTTCTTGGCAAAGACCCTAGAGTGGTTTGCCATTCCCTTCTCCCGCTTATTTGACAGATTAGGAAACTAACGCAAAAAGGGTGAAGTGACTTTCACAGGGTCACACAGCTAGCAAGTGTCTGAGCCTTGATTTGAACTCAGGAAAATGAGTCTTCCTGACTCAGGGCCCTGTACTCTGTGCACTGTGGCGCCACCTAGTGTTCTCAAGTATTTATTACAGGTCTGCTACGTACCAGGCACTATATTAAAGGCTGGGGATGTACAGACAAAATATGAGATAGCTCCTGCTTGCAATGATTGAGTTTACATTCTCTTGGGTAAGGAGGGAACCTGCGCCAGTCTAGGTATGTGTGTGCACAGACACGCAGGTGTGTATCCAAAGATGCCTTTGGCAGGGAGGGTGCTGGTGACTGAGGGGTTGAGGAGCAGCTCCCAAGCCAGAGGACCTGGGTTCAAATCCCTGCCCTACCCAAGGAGACCTCTGTGTGCCTGTGGATGATTCACTGAAGTCCTCTGGGACTCAGTTTCCCCAGCTGTAAAAACATCCCCATGCTGGATGACAGCTCTGGTGTCCTTGCGAGGCTTCTTTCCTCTGGGCTCAGCACCTCTTCTGTTAGAGACATATCTCTGGGATGGAGCAGCACCCTCTTTCTTGGTGATAGTGGGTGAATGTCAGCATGTTCTCAGTCTTTTGGGGGCATTTACTTTTAATTGCAAAGTAAACAAAAGGGGGGGATGGGCTTACTATGAATCGGGGGCTGCTCAGTGAGCATTCATGCAGTGGATTTCCAGACTAAGCAAATTCTCTCTACTGTACCATAGGACACGGTTGCTAATTTAAGCCGGGGGCCGGAGCCACCCTTTTTCAGCCAACTGATGCTGCCCTTGACGTCCAATCAAGTTGATAAAACTCCAGGGAACATGATGTTTGGGGACGTGCTAGAGCCAGCCAAGCCGGAGTACCACGGGGTAAGAACCTTCAAGACACAGTAGCCTCGTGATTTGATGTCTGATGTTTCCCCTGTCTCCAGTGGCACGGCCTCCATGCCTGCTCTTGGCAGTGACAATTTGGCAGCCGAGTCTCGGGAAGCCACCTGTAGAGGTGGGGCTATTGGAGATGATATTTTTGAAATCTTCCAGCTATTTCTTTAAAATCCATCAGTTCTGAGAGGTGGTGGTGGTGGTGGTGGTGGTGAGAACACTGCCCTTGGTATTAGGAGGGAGTTGGGTTTAAATCTGACCTCCAACATTTATTAGCTATGGGACCAAGAGTAAGGCATGTCAGAGCCCCCCTCTACCTGTCCTCTGCCGGAAGCCCTTTCCCCTCCCAGATCATTGTCATATGTGCGCATGCATGTGTGTGTATGTACACACATCTGTATATAGAATATATGTCTTATAAAGAAGGTATATTTACATGCCATATATCTACATATTTTATCAATAACAAGGTACAGATAATCTTTATTGTAAGGGGAAAGTTAGTTGGGCAGGCTTGCCATAATATTGGGGTAAGAAAGGAGATTAACAGTCTCTTTTCCACAAACAAATCAGGTTTTATTAATGGGAACAAATCTACTATACAGGTGAAGTTAATAGAGCCAGGGACAATGAGAAAGGGGATAGAGAAACTCACCACCACCTGGAATCTGTATTTCCAAGGAGAATCAGCTGTGTAGTCTCTCCCTCTCTACATTTCTCTCACTTCCTTCCTGCCTCCCCCCCCCACCGGAAGGCAGGTTCTTAGCCCTGGTGAGTCTCCAATTAGTTCAACATACCCCCAGGGCTGTCCCCATTATAATTTGGCCAGGCCCATGTGGGTGTGGGGGAACTCCTAGGTGGGGCTTTTTCAAGGTTACATCTTTTCAGTCTGACCATAATGAAGCAAAGATGGGGTCATAGAAACCTCAAATCACAATGAATTCCTTACACTATTTATATATGTATATATATAGATTGTACCTTATTTTATATATACATACATAATATATATGTATATATATGTATATATAAACAAGATACAGTCTCTCTATGTAAAACAGGTTACGGACACATATTTGTCTATATATTCACATACATATACATCTATAACTATTATTTGTTATTTTCATGTTTTCTCCCCATTAGATTGTCAGCTCCTTGAGGGCAGGGCTGTTTTTGCCTTTCTTTACATCCCCAGCACTGAGCACAGAGCTTGGCACATAGTAGGTGTTTAATAAATGCTTGCTGCCTGGCTCAGCTTCCCCACAGATAAAGGGGGAGTGATAAGGTCTGTAGCACCAAATTCACAGGGCTTTTGTGTGCCCCTAGGTAAGTCACTTCATCTCTCTCTAGTTGTTTCCCCATCAGTAGAATGGGGAGGGGGCAATGATGTGCCTTCCTCACAGAGCTATCATCAGACTCAAAAGGCAGGTACAAAAGTACTTTGTGAACTTCTGGGAACAAGGCTGATAGTGATAGCTAGCACTTAGACAGCAGAATAGTTCACAGATGCCTCATTTGTCCTCACAACAGCCCTGGGGTGGGGGGTGGGGAATAGGTGCTGTTATTGTCCCCATTTTACAAGGGAGGAAACTGAGGCAGACAGCAGTTAAGTGACATCACCAAAGCCATGGGTTTCCTTTGTCCAAACTTGGTTTGTCTGCACTTGTGAGTGTAATTGGCAGGGGAACCCCATTGAGGAAGCTCCCTCTGTCAAGGCAGATTTTCAGGTTATCCTTTTAGAGAGTGCCTGAGCATCAAGATGAAATGAAGTGACTTGCCCAGGCCACACATTCAAGGTGTTTCCCAGGTGGGACTTGAACCCAGGTTATCCTTTCTCTGGGACCAGCCCTCTGTTCTCTCCTCCAGCTGCCTCTCTATAGGAGCTCTTAAAGATGACCAAGCCATAGATGGGCTGCCACCTGCATTAGTGGAGGGACTGTACCCACTGATGAAATCCCAGACTTTAAAGAATTGAGGAAGAATCATAGAGCCTTCATTAAGGTCTATTGCATACCAGGCACTGTGCTACAGGGGCTGGGGATACACAAATGAACATAAAATGGTCTGTAGCCTCAAGGGGCTTGCATTTTAAAGGGGAAGACAAGCCCTATGGAAAAGTCACTTTGGCAGTGCCCAGTGACCCCGGCCTCCCTGCTGCCCCCCCCACCCCGGGTCCCCAGCATTTTCTCTGGCTGCCCCCTTGCCTGGACTGTTCTTCTTCCTCTTCTCCACTTCCGGTCTTCTCTGGCTTCCTTGGAGTCCCTGTTAAAATGCCACCTGCTACAGGAAGCCTCCCTCCTAATTCCAGAGCCTCCCTCAGTTAATTATTTCCTACTTATCCTATATATAGCCTGTTTGTACTATTTGTTTGCTCGCGTCTCCCCCATCAGATGGGGAGCTCCTGGAGGGAGGGACTGTCTTTTGTCTTTTTGTATCCCTAGTGGTTGGCACATGGTGGCCATTTAATCAGTGGTTATTGGCTGACTACAGGATGCCGTGGAATGGGGAGAGGTGGGTCAGAGAGATGCAGCCTCATGTCCAGGCGAGAGGTGATGGAGGCCTTGATGAGCATCGCAGCTGTGTGAGTAGAGATGGGGCTCGCTGGAGAAATGACAAGATACGGCATCTGATTGGATAAAGGAGGTGAGCGAGAGGAAGAAAAGGAAGGTTTCCATCAGTGAAGTCCTTATTCTGCGCGGCCTCAGAGCTGCTCATGGGAGCTGCCAAGTCATCCATTGAGACTCACCTGGCCATGACGCTCCCCCAACGTGCAGGAGCCGCCCTGGGGTGGGGCTGAGGTCCCCCTCACCTGGGCACAGGCTGGCTGAGCCCTTCTCCAGATGTGGAAGGGGCGTTTCCTTGGGAGGCTCTGCCAGCTTCAAGATTCCATCCAACCCAGAGACCTTCTTAGCCTGTATCTTTGCTGCTCTAAAACCAAATGCGTTCGGTTCTCTTCTCCCACCAATGATTGACGAATCGCTTCTGTGTGTTGAACAGCGAGGACACGGATGCTGGGGCAGTCATGAGAAGCTTCATTCAGAGGTGAAGGAAAAAGGGGTCTGGTAAGACGCCAGCTCCGTCTGTCTCCACAGCCTCCAGTGACAAAGGCCACAGATGGCTCCTTGACTCCAAGCAGATGAATGGCTAGAATCATGGGCTAATTGGTTCTGAGCTGAAAAATGCTTAGGAAGGTGTCCGGGCCAACCCTCTCATTTCACAGATGAGCAGACCTGAGGCCAGGGGCCAGTGGGGACCTGCCTTAAGGTCACAATCAGCCTGCATTTGTTCAACACCTACCATGTTTCAGGCACTGTACTAAGCTGGGCTGAGTTGGGATTCAAACTCGGGTCTCTTGACTTCAGATCTGGTGTCGTTTGCAGTGTGGGTAGTTGGCAATGTTGTGATGTTCCCTTTCCCGTCTCTGCTTTGGCATTGGCTGTCTCCTGTGCCTGGCTCATGGAGTCAGCTGGTCCTTCATCTGTGGTGCATTCCCTGCTCTTCACCTGGGAGCCATGTTGAATTGCACCCATCCACCTTGGAGTGTCTGAGCAAGACCATTTTTTTTTTGTGGGGCAATGAGGGTTAAGTGACTTGCCCAGGGTCACACAGCTAGTATGTGTCAAGTCCCCCTGGATCCAGGGCCTGTGCTTTATCCACTGCACCAAGGAGCTGCCCCCAAGGCCATTCTTATAAGGTCAATCGGATCATGTCCACCTTTTCAGCAGTCTGTAGAGAAGGTTGGATTGGAGCCCAAGGCCAGGGTCTAGTTGTGCTGAGAGGATTCAGGATCAATGGAGAGATTCCTTTGCAAGGGGCCGCAGCCCATCTTCGAGACTTTGGAGCCCCAGGGAGATGCTTGGTACCCCAGGACTGGACTTAATGAGTCGTCTGCAGTCTGAGCATCCTCCCTGTTTCTTACCATTGGTGCAAACTGCAGGTGGGCTCAGGTTTCTGGAGGAGCCAGTGGGCTGTGAGCCTTTGTTTATCACCCTCTGGAGACTGGAAGAATTTTCTGATAATTGTCACGAATGGAGGGGGCCAGTCAGGAGCATTTGTTCTCCAAGTTACAGAATGTCAGAGTTGGAAATGAGCCCAGTGGTCGTCTAGTCTCTCCCATACACTATAACACACCCAACAAGTGGCCATCCAGCCTCTCCTACCCAAAGCAATGCATTTACCTTGGGATAAGGCGGGAGCCTTTTACCTGTCATGTGGCCAGAGTTTGACTCTTGGAAACTTTTGCTTGTTACTTTTGGTTCTCTTCTTTGCTCCCCATAGAGTCTGTTTAGCCATTGGGGACCTTAGAAAGTAAAATTAAATCAGCCCAGAGCCAGCTGAATGGGACCTGAGGAGATGTGGGAAGGTAGGTGACTTGTCCAAGGTCATGCAGGCAGGGCGTGCCATTGTTGGGATTTGAATGTGGGTTCTCCAACTCCTGAGTCAGTGCTCTTTCCATTTTATAAAAATCAACCAAGAAGCATGTAGTAGGTGCTTGCTGTGTGCCGTGGGCTGTGCCCAAAATTAAAATTAAACTGAAATGAAACAGTCATAGTCTTTAAGAAGCTTGTAGCATGTAAATATGGCTACACACAGACTAGAGGGATGGGCAACGGGTCCAGGCTGCTTTGAAGTGAGGAAACCCCCTCTTCCAATGCAGGTTGGCCCTTTCTCTGGGACTGAGGGGTCAGTTATGTGACTGGTCTTGGGTCAGACTCAGCATGGGCCAAAGGCAAGACTCACACCCAACAGGTCTTTCTGGCTCTGAGCCCGGCTCTCTCTTCATGACATCACACTGCCTCTCATACAAAATAAATGAGTTAATGAGGGGTAGGGGGCAGAAGCAACTCTACAAAATATGGAGGCAATACAGACTGTGCAGAGGGTAGAGTACTGGGCTGGGAGTCAGGAAGAGGTGGGTTCAAATCCAGATTCAGACATTTAATAGTTTTATGATCTTGGGCAAGTCACTTTACCTCTGTCTGCCTCAGTGTCCTCCTCTGTAAGATGGGGATCATAATTGCACCTGGCTCCCAGAGTTGTTATATGAGGCTCAATGAGATACATGTAAAGCACTTTGCAAACTTTAAAGTGCTCTTTTTTTTTCACATTTCTTATCTTTTTATTACCAAAAACTTCCTTCCTTCCTTCCTTTCTTTTTTTTTTTTGGTGAGGCAATGGGGGTTAAGTGACTTGCCCAGGGTCACACATCTAGTAAGTGTTAAATGTCTGAGTCCAGATTTGAACTCAGGTCCTCCTGACTCCAGGGCCAGTGCTCTATCCACTGTGCCACCTAGCTGCCCCTACCAATAACTTTAAAAAATATGTTTTTAAATTAATAAAGTTTTTTTCCCGTTACATGTAAAGATAGTTCTCAACTTTTGTTTGTACAAGCTTTCCAATTTCAGATTTTCCTCCCTCCCTTCCCTCCCCTCCCTCCCCCCCCTCCCCTAGACAGCAGGTAATCTGATATAGGTTATATATATATATATATATATATATATATATATATATATATATATATATATATATATATATATATATATATATATACACATACACACACATAATAACATTAAACCTATTTCTGCATTAGTCATGTTATAAGAGAAAAATCAGAGCAATGAGGAAAAACCTCAAAATAGAAAAACATCAGCACCAAAAACAAAAGAAATAGTATGGTTCATTCAGCATCTATACTCCACAGTTGTTTTTTTTCCCCTGGATTTGGAGATCCTCTTCCATCATGAGTTCGCTGGAACTCTTCTGTGCCATTGCATTGGTGAGAAGAATCTAGTCCATCACAGTAGATCAACACTCGATGTTGATGATACTGTGTACAATGTTCTTCTGGTTCTGCTCATCTCACTCCTCATCAGCCCACACAAGTAAAGTGCTCTTTTGAGGTTGGCTGTTTGTTAAAAATGTCCCGTTGTATCTCACCAGGTAACTTCTGTTTTCTTCAGGGCGAGGTTGCCGAGGTCATGTTTGTTGGTGCTAACCCGAAGAATTCAGCCGAGAACCTGGTGAGCATCACTATACTACTACACAGAGACGTCCTGGAGGAAAAATGGGGTTAGATTCCTGCACTGTTCTTTGGATGCCTCCCACCCCCTCCCTGTGCTTTCCTGACCCCCCCCATTCATGTGGATCCAATGCCCAGACTTTGTCTCCTGCCAACTCACGGTCCTCTGGGACAGCGCCATTGGTCTGGGACGGAGCTTTGTGTTCCTGACCTTCAGGCTGCCCAGTCGGCTCCCCTTGGGTCCTTCTCCCTTACATGACAGGGTGAAGCTGAGGAGGTAAAAAGGCCATGACAATGAACGAGGTGATGTCATTAAAAAGCTTGGCTCAGCTTAACTGCTGGAGCACTCACACATGCTGGGAATTTCAGCCATAATGGCAGACTGCAGGGGGAAATATTTTTGGTTGAGGGAATATGGCGGTGAGGCTTCAGTGCCTCTGAAATCTCATTGGGTGGGTAACTGTCTACTTTGTCTACATGTAAAAACTCGCCCTGTATGAGATGTGCCCCCCCAACCTCTCTCGCTTCCTCTGCTCTCTCTTTCCCTCTTCCTCTCCTCTCTGTCTGTCTCTATTTCTCTGTCTCTCTCTTCATCTGTCTCTGTCCCCCTGTCTTCCTGTACACAGTACAGCGAATACATATGTATTTATGCAAATACATGTGCTTACATATGTACTTACATATTTCCCACATCCATGAGACTGCTGGTCTGGCTAAAACAATGTTGATGGAGGGTATATATGTAAACATGCATATCATATATGCACACATGAACATGCAATATTGATCAATAAACATTTATTAAGTGCCCATTATATTCCAGACACTGTATTTAGAGCTGGGACTACAAAAGGGGCAAAAGACAGTCCCTGCCCACAAGGAGTTTGCAATCTAATGCATGTCCACATGCACATATGTGTGTACCAGACTCACACAAATTCAAACATGCATGCCACATATGCATATTAGACATGCACATACACATTTTTAGGGGGGTCTAGGACCTGTGATCTCATTGGTACAGAGAACCCCAGGTTAGGAGGCTCCCTCTCCAATGTGGATTGGCACTTGCTCTAACCAAGAGTCTTAGCTGAGACCTGAAAGTCCAGAGCAGCTAATTGACTTTTCCAAGGCTTCACAGCCAATGAGGAGTGTCAGAGGCAAGATTTGAACCCACATCTTGCTGACTCAAAGGCCTGCTCCCTCTCTATGAGGCCAAACCACCTTTCATATATATATATGCAGATGCACACATATACATATATATGTACATGTACATATACATATACACACATACATGTGTCTAGACCTGTGGTTTTGTTGGCATCATGAAAACTCGCTCCGTCATTAGGCTCTTCCTCAGTCTCTCAGATCTTGGAGCACTGTTTGGGGTATGAGAGGTTTTGTGACATCCCCAAGTTCACACAACCAAGATGGGCCGATTTCCTTCTTCCTGACTCCAAGGTCAGCCTTCATTCCCTGATGCTGTCCTGCTGGTCCTTTGAATGTGTCTATAATTCATTGCCCTTTCCAAAGGCTAGTCAGAGTGGCTCACTGGGTTAAGAGCCAGTCTTGGAATTTTAGATCCTGCCCCTGAAACAAACTGTGTGACCCCGAGCAAGTGGTCACTCGACCTCTTTGTGTTCTCAAGTCATTCTCTAAGACTCTGAGTGACCCATGTCTTGTCAATGGCCATTGGCATCAGGAATTTCCACATCAGAAGTTCCCTGTGCCCATGACATCACCAGTCTAGATGCCTTTATTCAAAGGGGATGCTTTATAGCATCACTGTTGGCCTGGGCGCTATGCGATCTTGGCTTAATCTGAGACCCCTAGATCTCATTGCCGGATGGCCAGTCTGGGCAGGCTCCATGGTCGTTTGGCATTCTGCCTCTTTGCTGGTGGACATTCTTGCTCAACAACATCCCTGCGCCGCCCCCCGCATCGAGCCCCGCCTCCTCTCTCTGACCAGTCACAAAAATGTCATTCTCCTATAGCAGTTGTTGGTCTCAATCTGGCCCTTTGGGGGATTTTGGATCTCTTGGAAATTTGCTTTTTCAAAAAGCAAGTAAGAGCCATGCCTAACGATGCTTGATACAATTTGCATTTTTATGTAATGATTTTCCGGAGGATATCAAAGGGCTCTTTGGAAAGGATATGATTAATCAGCCTATTTGATATCCATGGGAACCAGGCAGCCAGGGAAATATGTTCTCTGTCATTGCCATGGAGAAACAGCAGCGCCCAAAGTTGAAAGGCTAACAGTGAAAACAGATCCCTTTCCTTCAAGAGCCTCCTGGCACCTCTAGGTAAATTATTTGCACAGTCATTTGCATTTATGGAACTAAGTATGCCTTGGGAAAAGCAGGCAGGGATGAAGAAAGAACTCTGGGGTTCCTCAACCTGGTGTCCTAACACAGGGCTCCTGGCTAATTAAACCCCTGCTTCACTGTAAATAATAATAATAATAATAATAATAATAATAACAATAATAAACTGGCATTGATCTCGTGCTTTAAGGTTTACAAAGCACCTTCTATATGCTAAATCACTTGATCCCCACAACATTCCTGTGAAATCAGGTGTTATTGCCATCTCCATTTTACAGATGAGGAAAGTAAAGCACGGAGAGGTCCCTCCCAGGGTTGCACAGCCGACGAGTATTTGAGGCAGAATTCAAACTCAGGTCTTCCCTATTTTAAGTCCAGTGCTTTACCCACTGAGCTACCTGGTTGCCCTAAGCCCTTGTTCTCAGCCAAGTCAGCACAAAGCAGAGTTCTTGGATTCCTCCCAAACTTATCCAAATCCCAGGCACATTCAACTTGAAAAGCATTTATTAGGCACTTACCATGTACTAGGCATTGTCCAAGGCACTAATTGCATAATTTATACAGTCCCTGCCCTTTAAAGAACTTGCATTCCGTTTGAAGAGACATGTGTACAAGGAAGTCCGAAATATGGCAAATGTGAGCAGCAGATAGCACTGGGGAGTCAGACAAGACTGACCTGCTCATTATCCAGTACGCTGGTGGACCTGGCTTCCCTTCCGCCCATTCACTGCTCTCCAGGTGCTTTTCTTTTCCAAATACGTTCCCACCCCTTTGGCGTCTGCCTTGTTTCGAAGAACCTTTAAGGGCGCAGGAATCCGGAGTTCGTTGCCAGCTCTGTAACAGTTCAACATGAGTCTCCTATTTGTCCAGCTGTTTCAAATGAGCTGCCCGGCCCCCAGGTTCAGTCTGAATCAAATATTTTGCATCTCTAGGAAAAGGAATCCTCTTTCTTTCCCCTCAATTTGCAATCATTAAATGGAAGATAACATACAGTTTAATACTTCTTTTCATCCAAAGCTTTATCCCATTTGATGGCATAAGAAACAAAGTAAGCTTTAAAAGCAAAACCCAAGCCCAGAGGAAAAGGAGGAGGGGGATGTGAGTAAATGGCACACACAACCTTTGGAGAAAGGGAAAGGGAGAAGGGGAAAGGGAGTCTCTGGTCCCTCTTGTCTACCCAAACTGGATCCTCAGTGTGTGATGTGCTCCAGATATAGTTTGGGCACAGATGTGACTCAGCACTCCCTGAAGCCACAAGGGACTGCCCAACTACCCACCAAGGTATCCTCTTCCCCCTTCCTTCTTCCCTGTTTCTACAGTCTCCTCTTATCACTTCTGTCTTTCCTACCCATAACCCCCTCTTCCAGGTTAGGGTCAGCAGCACTCTGGGTATTTTCAGGTCCAACCTGTTCACTTATTTATATTCTAGACAGATCACACCTTCTTGACAGTTGAGAAATACGATAACACTTCAGCGGTGTGGCAGACAGTGCATAATGATGCCTCATGGGACACCAGGTGAGTCACCGTCTTGTCTCTTAGACCTTGAAAAGAATTGGTTCCTGAATCCTGGAGAGACAAGAGAAATGGGTGAGACCCATTGGCTGTGCAGGGCTAAATGGATGGCACTGGGTTCACCAACTGTCTTATTGGTTTTCTCTACTTTGTCTCACCTTGGCTCAGGGGTGACCCTGATTTCTTGAAAGCTATTCCAGCAGAGGGCACAAGCTCTGACAGGATTCACCTAGCTGGAAAGGCTTTGAATCCGATCCTAGTGATGGACCCTGTGTTTGCCAGCCTAGCAAAATGCAGAGGGGCTCACACCAGGATGGCTGCTAGGGATGGGGCATGGTAGAGGTAAATTTGGGGGCCAAAGCAAATCATCCTTGGAATTTTTGGTGACATCTTTAGTTTTTACATCATTTTCATTTTACATCCTTTCCCATGCCCCAATTCTTTATAGCAAAGAAAAAAGAGAGGGAAAAAACCCATAACAATTCAACAAGACTAAACAACTTGTTAAGGGCTAAAATTCTAGCTAAACTGTCTAAAATATCTAATGAGTGGTCGCCAATAAATTATAAGCTTTAGCAAGAGTTAGACTTTTAAGCATTTATTAAGGAGAATAAGAATTTGGTAAAGAGAGAGAGAAAGGCCTAGATTTCTATCTATTAAAGGGAGAGCACATTTTTAGCTCCCTTCTCCGCCAGCGTCCTCAGGAAAGAGAGCGCGAGACTGAGCGCCAGTCTCTTCCTTCCTCCTCCCACTAGCCCGCGTCACTTCCTGACTCCTGGTCTTGCCCTCAAAGACCTTCCCTTCATGGGCAGAACTCTTCTACAGTAAGTATCCAGCAGGTGGCGTCATTCCAATCGTTACAGTCCCCCCTGTTGTTCCTCAAGAAACAAAATGTTTCCTTGACGGAACAGTAAAAACAATATAATAACTATTGCTAACTAATAATATGTGAACAACAATATAGAAAAGGAAGAGAGGAAAGTTTTGTCCAGAGGGGTGATTTTTTGTCCTCATGAACCGACGCTTTGACATTAGTCTTGCAAAGGGAGGGCCTCTGCAGAGAATACATGTTACAGATGGTGTATATTATAACAGAAAGAGAAAAAAACCCAACAAAAACAAATCAAAACTGTTCATTTAAAGTCTCTGAAGTCTTTTCTCAGATGTCCTCTAGGTGTAGTCGTGGAATGGAAGTCTTTTCAGGGGTTGATGTGTGGATACTGGTAATCAGCCAGGAAATTTCCTACAAAATTGAGCTTAACACAACTTTAAAATAGCTTTGTCAATAATAAAATCAAACAATGAAAGTTCTCAAAAACATGTCTAAGGGAATACAGAATCTTAGTTGTTACACATGAAACATATAATAAAACAAAAATTGAAACATTCTTTAAAATTATAATATTACTATAGTCCCCCCCCTTATGGAGGGTAATTGAGAAGACAATTGCTGCAATATTAATTATTAAAAATAATTTTTATCTGTTTCATCACTTTTTGCATCATCTGCCTAATTATCCTCATGCCATTATGAGAAATTTTAAAATCTAATATAATTAGTAACAGATGTCAAGGCCAAATTCAACACTGTTATTTATCATGACACCTGAGATAATTATGGGGGTTACCATAAAAGAACAGAGAAATGATGGGATATGAGCATTCCCACACTTGAGCAATATGTACTGCCCATACAGTATGCCAGGCTTAAAATAGGTGGATGGAATATATGTCCATGCCACCGAACATATTGGAAGAAACTGAGTCAGACTTAATCAGATGCATGGGATTGAGATGGTCCATGGCATCAGGCATATAGGAGGGAGCATAGAAGCCAGGTGTAGAAGTGAGATGGGTGGGATGAATACTTCCAGCCATCTGTACAATATTGTGGGGAAAAAGAGAATAAAATATTAAACCAAGAGAATCCAACCTCAACATTTGTCAAAAGCCGTTCCCTCGGCCATACCTTGACTTCATGCATGTCTCCCCTCATGTGACAGTTCAGTGTCTGCTCTTGCATGTATTCCTCTTGTGATTGGATGGCATCTTGGCCAACTGGCATCTGATAACTCAGAATAAAGGCAATTAATGTCTTAAATGATAAGTTCCCATAATCCAAGTCTCATATGGATTTAAAATTGAGGATAATAAATGATTGCAAAAATGTGAATACATCTTGACTCAAAATATAATATATAATTATGCAACAATTTCAAATAATACCCTTTTTTTTACTTAGTATACAATTACTTTTGTGAAAAATCAGAACATACTTAAATACAAGTTAAAGCACAACAGAATCTCAAAGAACTTTTTTTTTTTTGAAAATAGAAAACTTTTACAAATGTTCCCCTCTTTTTTTTTTTTTGGGAATATGCTTATCAAAAATAATACTTCTAGAATCAATTTACACTTGCCATGGCAACCAATTTGCCAGGGAAATGCTTTAAAGAGTTTGATCAAATAATCAGTTGAGAAAAAATAACAAAACAAACAACTCAGAATATGGGAGCACAATACTCCTAGAATTAACATTGTATAATAAAATCAAAACCATCTTGCAATGTTTCAAAATTAGATAGACAAATGAATAGAAGAAAATACACATGGAACAATAAAATACAGTGAAATTCAAACTAAGGAAATCTAAATGAATATGAACTTAATATCAATAAGAGTATTATAAAATATAAACTTGATCACATGACTATAAAAAGCTTTTACAAATATTCTCCTTGTTTTAGAAACTAAGTATAAGTCACAATCTCAAAAGCATGAAAATCTCTATGAAAATAAACCCATACCATTAATTTCAAAATGTATATATAATAGCATAGAAATCCTATGTAACCTCTGAACTGATACTATTACTCTGAGTGAATTCAGAACACTTTTGATTCTGATATCTAAAATCCCCAACACTCATATCAATACCTTGCCCCTTACTTTTACATTTCTGTACAATATATACCCTTCCATGGCAAAAGAAGCAGAGTCTTGAACTATGTTGATGATTGTCATTCTTATACAGCTTAAATTTTTCTTCTTTAACCCCTCTATATTGTCTGTCAGTCTTTTCACCATACAAATGCTTTATAAGATTACTAATGAAAGACAAAAGCAGGTTAGCAAAATTATCAACAAAACGAGCATATCTGGAATTTAAAGGGTTTTCTAAGGTTGTCTCAGAAGCACAGCCAGGCTGGGGAAGGGCTGAGCCTGAAGCTGCAAATGTAGTTAGAGAAAGTTGAGCATGCGCATCAGATCTCTGGACTTCCCAGGCAGGGGAAGCAATGGGCTTGGCCATGGGAGGAGTAGAGGGTGGGGTCTGGAGAGGAGGGGAGGGACCAGAGCAATTTGAATCAGACTTGATTTTGAACTCAGGCCTGGATTCCTCTTCCCCCACTTTGCCTCCAGGTGCTAGGGGATTAAAAGCTTCCAGAGGGTGGGTCATTGCCTCCAGGCATGCAAAATTAGAGCAACAATTAGTGTTAGAACTGGGAAAAGCTGCAGGAATCTCTTCAGGTTTCTCTGAAAAGCATGGTTGGGAGAGGGAGAGATATTTCCTTGTGTGAGTAAGTTGCTGGCTCTTTTAACAAAAAGAAAAAGAAAAATAGAAAATCCACAAAAACAAAGCATTAACATGATCTTATCTCCCATTTGTCTGGTTAAACAGACTAAAATAAAAAATAGGGTAATTAGGGAGTTTAAAAGGTCCATTCGAAAAAATTTAAAGGAAAACACAGCCAGTACACCAGTACTTAGCAGTTTAAAGGGTAGGAGAAATTTCTTACCCAACCGGAAGATCAGAAGTGAGGTTCAGCTTTCCTCTTCGTGGTCAGCCATCTGTTAAGGGCTAAAATTCTAGCTAAACTGTCTAAAATATCTAATGAGTGGTCGCCAATAAATTATAAGCTTTAGCAAGAGTTAGACTTTTAAGCATTTATTAAGGAGAATAAGAATTTGGTAAAGAGAGAGAGAAAGGCCTAGATTTCTATCTATTAAAGGGAGAGCACATTTTTAGCTCCGCTCTCCACCAGAGTCCAAAGGCAAGAGCGCGCGAGACTGAGCGCCAGTCTCTTCCTTCCTCCTCCCACTAGCCCGCGTCACTTCCTGACTCCTGGTCTTGCCCTCAAAGACCTTCCCTTCATGGGCAGAACTCTTCTACAGTAAGTATCCAGCAGGTGGCGTCATTCCAATCGTTACAAACTCATGAACCAGATCCACTATTAGAATCACTCTTCCATGCCCATATTCTCCCATCTCTGCAAAGAAGGGACGGAGTGAGGGCATTCTCTTATCTCTTCTTTGGGGTCAAGCTTGGTCATTATAATTTCTTTTTTAAAATTTTATTTATTTATTGCAGGGCAATGAGGGTCAAGTGACTTGCCCAGGGTCACACAGCTAGTAAGTGTCAAGTGTCTGAGGCTGGATTTGAACTCAGGGCTTCCTGAATCCAGGACTGGTGCTCTATCCACTGTGCCACCTAGCTGCCTCTGGTCATTATAATTTCATAGCAATCAAAGGGTTTTTTTTTGTTGTTGTTCATTCCATTTATATATTTTACATAGCAACTATTTAAAATACTTTTTATTGATATCTTTTGCTTCTATATTTCCAATGGATTACCCCCCTCCTCTCTTCCTCCTGGGAGCTATTGCCTTTAATAAAGAATAAAAAAGAGGAAACCTCCCAGTAACACACTGTGTTTGCCATCATATGCTGTGCTCCACACCCACAGTCCCCTGCTTCTACAAAGTAGGGAAGAAGGTGCATTTTTACATCTCTTATTTGGGACCCAACTTGGTGGTTATAATTTCTCAGATTTCAAGGTCCATTTTGATGTTCTTATTCTTTCCATTTCCATAATTTGTACATAACACTTAAAGACCCAAGGGATCTGGATTCAAATTATGGCTTTGCTATTCACTAACTGTGAAGCCTTGGATAAGTCACTTTATCTTGATGATCCTCAGTTTCCTCAAATGTAAGATGAGGGGATTCATAGGATCTGAGACTTAGAGCTGTGAGGAAGCTTAGAAGGTGCTGAGTGCAACCCCCCCCCCCCTTCCATTTCACAGAGGAGGAAAGAAAGGCCCAGAAAGAGGGAGGGGAGTAATTTGCCCAGGGTTAGACTTAGGCCAGGGCTTTCTTAAACTTTTTCCGCTCACAACCTCTTTTTTGCCCAATAAATTTTTACACAACCCTGGGTATATAGGTATGTCAAATAGGTTTACATAACGTTTTACTGTTGCCAAATTTTTACCAGCCCTCCACATTCAGTTACACACAGTTTAAGAAGCTTTGAACTAGACAATCCCTTCCAATTCAAAGACTTTGATCTAACTAAAGTCATGGAGGGTTATAGCCTAGGTTGGTAGAAGTGGTAATAGTTATTAGCAATAGCATTTATACAGCACTTTAAGGTTGGCGATATGCTTTACAAATTTTACTTCATTTTATCCTCACAACAGCCCAGGGAGGAAACGCTATAATCATCCCATTCCACACATGAGGAAACTGAGGTTAAGTGAGTCACCCAGGGACATACAGGTAGATAGTGAGTGTCCAAGGCAGGATTTGAAGTCAGGTCTTTCAGATCCACCTAGCTGTCTTGAAGTAGTGAGATGTTTATGCTTGTAGTTTTTTAAATTTTTTTTTTTTTAAGTGAGGTAATTGGGGTTAAGTGACTTGCCCAAAGTCACACAGCTAGTAAGTGTGTGTTAAGTGTCTGAGGCCGGATTTGAACTCAGGTACTCCTGACTTCAGGGCCGGTGCTCTATCCACTGCGCCACCTAGCTGCCCCTATGCTTGTAGTTTTCTAGAAAGCTAGGCATGTGTTTGTAGTGAGTGAGCTCACCTATTTAGAGAGCCTGGGAAGCCTGGGGTTCATCCCCTGCTATGGGCACATACTGGCTGGAAGCAGCCAGGTGGTGGCCCAGTGGATAGAGTGGAAGCCCTGAGCTGAAATACCTATGTATGACTTTAGGCAAGTCACTTAACCTCTGTTTGCCTCAGTTTCCTCCACAACAAAATGGGGATAATCATAGCACCTGCTTCTCAGGGCTTTTAGGAAGATCAAATGAGATAATATTTGTAAAATGCCTGACACATACTAGGCTCTTCCCCCCACCATCCTTTGTGTCTCTAAGCTAGTTATTGAAGCTCTAGTTGTCCTGGGCAACACAGTACGACTCTAAGGTACAGACACCTTCCCTGTTTGTTCCTCCTAAGCAGGAGGTTTCCTCCCGGGCATCTTTCTTTCTTTCAGACTTTCTAAAAACACATCATTTTATTAAAATAACAACAGAAGTTTTTATTCTTTTGTTTTTACCATAAGGTTTTACTGGCACAAAGGATCCTCTGGTCAGAGCAATGTGACGATTGAGTGGCACATCGCGGACGCCACCCCGCCAGGCCTCTACAGGATCCGCTACTTTGGGCATAACCGGAAGCAGAACTTCCTGCAGCCGGCTGTGATTCTTGCTTTCCAAGGGGCCTCAGCCCCTTTCTGGGTGGTGGGTCCCCAGTGAGGAGCTGATAACCGACTGAAAGAGCCCTTCTCTTTGATGTTCCTCATGGAACTGGTGGAGGATGGGGACAAACCACCACATCGGCGTCTGCCACCTACCCCTTCACACCTGACACTTAGTGCTAACAGGCTGAACGTGGATCTGCACACACGCCCCGGTGGGTGTTGGGGTGTGGGTCTGGGAATCTTGCGAAGCTGTGGGATGCACTGGGAGAAAGCCATAATCATCCAGTCTCATTACTGACTTCTGCTGATGCCATCCAGAAGAGCAAGTAATTTCAGAGCAGAACCTCTGGTGTCTTGACAAGAGTGACTGAAGACTTATAAATAGTGATTAAACAAATTATTCATGAAGAGTTTCTTAATGCGTGTGTATGTGTGTGTGCACACGCATGTGTCCATTTTGGTGGGATCACAAATGGATTTTATAAGATCACAGAATCATAGCCAGGCAGCACAGTGGACAGACCACCAGGCTTAGAGTCAAGAAGACCTGAGTTCAAAGACAGCCTTGGGCACTTCACTTACTAGTTGTATGACCCTGGGCAAGTTGGGTGACTCTGCCTCAGTTTCCTCAGCTGTAGAATGGGGGTAATAATGGCACCTCCTTCTTGGGGTGTTGAGATGGTAAAATGAGATAATACAATATTTGTAAAGCACTTAGTACAACGCCAGGCACATAGTAGGTCCTAAATCAATGCTTATTCCCTTCCTTCATAGGTCTAGAATTGAATGGGACTTAGTGGACAATATAGTCCAAGCTCAAATAGAAAGAGGAAGCCACTAAACCACACCTAAGGTTTCTTGGTAAATTAGAAAAAACACACATTAATGTTACCTACTTTATTTTTTTTTCAGGGTAATGAGGGTTAAGTGACTTGCCCAGGGTCACACAGCTAGTAAGTGTCAAGTGTCTAAGGCCAGACTTGAACTCAGATCCTCCTGAATCTAGGGCTGGTGCTTTATCCACTGCACCACCTAGCTGCCCCACCCTACTGTATTTTAAAATTTTATTTTATGAAATATTTTCCATTTCCATTTTCATCTGTTTGGGCTACATTCAGAGGTGAATGCAATCTCATGCTGTGTATTTGATGCCTCCAATGAGTCTAACTCTTTCATTTTACAGAGGAGGAAACCGAGGCCCAGAGAGCCTCAGGACTAATGTCACATAATAGTAAGCCTCAGAGTGGGGATCAAAGCCTGGATTCTTGGACTGCAGAGCCAGGGGTCTTGGAACTGTTCTGCATAAGAAACAGTTGATTTCAATGGAAAGAAGTTTTAAATATAGATTTGAAGGATGTGTGTTCAGATCCCCAGCCTGAAGATTGCTTCCCTTGTAAGTTTGGACCCTTAACCATCCTGGGGTTCAGTTTCTTTATATATGGAAGTGAGAGGGAATTCTCCTCCCCAATCCAGGTGATACAATTATGGAGGATCTAGAGTGAAATCACAAATTGTGAACAGGTGTGAAGAAATTTCCTGCAACTCTACAACAAGGTGTGAATACAAATTTGATCTACTTGAGGAGGAGATTATAGAACCTCAGTCACTGGATGAAGGCAACTGATACCATGTAGGAGACATCTCCCGATTGTCTGAGAGAATCACTCATGCCTCTTAGGTCTGTGTTTAGGAACAGCCAGTAGTTGAGGATCCCAGGCTGGGGAGAGCTTTGTGGAAGCAGACCTTTTCAGGCTGGGGGATGGTCTTTTCTTTTTCTTCCCCAGTCCCAAATCAGAGCATTATGAAGCTACTAATCCAGCTGGGAGCAGAGAATCACACCTAAGAAGATTGTAAAGTCTGATTGCTGAGCCAATGATATTTGGAAAGAAAATATCACTGCAAATGTTATTTGGAAGAAAAAGATTGGGAAAAGTACCATAAGATTGGACAAGGGTGAACGTCCTGATTTTCACAAAAGGGAAGTATATGGAGTCTGTCAACTTTAGGCCAGTGAACTTGACTTTAATTCCTGGAAGAATTCTAGCATAATTCTAATAAATTATAGGACAGAATTCTAGTAAAGAGATGGTGACTGAATATCTAGAAAAGGAAGCAGTGATCCTAAAGAGCCATTGGGACTTCATTAAAACAAGTCATTCCAGACCAACTTTTTTTTTGGCCATGGTTTTTAGGTTGGGAGATCAGAGGAACGTCCTAGACTGTAGCAAAGTTTTTGATAAAGTGAGAGGCACTGTGCTATAGTGGGGAGGGCTAGCCTGGCAGCTGGCAAGAGCTGGATTCTAGTTCCAACACATGTATCTGTGTGATCCTGGGCAAGTACTTGAAATTCCTAGTGCTTTGAGCAGCTCTCTAAGACTCTAAGCTGTAGAGAAGGTGCCAACTTGCATCAGTGGAGGGAGTCTCCTGTAGCAATGAAATTAGTCACAGGTCCAGTCCCTATTCCCAGTTCTCTACTTGATTAAGGATCTTGTGTCATTCTTCTGAGAGAGAGGGAAAAAATGGGAAAGATGATAGTGCAATGAATGAATTCAAAATGGGGCAGCTGGCTGGATTCTGAGTCCAGCACTAGACAACTGATCAATGTCAACACGTCAGGAAGTCTTCAGTGGGAGAAATCCCAGGAATCTGTGCTTTGGCCCAGGGCTGTTTTATGTTTTCTTCAGTGACTTGGAGAAAATCAGAGAATGAACAGTATATTTTCCAGGCGATGCAAAGTTAGGATGGGTAGCTAACACATTAGATTATAGGGTCAGAATGCCCAAAGAACTTAGCAGACTATAATATCAGGCTGAATCAAGTAGGATGAAAATTAATAAAGATAAATGCAGTTTACACATAGGTTCAAAAAGCCTGTAGCCCTTCAGCTTCCCAGGGAGTGATATTTGTTTTGTGAATGACTCTCATTTGATGGCTGGGTCAACCCCTTTGATGTCACCTCTTTCTTCTCTCAAGAGATGATTTTTGCACTGAAAAGGACAGAACAAAGTGGTAAATGAGAACTGAACCCCCAAGACAAGTTGTAGCTTGTTGCCCTTGATGCATTGAAGCCAGATCCAGACTAATTCTATCCCAGGGTCTCAAGAACAATAGGCCATGTGATTAGTTGCCCATTGTCAATGTCCATGGTAATCATGCACATATGGAGAAAGTT
Source organism: Dromiciops gliroides (assembly GCF_019393635.1). Lineage (NCBI taxonomy): Eukaryota > Metazoa > Chordata > Mammalia > Microbiotheria > Microbiotheriidae > Dromiciops > Dromiciops gliroides. The sequence goes on from NC_057862.1 coordinate 13,695,116, forward strand.
GCACAGGAATGGAGAAGGGCAAATGTCTAAATTTTCAGAACAGGAAAGAGAGTGATTCTATAACTTGTAGACTGGTGAACGTGCCTTTTATTCTGGACAAAATTCTATAGGTATTAAAGACATGGAAAATGAAAAGGATAATTATAAAAGCTGAGTGGCTTCATCAGCAATAGGGCACATTGGTTTTACCCTAAATCTTTTAAAAAACAGGCATACACTCAACTGATAGATCATGGGAAATGTTATACATAAATATTGCATATGTATAAGTCGATATATATATATATGTAAATATAATGTCTCTCTCTTCTCTCTCATCTCTCTCTCTATATATATATATATATATTTATTTAGGTTTTAGCAAACCATTGGCAAATCCTCTTAAAACTATTTTTGTGGACAAGATAGAGAAATGTAGACTAGACCAAAACTGCTTTTTTCATTTTTTATTTTGTGGGGAAATGAGGGTGAAGTGACTTGCCCAGGTTCACACAGCTAGTAAGTGTCAACTGTCCTGAGGCTGGGAATTTGAACTCAGGTCTCTGAATCCAGGGCCAGGGCTTTATCTACCTGTGTAGACCAAAGCTTCTTAAACTGTGAGTTTCAACCCCATATGGGTCATGTAACTGACTGGGGGGGGGTCATGAAAAAATTAGCAACAGTAAAAGGATATATATATATATATATATATATATATATATATATATATTTATATTCCTGTATACCCGGGGTCACATAAAAATTCTTGGCAGAAAGGGATCATGAGTGGAAAAAGTGTAAGAAGCCCTGGAGTAGAGGATGGTACCCCTAGGTCACTTCAGAGCTGGGTACGTGGCTAGAACCAAACTGTCATTATTAATGGTTCAGTGTATACTTGGAAGGAGGTCTCCAGTGTAGTGTGAGAGTAATCTGTGCTTAGCCCTGGGCTGTTGAACATGTTTATTATTGACTTGGATAAAGACACCAGGGTTATCAGGCCTGCAGATGATACAAAGCTCTGAGCTACCATGCCAGATGACCCAATCAGGATCTGATCACTTTTGACTGGCAAGAACTTTGGGCTGATTCTCGAAAATGGAAATTTAAGATGGATAAATATAAGGCCCCCTACTTGGATAAAAATGACTTTCATAAGTATAAGATAGGAGTCATGTGACTTGATGGAAGCTCATCTGAACAAGATCTTGGGGCTTAGTCGATTGCAAACTAAATGGGAAGCTCTGGAGCAATTTGGCAGCCAAGAAATTGAATGTGATTGTAGGATGCTCTAAGAAGTTGTAACATCCAGGACTAGAGAGTTGAAATACCTGCTGGGCTCTGCCCTGGTCAGAGCACATTTGGGGGATTGTCTTCTGAGTCTCCTAGAGATTCTTGTCATGGCTTAGTTACTGATAGAGCCTGTGGGCCATCCATTTGGGGTAAGTCTTTCTCAAGTTGTAGCTGACCACCTCCCTTTCTGCTTTATGATCATGCATTTTTAAAAGATCAACTTCGTTTTTTCTGCTTCTCCTGCCCACACCTCTGTCAGGAATCAGCTGCAGCCTCCCCCTGCCCAGTGCTCCATGGCCCTCTGTGGGATCCACAGCTTTCATTCCATACAAATTAGGACGCTCTGTCATCTGTAGCTATCCATCACCATAAGAAATATTACTGCTACAAGATGGGCTTGGCTTCAGAGTGAAGGCTGCTGTAAAGCAATGTAATACTGTCCATTATTCTCATAAGCCATCCAGCCCCTTTTCCTTAGAGTCAGCCAGTCAATGTTTATTCAGTGCTAAGGCGCAGGGGCAAAACTACTCCTGCCTTCTAGGAATTCATTCGGATGTGGGAGGCGACACGCAGATGACAATTCACAGACAAGAGCTGTTCAAGGCTGAGGGGAGGCACTCTCAGCAGGCAGCGTCAGCAGACGGGGGGGGGGGGGTCTGGGAAAGGCACTCCTCTTGCAGACTATGGGATAGAGCTGACGTATATTGAAGGAAGCCATGAGGCTGGTGGGGAGGGTGGTTGAGGAGGGAGGCAATGTGGTGCAGTGGAGAGGGCGCTGGACTTGGGGTCAGGAAGAACTGGATTCCGATCCCACCAGAGACAACGAATAGCTGTAGAGACCTGGTCAAGTAAGTCACTTAATCCTTCTGTGCCGAACTCAGTTCCCTTCCTTGTGAGCGACGGGGTTGGAGTCTTTGACCTCTACAATCCTCTTAAGATCTGAATCTGTGTTCCTGTGATCTCTGGGCACTTCTTATGCTGTCCCACGTGTTTAGAATAGACTTCCCTGGCCTGGGCCCTATCCCGGGAGGGTTGCTGGTTGATCCCTTACCTTAAATTCCAACTTGGGAGCCAAGGTCTCCGTGGAACTTCCCCTGATCTACCACAATGGAGCATTCTCACTCTCCTCACATTTCTCCTAGCACTTTGCCTGGGTCTCTCCTTTGCATGTCCATCGCAAGTCTTTGTATTAGAGTTAGTCATACATTTTTCTTCCTCCCTTTAGATGGTAAACTCCATGAGGACAGGATCTGCAGCACATCGATCTTTGTAACCCTGGCATCTTCTGCCACATCTCATACTTCAATAGGTGATTAGTCAATATTTGATGAAGTTATAAATAAATTCTTAAATAAGTAACTAAAGGATGTTTCTGTCCTCAGCTGTTGTCACTGATAAGGAAATGGCCCAAGGATCCAGGAGATGTTTCAGTTTAGAGTGGAATTGATTATCCTGCTTCTAGTGAAGATGTAAGAACAAGTGGGCCTTCCTTAAGGCTTGACTCTGCCACAATATAGCTGTGTGACCTCGGTCAATTGCTTCCCCTCTCTGGCCTTCATTTTTCGAAGTCAGGACATGAAAAGATTGGGATGCTAAGATTCCCTTCTGACTGGAAAAATATATGGCTTCTTTATTACAAAGGGAAGAGAATGAGGTTCCTTGGGCTATTGGAACATCAGTGTCATTAACCAAACATGGCCACTGGATGTTCAGACTTGATCTAACCTAGCTCCCGTCCTCTCCAGGAATGCTATGTAGACTCACCCATAGTGACTTTGGCTGGAGAATAGATTGAGCGGCACTGGCTTCCTGCTTAAAGTTATGTTTGTGAGAATTCCCAGGAGGAGGGGCTCAGAGATGGTGGGGCACAGAACGTGGCTCACCGAGGAGAGGGGTATTGAGCAGAGGGCAGGGTGATGGTAGTTGTTGAGAAAGGGGAAGCTGCAAGGGTAGGAGAAGGGAAGGATGTGGTGAAGCTTATCTAAAAGTCTGCACCTGAGCTGAGTGTCTAAGGCTAGTCTGAAATCCCCATTATGAGACCCAGTCATAACTAAGGTGAGGTGACTAGAACTTTACCTTAGTGTGTGGAAATTTAGGGAACTCGTAAAAACTAGATTCTTTCAGATGCATAGAAACATCTGAATTGGCATCCAGTTAGCAAGAATATAAGTGGGCTTCCTGGCCTTAGTGGGGGCACCCCCAAAGCATACATCTCCTGGTTTGAATGGAATAGCTTCATGAAGCTTCCCCCTCCTTCTACCCCCAACCCTGGCAAGTGACTTCCCAGCATCAAACTTCACAGAGCTCTGCACTCCCTGCCCAAAGTAGCCTGTGTTCAGGTTTCTGTCTCCCTTCCGTGGGGAGGTATCTAACTCATAAAAAGTTGACTTTAGGGAATGCTTTATGAAGCTTGACCCAGGTAGCCAAGCTGCTGACTATGGTTCTGGCCACTGGGATTTTAAGGGCAGTGAAGGAACCAAAGCCTGGAAGGAAGGGCCTCAACATTTGGTTTGGCTCTGGGGATGAATACCAGCTGAGGAGCAGGCACAGCTCACTAGCTGGTGAAATCCAATTCCGTTTCATTCAACAATATTAGTTTAGTGTTTATATAGGACTGTAAGTTTGCAAAGCACTTTTCTTATGTCATTCCATGAAAATCTTTATTAAGCACCTAGTATGTCAGACACCTATGTTAGATACTAGACATACAAACATAACTAAGGCAACTCCCTGCTCTTGTGAAACTTAATTGGGTAGGGTGTAGGGTGGGAGACCCACACTATCTATACAGGTAATAAATACTAAAATAATATGATGGGTACTATGAACTGGGGGCAAAGTCCCCTTTGTTGGAGGTGGCCTTCAAACTGAGACTTGTGGTTACAAGAAGTGAAGAGGTTATGGGGAGGGGTACAAAGAGACAAGAGATGCCATGTCATACCTGGGGAACACTCAGTAGGCCAGTGTGTCAAGAACAGATGATCAATAATGGCCTAGAGGGAATTCTTGTCTGAGTGTGAGCTAGGCTAGCTGACATCTAAAAGTAATTTGTTCATGAGGATACCTCCTCCAGGGGTGCAGCTGGAGACCAGCTCCAGCCTTCTCATGGTTTGTCACTCTCGTCTTTCTCTAATGCTCTATCCAAGTCAGTCCAAGTTCCTTGGGGGTCTTCTTCAAGATCTCTTGACAATTGCTTGATTACCAATGGAACCAAAGATCTGTCCATTGGGTGTGTGTCATTCTTACTATGTTTCTGAGAAGACTCATTTCTGTTTCTGATCATACATCCTTTCAATATCAACTTTTCTGCTGCTCTTCCTGCCCGGGTCTTTGGTGGCAATAGGTTGCACTTCACCCACAGCTACCACAAGCCTCTCTGTGGTACTTCAAGTGACCCAAAGCTTTATTCTGTGGAGATCATTACCCTATCATTCACAGTCATAGACATATTGTTAAATATTAATAATCAGAGGAATACTGTTTAAAAGTAGACCTTCACTTCAGAGTGAAAGTTGGGGTTCCTAAACATAGTATTGTTCTTTCTTCCTTCCTTCCTTCCTTCCTTCCTTCCTTCCTTCCTTCCTTCCTTCCTTCCTTCCTTCCTTCCTTCCTTCCTTCCTTCCTTCCTTCCTTCCTTCCTTCCTTTCTTTCTTTCTTTCTTTCTTTCTTTCTTTCTTTCTTTCTTTCTTTCTTTCTTTCTTTCTTTCTTTCTTTGAGGCAATTGTCCAGGTGTGACTTGTCCAATGTCACACAGCTAGTAAGTGTTAGGTGTCTGAGGTTGGATTTGAACTCAGGTCCTCCTGAATCCAGGGCCGGCACTTTAACCATTGCCCCACCTAGCTGCCCCTGTACATACTTTCTAAAATGTGACCCAACCCCATGACAGGGTAGATAGGGCACTGGACCTGAAGTCAGGAAGTCCTGGGTTGAAAAGGTACCTTAGATACTAGCTGTGTGATCCTGGATATGTCATAATCTTTCTGTGCCTTGGTTTTCTCATCTGTAGGAGCAGAGTTGGATTTAGACTTCTAACATTCTTTATGGCTCTAAATCCATCATCCCAACATTTTTGTCCTTGGTCCCTTCTCTTTTTTTCTCTGCAAAGCTCTCTTTTGTTGAGCTCCTTCATTCCTGTTTCTTTGAAGATGACTTTCAGTAAGTTTAAAGTGTCCTGGCCCTGAAATAAAATAAAACTGGGTTCAAATCCACCTGTGACATTGTGTGACTCTTGGCGCAAGCTTACTTAATGTCCTTGAGCCATCTAATGTAGTGGATTTCAGAAATACCTTTTAACTCTAGACCTACAATTCATGGTGTTTCCAACATTTGCTTTGAACTTCTCAACCTCAAAACCGGAACTTATCTTCTTCCTTCCAACCCATTCCCTCCTTCTAACTGTTTCTATTTCTGCCACCCACACCCCACATCCCTAGTCACCCTAGATTCAAAATCTTGAAAGCAACTTTGATGGAACCTCCCCAGTTCCAATCAGTTACCAAAATATATGGGTTCTACCTCCAAATTACCTCTTGCATTTGTAATGGGATTGAACAGAGCATGCCCTGGGCAAAACTGACTTTCTTGCTTCTGGCTCATCACATGTGTTGTGGCCAGCTTTGAGAAGGACTCAGTATTTTGATATGACTTGGCAATCCTGGGCTGGTCCTTTGGTCCTACCCCCAGGCCTTAGATGGTAGCAGAGAAATGAGGTTCAAAAGACAAGATAACTTCTACCTTTGCTCTCTCCTTCAACTGTATTACATGGTAAGTTGATTTCTGTGTCCCTAGACCTGCAATGAGGGATGAAGTAATGTTTAGTACTGTTTCTTAGAACCCTGGAGCCACTCGCATATGGATTGTGGACTTTTCTAGGTAAGCTTGACCCTTGGTCCCCAGCTGCCTTTTCTGCTTTATGTTTCCTTCCTTGAATACGTGACCCAACATCATTCTTGAGATAGTTATTCTCAGGATTGGAGGTGATCTTGTGAGCTTGAGTGGCCCTGTTTGATCAAGTGGAATTGATTGGTGGCAAGGGGAGTTTCTTCACTGGAGAAGCTGACCACCAGCAGGGGAACACCCCAGAGTTATTTGTACAGTGCAAAAGTGAGGTGAAATGTAGCCTATTCAGCACTTTCTCAAACAGAATCCTCTTCTGACCTTTGAGACACAACTTACACATAGAATATAGGAATAAGTATAGATTGTTGAATTCCTATCAACGTGTTTTGCTATTTCTTTTTATCTTGTGTAGGAAATAAATACCTGTTCCATATCTGATTCATATTGCACACTCGCTACTTTTCCTTTTCCCCCTTTTTTGGAGATACTTAGATATGGATTAAAATATAAGCTTTAAATTATTCTTGGGGAGCAGAGGTAGGGAGAACCTAATGAGTCAGAGGTGTTAGAAAAGGGACCTAAGACCCTTCAGAGGCCAGCATCCTCTAAGAATGAATACACCTTGGACTGTTATCTTGGTTGTTATCCTTTGTGCCTCCAAGAGGACCAAAATGACATCACATGTTGGGGACAAAATACAGTGTGTCTGACTATGGCCTTATCAGACCAATATAAGCTCAGGAGGGCTCTACTACAGTTTGGGTACAAATAAATATGTGCATCTCATATTTCTTTGAGCTACTGCCAATTCTGCTTTACTCATTAGAGTGGAAAGAATGGGTACAGTGGCTTCAGTCCCTTGGGCCATAGCAGTAGTTCCTTTATGTTAGACATTCCAAACCATTTTTCCACTCACATTTCACTATCATAGCTTGGGAGCGCCTCTTTTCCCATCTAGATTATTATAATAACCTTCTACCTAATTTTCTTGCCTCTATTCGATCACTTCACCAACCTACCCTTCCTAACTTCTTCGAAAACAATCTTCCTAACTGGTAGTCTGAGAGCAGTAGCTGTTCCCCCTCCCCCCTCCTTTCTTTGTATCCCCAGTGCTTTAGAACAATGACTGGTACATAGTGGCTGCATAATAATGCTTATTGACAAAATTTCAGTGATTTTTCTTTCTGTATAACAAATAAAATTTTCCTCATGTGGGGAAGACAGTATTTTTTCTTGTTGCCAGGAAACAGGACAAAGGTCATCAATTCTTACTTAGGCCCTTTGGGTCTTGCTAAGGAAGGCTTTCAGAATGCTTTGCGTGGCCAGGATATGATTGGAATTAAAAATAATTGTCTCACTCTGTCAAATTGACTTGAACTGTGAGAATGGTAGCAGTTGAGGCAGAAGCAAAGGAGTTAAAATGATGGCAATAATCAACTTTTTCTGGTGGCTATGGGTCTGAATCTCAAAAGAGCAAAGATAACTCTTGAAGCTATGAAATGAAAGAGCTCATCCCCCCTCTCACTATGGAAACAGGGCTCAAAGCCACAGAAATTCAATAAAACAAAAACAAAGCAAAACCAAAGGTGGCAGCATGGGAGACGTGGAAAGTCGGCTCTAAAGAGACACCAGCAGATGGCAGTGCAGCAGAGCTAATGACCAGAGGTGTCCCTCCTAACCCCTCCCTCCCCCCAATGGTCCTGGATGTAACAAATAGCTTTGTGTATTCCCCTTCCTGTCAGTGATTTGGGATTATTATTTTTTGAAAAATACATTTTGTTTCTTTATTGTTCTGTACTTGACCAGTATCATCCCTCACAAGCATGTCTATATATATGGAAGGGAAAAGATATGAAACAGAATCTATTATGTACAGCTTACATTGAAAAAAGAAATATAATAAATTCATCATGTTAACTGAAAAGCTTTCCTGTTTGTGTCTCCTTCTGTTCTCTTCTGTTTACTCAAAAATGCTACAAGAACTTCTTTTTCTTTATTTTTGGCAGCTCCAACCATAGTTCTATGTTCTCTCTCTCCCTCCCTCTCTCCCTCTCTCATTCTTTAACCTCTTCCTCTGGTAACAAATAAGCATAGTCATGCTAAACAAACAGATACATTGGTCACATCTGGAAATGTGTGTTCCTATGTACCTTTGATTTCATCCACCTGTCTGTCAAAGGGTTGGTCTCATGCTTTATCATTGGTCATCTGGAGTAGAGGTCTTTGCACTGATCAGAGTTCTTAGTTCTTTTTTCTTTATAATGGTCTGGTTATTGTATACATTGCTCTATTGATTCTGATCACTTCACTCTGCATTAATGTTTTTCCAATTTTTCTCTGAATTCATTCTTTCCATCATTTCTTACTGCACAATAATATTATTTTCACATGATGTAATTTGTTTAACCAGTTCATAATTGGACACCACCTCCCTTTTTTTCAGTTCTTTAATCTAGCATAACATGCTGCTATAAATGTTTTTGAATATATAGTTTTTTTCTCTTTCAAAAATAATGTCTGATATAGGGTCAGTTGTGGTAACACTGGGTCAGAGGATATGCACTTTAGTGACTTTCTGAGTGTTTGCAATTTGCTATAGAGAATGGCTAGTAGTGTGAGATTCTGTGGGAATGCATACCCTCTGTTTGGCATGGAGATGGAGATTTTTCCTTTTCATTTTATTTTTGTTATGAGGTTTAATTTAAATATTCTTTGCTTTGAAATAAAGCATTCCTAAATTGAATTGTGAACAGAAGCATCAGTGAGGGTTTGGGAGCTGTGGTTTTGAGTGAATACTGATGCAGCATTTATCTTGCAATTAGAGTAGTTTTCAGGGGGACCATGATGGAGAGGGTCTTGGGCTTAATTGTCTTAATAAAGTATCCTTATACTTTAATAATTCAGTGGTTCCAATATCTCATCCATTTGTGTATACCTCTTGTGGCATATATCCTCACTTATTCCTTCCTCCTCATTCAGCAACATCTTCATCCATATTTCCCCACTCCCCCTATCAAGGTTCTCCCCAGCTCACCGGATACCTTCTTCTAGGGCTCATAGCATGTCGTGGGTACCAGGGCATCAGTCAGGTTACCCATCTGTTGCCCTTCAGTCTCACTGAGTGCTTGTGTCCTTTCCTGATGTATGGTCATCTCCACATGTCCTCATTCTATATTATGCTGAATTACGATGACAGTGATTGTCATAAACCCTTGTCAGGAAGCCAGGGCTACATATTGACTATAACAAATTCACTGATTTTCTCTGGGGGAAGAAAGAACACCTCAAGCAGCATCACTTAATGGTTGCTAATCTCTGCAGGAGGACACGCACACACTCCTATGCCCATCGGAGCTGAGTAGCTAAGCAGCCTTAAATGCTGCATGGAGAATTCAGGCTAATACTGCCTAATAACACTCCTCTGGTTAAGCACACTCCACTTGCTGCCTAACTACCTTGGGGGAAGGATGGGCCTGAACTCGTAATTATCTCTGCTGTTCAAACTGCTGCGGTCGTATCCTCGCGATGATGGCAGGATGTGATTTCTCTGATTTTAAAGTCTGTGTGACTGGAGGACTTGGAAGCAAAGATAAGGGTGAATTGAATCTCATTTTCTAGGTGCTGAGTGTTGCCTGTGTTCTGGCCTACTACACAGTGGTTTGTGTGAGAGTGTGTACATGTAGGTTAGAATGTGTATGTGTATGTGTGTTGTGTGTAAATGTGTGTATGTAATATGTTAGAGTGTGTGTATGATTAGAGTGTGTGTGAGTCGTGAGTTGTGTGTATTTCATATTGTTATGAGCGTGTGTATGCTGAGTATGAGGTGTTGTGTGTAGTAATGTTAGAGCGCCTGTGTATGTGAGTATCGGTGTGTTGTGTGGTAATGGTGTGTATGTATATGTTAGAGCAGGCTTGTGGTAGGTTTAAGTGTGTGGAGTATGTGTGTCCTGGTGTAAAGTGTGTATGTATATGGTTAGAGCATGTGTGTATGTTAGAGTGTTGTGAGTATGTGTGTTGTATGTAAATGTATGTATGTATATGTTAGAGTGTGGTGTGATTTTCTTTTTTTTTTTTGTGAGGGGCAATTGGGGTTAAGTGACTTGCCAGGGATCACACAGCTAGTAAGTGTCAAGTGTCCGTGTTCACATTTGAACTCAGGTCCTCCTGAATCCAGGGCTGGTGCTTTATCCACTATGCTATCTAGCTGCCCCCGTGTGTGTGATTCTTGAGAAGTTCTGAAGGGTGACTTTTAGCAGCATAAATTAAGGAGCTCTGCTGTACGGGCCGTGGCTTTCAGTGAACAAAAATAGAGCAGGAAGGGACCTTTGAGCACAGCTCACATGCCATCTTCTACACTTTCGTCATCTCCATAGCTGTCCCTGTGGTTTCTGTCTTAAAGACACTTTGCATTTGCTTTATATTTCTCTACAAGAGGCAGTGCGCTACAATGGATAGGTCCTTGGCTTTGAAGTCAAAGAACCAGGCTCTGAAACTTACTGCCTGTGTAATATCGGCCAATTCATTTCACACCGCTAGGCCTCAGTTCTATCATCTGCACAATGAAGGGGCCTCTAAGGTTGTTTCCAGCTCTGAATCTATATTCTCATGATCTGTGTATGTGCCGTCTCTACTAGAAAGATATTCTCTCTCTGAAGGCAAGAAGCATTTCACATTTTTCTCCTTGTCCCTAAAAGGCTATAGTGGGCAGAGGGCCAGCCTTGGGGGCCCAGGGAGATCTTGGGCACGTTCCAGCTGTGGCACCACAGGCACACAACCGAGTGGTGCTAGGACAAACCTTTTATCCTCTATGTTGCAGAATCTAATGATCCATTTCAGTGGAGGGAACTTCTACATTTGTGAACTCTCCTTGCCCTGAAGAACTCACAGGTCTGCACTAAAAAAAAAAAAAAAAAGACCTTGAGAGCCCAGTGTAGTGTCTTGTTCACGATAGGCACTTCAACAATATTTCTTGAATTGAATTTCTGAATTAGAGATTACCTATTCTAGAAGCAGCCAAGATCATTCAGAGGGGCTGATGGTTAGAAGGTGGAAGATCAGCTGATGATTTCTGTTGGTCACAGTAACTCAGGAAGACTATGTATCAAATTGTGGAAGACTGGCAATGTGTGAATGGAGCATACACATGGAAGAGAGAAACCGTGAGGTGAAGGGGAAAGAGCATGGCTTTTGGAGTCAGATTATCCTAGCCCAAGTCCTGACTCTGCCATTTACTTTCTGTATGATCTAGGGCAAACTTCTTCCCCTCTCTGGCCTCTGTTTTCCCAGCAATCAAACGAGGAGGCTGGACCAGAGGAGTCCTATGGCCCCTTCCAGGTTAAATCTCTGATGTGATCAGGGTTAAGCCACTGGATGAAATCATGGGTCTTTTGAAGTGTGGAAGCTTATCCTGGGATCCACTTTGAGCCTGATTCAAATTCCTCCAGGCCAATAGGAATTAGCTGTGAAAATCCTTGTGGTCAGAGATAAGACTGGGTGGAAGCCCAGTTCCTAATGATCCTGTTTCTGTTCCAAATAAAGGCATCTCACCACTGGTAAGTAAACCACATGTTTGTTTTGTGTCAAAGCCTTTTACAAAACAGTCAATCTTATTAAAATCTATAGTTACCAAGGCAACTGTCCTTATAGGAGACATTAAACTATCTGGTATTAGGGAGCTGAGAATTCATCAGGTTGAGACAACTCTAGGGGGTGATTCTAGGTGGTACCCAGGGCTTCATTAATGAGAGCCTTCAGAAGGCTACCCAAATGCTCTCCCACTCACATGGAGCTTTTTTCCTCTCTAAATCTGCCCCCCTCATCCTTTCATCTAATTTAATACTTCCCTCCAATTCAATTAACTTTCCCCGGTTTCTACTATATGTCATTTACCAAGCCAGGTTCTGGGAATCCAAAGGCAAAATCAACACTCCCTGCCCTCAAGGATCTTACATTCTGCTTGTAGGATGTGACATGTCCACAGAGAAGTACATATAAACCTGTTTGATATTGGTGAGTCCTGCATTTGGGGGTTAAAGCGCCTCAGCTTTACTTCTTATAACCTGGTGATCTCGGCAGGTGACTGTTTTTCTGGGACTCTCCTCATCTTTCAAAGGAGGGAACTGAACCAATGGAGCACTCACTCGTACAGTCAAGTTCTTTGGCTTTAAAGCCAATGGCTAGTCCATTGAATCTGGCCCAGAGTGGGTCCCCTGCTAAGTTGCCTTCCACCCTTCTAATTCTATAATTCTATGAAGATAATTTGAGGAGGAAGAGAGCATTAGGAGGTAGGGGATCAATCAATCGCCAAATTTTTTTGAGTACTATGAGTTAGATATGGTCCTCTCTGTACATGGTGCGTGTGTGTACGCGCGTTTGTTTGTGTGCTCTAGCATGTGTGCTTGCAAGTAGGACAATAACAATCTCTAGTCATCCAGGAGTTCCTATTCTAATGGGATCAGGAAAAGGCTCTTATAGAAAGTGGCAACTGAGTTGAGACTTGGAGGAAGCTGTGAGTCCTCTTAGAACTAGGGAGAGAGTGCATTCCAGATGTGAAGGAGGGCTCATGCAAAGGCATAGAGGTGGAAGACATTATGCCAAGTTTGTAGGACATTGAGTGGACCAGTTTGGGAGGAATCATCATTTCCAGGATCATGTGTCTTGGCCTGGGGCAGTGTACCCTCCAGGCACTTTGGGAAAAAGACAGGCTGGTCACAGGAAAATACAAAATCCCCACGTGCTAGGAATCTTTGACTCCTCCTGCCAATTGGGCAGATATAAGCTGTACCATGCGGAGGTTTTCCAGGCCATAAGTCTTGAAATGGCTTCAGGCTTGGGCTCCTCTTTGGCTGTTAGAGACAGGCTGACAATTGGTAGAAGAGAATGCTAAAGGATTTCACCTTCATTTGTTAGGAGTTACTTAGAGTTGTAACGATTGGAATGACGCCACCTGCTGGATACTTACTGTAGAAGAGTTCTGCCCATGAAGCAAAGGTCTTTGAGGGCAAGACCAGGCTTCAGGAAGTGACGCGGACTAGTGGGAGGAGGAAGGAAGAGACTGGCGCTCAGTCTCGCGCTCTTTTCCTCTGGACTCTGGTGGAGAAGGGAGCTAGAAATGTGCTCTCCCTTTAATAGATAGGAATCTAGGCCTTTCTCTCTCTTTACCAAATTCTTATTCTCCTTAATAAATGCTTAAAAGTCTAACTCTTGCTAAAGCTTATAATTTATTGGCGACCACTCATTAGATATTTTAGACAGTTTAGCTAGAATTTTAGCCCTTAACAGATGGCTGACCACGAAGAGGAAAGCTAAAACTCAGTCTTCTTCTGATCTTCTGGTTGGGTAAGAAATTTCCCCTAACCTAACCTAAATCTTAAGTACTGCTGAATTGCCAGGTGTTTTCCCTTTAAATTTTTTCAAATGGACCTTTTAAACTCCCTAATTATCCTATTTTTGATTTTAGTCTGTTTAACCAGACAAATGGGAGATAAGATCATGTTAATGCTTTGTTTTTGTGGATTTTCTATTTTTCTTTTTATTTTTGTTAAAAGAGCCAGCAACTTACTCACACAAGGAAATATCTCCCCCTCTCCCAACCATGCTTTTTCAGAGAAACCTGAAGAGATTCCCGCAGCTTTTTCTAACAGTAATTGTTGCTTTAATTTTGCATGCCTGGAGGCAATGACCCACCCTCTTGAAGCTTTTAATTCCCTAGCACCTGGAGGCAAAGTGGGGGAAGAGGAATCCAGGCCTGAGTTCAAAATCAAGTCTGATTCAAATTGCTCTGGTCCCTCCCCTCCTCTCCAGACCCCACCCTCTACTCCTCCCATGGCCAAGCCCATTGCTTCCCCAGCCCGGGAAGTCCAGAGATCTGATGCGCATGCTCAACTTTCTCTAACTACATTTGCAGCTTCAGGCTCAGCCCTTCCCCAGCCTGGCTGTGCTTCTGAAACAACCTTAGAAAACCCTTTAAATTCCAGATATGCTTGTTTTGTTCATAATTTTGCTAACCTGCTTTTGTCTTTCATTAGTAATCTTATAAAGCATTTGTATGGTGAAAAGACTGACAGACAATATAGAGGGGTTAAAGAAGAAAAACTTAAGCTGAATAAGAATGACAACCATCAACATAGTTCAAGACTCCACTTCTTTTGCCATGGAAGGGTATATATTTTACAGAAATGTAGAAGTAAGCAGCAAGGTATTGATATGAGTATTGGGGATTTTAGATATCGGAATCAAGAATGTTCTGAATTCACTCAGAGTAATAGTATCAGTTCAGAGGTTACATAGGATTTCTATGCTATTACATATACATTTTGAAATTAATGGTATGGGTTTATTTTCATAGAGATTTTCATGCTTTTGAGATTGTGTCATACTTAGTTTCTAAAACAAGGAGAATATTTGTAAAAGCTTTTTATAGTCATGTGATCAAGTTTATATTTTATAATACTCTTATTGATATTAAGTTCATATTCATTTAGATTTCCTTAGTTTGAATTTCACTGTATTTTATTGTTCCATGTGTATTTTCTTCTATTCATTTGTCTATCTAATTTTGAAACATTGCAAGATGGTTTTGATTTTATTATACAATGTTAATTCTAGGAGTATTGTGCTCCCATATTCTGAGTTGTTTGTTTTTGTTATTTTTTCTCAACTGATTATTTGATCAAACTCTTTAAAGCATTTCCCTGGCAAATTGTTTGCCATGGCAAGTGTAAATTGATTCTAGAAGTATTATTTTTGATAAGCATATTCCGAAAAAAAAAAAAAAGAGGGGAACATTTGTAAAAGTTTTCTTTGAGATTGTGTTGTGCTTTAACTTGTATTTAAATATGTTCAGATTTTTCAAAAAAGTAATTGTATACTAAGTTAAAAAAAAAAAGGGGTATTATTTGAAATTGTTGCATAATTATATATTGTGTTCTGAGTCAAGATGTATTCACATTTTTTGCAATCATTTATTATCCTCAATTTTTAAATCCATATGAGACTTGGATTATGGGAACTTATCATTTAAGACATTAATTGCCTTTATTCTGAGTTATCAGATGCCAGTTGGCCAAGATGCCATCCAATCACAAGAGGAATACATGCAAGAGCAGACACTGAACTGTCACATGAGGGGAGACATGCATGAAGTCAAGGTATGGCCGAGGGAACGGCTTTTGACAAATGTTGAGGTTGGATTCTCTTGGTTTAATATTTTATTTTATTTTTCCCCACAATATTGTACAGATGGCTGGAAGTATTCATCCCACCCATCCTCACTCCTACCCTGGCTTCTATGCTCCCTCCTATATGCCTGATGCCATGCACATCTCAATCCATGCATCTGATTAAGTCTGACTCAGTTTCCTCCAATATGTTCAGTGGCATGGACATGTATTCCATCCACCTATTTTAAAACCTGGCATACTGCATGGGCAGTATATATTGCTCAAGTGTGGGAATGCTCATATCCCATCATTTTCTCTGTTCTTTTATGGTAACCCCCATAATTATCATCAGGTGTCATGATAAAATACAGTGTTGAATTTGGCCTTGACACCTGTTACCAATTATATTAGATTTTTTTAATTTCTCATAATGGCATGAGGATAATTAGGCAGATGATGCAAAAAGTGATGAAACAAAGATAAAAATTATTTTTAATATTAATATCGCAGCAATTGTCCTTCTCAATTACCCTCATAAGGGGGGGACTTAGTAAATTATATTTTAAAGAATGGTTCAATTTTTGTTTTATTATATGTTTCATGTGTACAAACTAAGATTCTGAATTCCCGTTAGACATGTTTTTGAGAACTTTCATTGTTTGATTTGATTATTGACAAAGCTGTTTTAAAGTTGTGTTAAGCTCATTTTTGTAGGAAATTTTCCTGGCTGATTACCAGCCATCCACACATCAACCCCCTGAAAAGACTTCCATTCCACGACTACACCTAGAGGACATCTGAGAAAAGGACTTTCAGAGACTTTAAATGAACAGTTTTGATTGGTTCTTTTTGTTGGTTTTTTTTCTCTTTCTGTTATAATATACACCATCTGTAACATGTATTCTCTTGCAGAGGCCCTCCCTTTGCAAGACTAATGTCAAAGCGTCGGTTCATGAGGACAAAAAAAATCGCCCCCCTCTGGACAAAACTTTCCTCTCTTCCTTTTCTATATTGTTGTTCACATATTATTAGTTAGCAATAGTTATTATATTGTTTTTACTGTTCCGTCAAGGAAACATTTTGTTTCTTGAGGAACAACAGGGGGGACTGTACGATTGGAATGACGCCACCTGCTGGATAACTTACTGTAGAAGAGTTCTGCCCATGAAGCAAGGTCTTTGAGGGCAAGACCAGGCTTCAGGAAGTGACGCGGACTAGTGGGAGGAGAAGGAAGAGACTGGCGCTCAGTCTCGCGCTCTTTTCCTCTGGACTCTGTGGAGAAGGGAGCTAGAAATGTGCTCTCCCTTTATAGATAGAAATCTAGGCCTTTTTCTTTCTCTTTACCAAATTCTTATTCTCCTTAATAAATGCTTAAAAGTCTAACTCTTGCTAAAGCTTATAATTTATTGGCGACCACTCATTAGATATTTTAGACAGTTTAGCTAGAGTTAGACCACTCATTAGATATTTTAGACAGTTTAGCTAGAATTTTAGCCTTAACAGAGTCGAGTGACATTTCAACAGAATTCTGGTCTTTTTTCTCCTTGTGTCTCATCGCTCCTTGGATGTGCCCCTTATCAGCGAATCACAGTCTTTTGCTGTGTCATTCTGTCTAATAATAGCCAACCAAGGGCACATTCAAGTTTGCAAAATGTTTTCCATCTGTAAGGGTGGAGGGATATTGATTCAGTGGATCAATGACACTCTCCCTCCTTAAAAGTAAGTGATAAGGTGCTACTTCCTGAATCTCTTCACCAGGCAGAACACATCTCAGTCAGAGACTTTAGATTAAGTTATGGTAACCCTTGAATGTCATTGGATGAACAAGTGTGACATTATATAGGAGGTATGTTGCAGTGTTTGGTCAAGCCTTGGGTTACCTATAAAATAGTGAGCCAGTTTGGGATTCAAAGATTTAAGTATCTAGGGACACTGTGGTGGACATTTCCAGCCAAGTCCCTAGAACGAGTAATTTAAGGGAGGGGAGGAGATCACCTCTGCTTCATCTTTCGCTGCCTTCCTCCTTGTCTGGAGGGACAATGCCTTCTAGTGTTGAGGGCTCTGGAGAATTCCCACTCTTCCCATCAACATTCTTGCATCACCTCTGGGACAACGGTGGTCGACAGTTTATTGGGAGCATTATTGACAGCATCAGGAGCTGAAAATTGCCTGGATGTGATAACGAATGGGAGGTTGAGGACTGTATTAGGAACACCGCAGGATAATCTATAGCATGCCTAAATGGAATTGAATAAGTATCCCCCAAAGGGGAGGGAAGGACTTCCAGTGACTGGAGACTGAGAGTTACTCTTCTGTTACATCACATGCTCTGGGCCCAAGGCTGCTTCTTTCTGGACTCTGCATGTACTTGTGGGAGGATATTCTATTACATTTTTTTTGTGGGGGAGATGTTTTGTAGGAACCCTATGACTTTAATAGTAAATGCACGTTTCTAAAAGCTAATTAAGTTTGGCTAATTACTGTTAAGGGCTAAAATTCTAGCTAGTCTGTCTAAAATATCTAATGAGTGGTCGCCAATAAATTATAAGCTTTAGCAAGAGTTAGACTTTAAGCATTTTATTAAGGAGAAATAAGAATTAGGTAAAGAGAGAGAAAAAGGCCATAGATTCTATCTATATAGAGGGAGAGCACATTCTAGCTCCCATCTTCTCCGCCAGAGTCCTCAGAGGAAAGGAGAGCGAGCCTGAGCGCCAGTCTCTTCTTCCTCCTCCCCACTACATGCGTCCCTACTTCCTGAACTCCTGGTCTTGCCCTCAAAGACCTTTGCTTCATGGTAAGAACTCTTCTACAGTAAGTATCCAGCAGGTGGCATCATTCCAATCGTGACAGTCCCCCATGTTGTTCTCAAAGAACAAAAATGTTTCCTTGACGAACAGAAACAACTATAAATTAACTATTGCTAACTAATAATATGTGAACAACAATATATGAAAAGGAGAGAGGAAGTTTGTCCAGAGGGGCGATTTTTTGGTCCTCATGAACCGACTCTTTGACAATTAGTCTTGCCAAAGGGAGGGCCTCTGCAGAGAGTACATGTTACAGATGATGTATATTATAACAGAAAGAGGAAAAAAAACAACAAAAACAACAAATCAAAACTGTTCATTTAAAGTCCTCTGAAAGTCTTTTCTCAGATGTCCTCTAGGTGTAGTCGTGGAATGGAAGTCTTTTCAGGGGTTGATGTGTGGATGCTGGTAATCAGCCAGGAAAAATTCCTACAAAATTGAGCTTAACACAACTTTAAAATAGCTTTGTCAATAATCAAATCAAACAATGAAAGTTCTCAAAAACATGTCTAAGGGAATTCAGAATCTTAGTTGTTACACAAGAACATATAATAAAACAAAATTAAAACATTCGTTTAAAATTATAATATTACTATAGTCCCCCCTTATGGAGGGTAATTGAGAAGACAATTGCTGCAATATTTAATTAATAAAAATAATTTTTATCTTTGTTTTATCACTTTTTGCATCATCTGCCTAATTATCCTCATGCCATTATGAGAAATTAAAAAATCTAATATAATTGGTAACAGGTGTCAAGGCCAAATTCAACACTGTATTTATCATGACACCTGAGATAATTATGGGGGTTACCATAAAAGAACAGAGAAATGATGGGATATGAGCATTCCCACACTTGAGCAATATATACCTGCCCATGCAGTATGCCAGGTCTAAAATAGGTGATGGAATATATGTCCATGCCACCGAACATATTGGAGGAAAACTGAGTCAGACTTAATCAGATGCATGGGATTGAGATGTCCATGGCATCAGGCATATAGGAGGGAGCATAGAAGCCAGGTGTAGGAGTGAGATGGGTGGGATGAATACTTCCAGCCATCTGTACAATATTGTGGGGAAAAATAAAATAAAATATTAAACCAAGAGAATCCAACCTCAACATTTGTCAAAAGCCGTTCTCTCAGCCATACCTTGACTTCATGCATGTCTCCCCTCATGTGACAGTTCAGTGTCTGCTCTTGCATGTATTCCTCTTGTGATTGGATTGCACCTTGGCCAACTGGCATCTGATAACTCAGAATAAAGGCAATTAATGTCTTAAATGATAAGTTCCCATAATCCAAGTCTCATATGGATTTAAAAATTGAGGATAATAAATGATTCTGCAAAAAAAGGTGAATACATCTTGACACAATATAGATTTATGCAACAATTTCAAATAATACCCCTTTTTTTTTACTTAGTATACAATCACTTTTGTGAAAAATCAGAACATATTTAAATACAAGTTAAAGCACAACACAATCCTAAAGAAAACTTTTTTTGAAAAAAGAAAACTTTTACAAACATTCCCCTCTTTTTTTAAAAATATGCTTATCAAAAATAATACTTTCTAGAATCATTTACACTTGCCATGGCAAACAATTTGCCAGGGAAATGCTTTAAAGAGTTTGATTCAAATAATCAGTTGAGAAAAAATAACAAAAACAAACAACTCAGAATATGGGAGCACAATACTCCTAGAAATTAACATTGTATATAAAATCAAAACCATCTTGCAATGTTTCAAAATTAGATAGACAAATGAATAGAAGAAAATACACATGGAACAATAAAATACAGTGAAAATTCAAACTAAGGAAATCTAAATGAATATGAACTTATAAGAGTATTATAAAATATAAACTTGATCACATGACTAAAAAGCTTTTACAAATATTCTCCTTGTTTTAAAAACTAAGTATAAAATACAATCTCAAAAGCATGAAAATCTCTATAAAAATAAACCCATACCATTAATTTCAAAATGTATATGTAATAGCATAGAAATCCTATGTAACCTCTGAACTGACATTAATAATCTGAGTGAAGTTAGAACACTTTTGATTCCGATATCTAAAATCCCCAATACTCATATCAATACCTTGCTGCTTACTTCTACATTTCTGTAAAATATATACCCTTCCATGGCAAAAGAAGCGGAGTCTTGAACTATGGTGATGATTGTCATTCTTATTCAGCTTAAGTTTTTCTTCTTTAACCCCTCTATATTGTCTGTCAGTCTTTTCACCATACAAATGCTTTATAATATTACTAATTAAAGACAAAAGCAGGTTAGCAAAATTATCAACAAAACGAGCATATCTGGAATTTAAAGGGTTTTCTAAGGTTGTCTCAGAAGCACAGCCAGGCTGGGGAAGGGCTGAGCCTGAATCTGCAAATGTAGTTAGAGAAAGTTGAGCATGCGCATCAGATCTCTGGACTTCCCAGGCAGGGGAAGCAATGGGCTTGGCCATGGGAGGAGTAGAGGGTGGGGTCTGGAGAGGAGGGGAGGGACCAGCACAATTTGAATCAGACTTGATTTTGAACTCAGGCCTGGATTCCTCTTCCCCCACTTTGCCTCCAGGTGCTAGGGGATTAAAAGCTTCTAGAGGGTGGGTGCAAAATTAAAGCAACAATTACTGTTAGAACTGGGAAAAGCTGCGGGAATCTCTTCAGGTTTCTCTGAAAAAGCATGGTTGGGAGAGGGAGAGATATTTCCTTGTGTGAGTAAGTTGCTGGCTCTTTTAACAAAAATAAAAAGAAAAATAGAAAATCCACAAAAACAAAGCATTAACATGATCTTATCTCCCATTTGTCTGGTTAAATAGACTAAAATCAAAAATAGGATAATTAGGGAGTTTAAAAGGTCCATTCGAAAAAAATTTAAAGGAAAACACAGCCAGTACACCAAGTACTTAGCAGTTAAAGGGAGAGGGAGGGGAAATTTCTTACCCAACTAGAAGATCAGAAG
This sequence comes from Dromiciops gliroides, assembly GCF_019393635.1. Lineage (NCBI taxonomy): Eukaryota > Metazoa > Chordata > Mammalia > Microbiotheria > Microbiotheriidae > Dromiciops > Dromiciops gliroides. The sequence continues at coordinate 13,716,169 of NC_057862.1, forward strand.
AAGACTGAGGGTTAGCTTTCCTCTTCGTGGTCAGCCATCTGTTAAGGGCTAAAATTCTAGCTAGTCTGTCTAAATATCTAATGAGTGGTCGCCAATAAATTATAAGCTTTAGCAAGAGTTAGACTTTTAAGCATTTATTAAGGAGAATAAGAATTTGGTAAAGAGAGAGAAAAAGGCCTAGATTCCTATCTATTAAAGGGAGAGCACATTTCTAGCTCCCTTCTCCGCCAGAGTCCAGAGGAAAGAGAGCGAGCCTGAGCGCCAGTCTCTTCCTTCCTCCTCCCACTAGCCTGCGTCACTTCCTGACTCCTGGTCTTGCCCTCAAAGACCTTTGCTTCATGGGCAGAACTCTTCTACAGTAAGTATCCAGCAGGTGGCATCATTCCAATCGTTACATTACTATCACTGATAATTGGAGGTGGGGAGAGCACACCATGGGGGCTCAAGAAAAGACATCTTGTCTTAGGTTCTACCCCTAGAATTTAAGGGGGACCTCGTAGCTAGGTCTTCCATTTGCCTGTGCACATGGGTCTTGGGAGAGTCAGTCTGAAGCCTGAATAGATTGTCTCTTTTGAGTTTCCTGACAAGCCCATGAGGCAGATGCTATAGGAATTGTTGTCCCCATTTCAAAGATGAGGCTATTGAGTCTCAGAGAGGTGAAGATCCTTTCCCAATGTCACACAGCTCGCATTAGAGGTAGGTTCTCAACACGTGTTCCCAATTCAAAGCTGCTTCTCTGATAAGGAGATTTGACCCGGAAATCACTTCCCACATCCCAAGGGAACTTCTCTCCCCCATCCCCTTTCTGTGTGGAGAAATGGAACTCTGAATTGCACCAATGAGAAAATATTCCAGTTTGATAGTGGGAGAAAGCAAGTGGAGCAAGAGAAATAGATGCATTGGTGCCTGTCCCTCTGTGAGTTATTCCATCAGCATCCAGCTAACTCTTTAGAAAAGGTGCCAGGCAGCCAGAGAGGTGAGGATGAAAAGTTCCTACAGTGGCAGGCCTGGAGGATCAAGTATTGGCTGTTAAGACGAGGACAGATTTTGTGTTCTCTCCTTACAGGAATCGCCCTGAACCCCACCCAGATGTAGACTCAGAATATGAGGAGACCTCAGAGGATGTGGACCAAGGAACTCTTTACTGGATATTTGCCAAGGGTCAAGAAAGGATCACAGTTTTACATGTGGAAGCAGTCACAAAGGCCACTGAACCCCATCCCCCATTTGACAGGTGAGGAGACTGAGGCCCAGAGAGAGCAAGTGACTTACCTCACCCAGGTAGGGGTCATCAGAGGCAGGCTCACAAAAACTGCCCATGACTCTGATGAAAAACCCTCAGAGGTCCCCATTGCCCTTAGGAAATGGGACCTGTGTGTCCTTACAGATGCAACACAAATTCCTGAAGCTGGCATCGAAGATCTCTGAAGTCTAGCTCACTGGCCTTTCCAGGCAGAGGCAGCTGGTGTGCAGTGGTTAGAGTGCTGGGACTGGAGTCAGGAAGAGCTGAGTTCAAATGTCATCTCAGATACTTGTGAACTGTGTAACCCTGGGCAAGTCATTTGTCTGCCTCAATTTCTCAACTGTTAAATGGGGATCATAATAGCACCTACCTCTCAGGGTGGCTGTAAACGCCACATAAGGTGGTACCTGTAAAGTGCTTAACTCAGTGTCTGGCACATAGTAGGTGCCTTAATACATTTTTGCCTCATTGCCTTCCTCCCTTTCCCTCCTTCCCTCCCTCCTTTCCTTCCTTCCTTCCTTCCTTCCTTCCTTCCTTCCTTCCTTCCTTCCTTCCTTCCTTCCTTCCTTCCTTCCTTCCTTCCTTCCTTCCTTCCTTCCTTCATCATATATCCCATCCCTTTGCAAACTCTAGTATAGAGTATAGCCAAACTGTCCTTCTTGTGACTTCTCAAATACCTTGTTCCATCTTCACACCTTTGTACTGGCTGTGCCCCCTGCCTAGAATTCACTTCCTATTTCTTTCAAGAGTCAGGTCAAGTGCTATCTTCTAAATGAAGCCTTTCCTGATATCCCAGGTTGTCAGTGCTCTTCCCCCCAAGCTACCTTAGATTTATTTTGTATTTGTTCCATACGTTCTTAGGTCTCCTCTAATAGAATTCTTATTTTTTTTTATTTGTACCTTAAGTACCAAATAGAATGTAAGATACTCGAGGGCAGGGACTGCATGTTTTTTGTCTCTTATATACCCGGCATATAGCAGAGTGTCTGGCATACAACCGGAGCTTAATAAATGCATATAGATTGATTCATACCCCTAGCATCTACCACAAAGCCTCAGATATAGTAGGCGCTTAATAACTGTTTATTGGGTTGAGATGAATTGGAGGAGAAGTGAAAGGATGCTATCCATTCTTCTCCTGACGGACAGGACCCTTAACTTCTGGCAGAGCTTAGGATACGGGGATCATTCTCCTTAGCATGCTGCTGCATCATCGCCTTGCTGGAGTCACATGATTTCAATGTGGCTTCTATCTTGGGCTTTGCAGCTCCAGCCAATAGCATTTGTTTCTTCTTTATTTTTCAAAATCATTAAATATGCACAAGGGATTTTGGTATTGTGGAAAGGGTGAGGAGTAACTAGAACAACTTGGACCTTGACCAAAGGTTCTTGGGCAGAGAAGAAACAACTGAGCTTGGCATCAAGTTATAAAGAAGGACGAGTTAAAAAGATGACCAAGTGGCCTTCTTCTCTGTGTTTCTGGGTCTCTCCTGTCCCCCCCCCCCCTAAAGTGTGATAGTGGAGCAGAGTGGAAAGAGTGTTGGGCTCTGAGTTAGATGTCCTGGCTTGGACACTTAATAGCCGTGTGACTATACAACAGAAAGCTCCCAAGATTTGGAATCTGCTGGTACTAATCCCATTTCTGCCTACCTTTTATTACCCGCATGGCCTTGCACAAGTTATATTCTCTGTCTGGACTTTAGTTTCCTCACCTATATAAAGGAAGTGTCAGAGGAAGGAAGCCCAGTTCGTCCTTAATCAGTGCCTGCCATCCTATCTGTCATTGACCACCCCCCAATAACTTAACAGCCAGTGTTTGAGAAGCATTGTGGCTTCAAAAGTCATCATTTTGTGGCCAGTCTCAGCAGGAGTCACTGAGTTCAGCTAGTCTGGTCCTACAGCGAGAAGCGCACAGTAGGTTGCCAAGTCACCTTTGGAGCTCTTGCTCTATGGTTGTTCTTACCAGCACCTGATCTCTACTGGCATTGGAAGTAGGAGAAGGAGAAGGAAGAGGAGGAAGAGAAAGAGGAGGATATGGGGAGGATGGGGAGGACGGCGACGACAATGATGATGACTTACATTTTTAAAGATAACACCCTAAGTTTTACAGTGATAAAACCAAACATTTCTATCAGTAAAAACTTGGTCACTGAGAGACCAGCCTCTGGCGCCCTCTAGTGTCAGGAATGACTCGTAACTTGAATATGAGAAAGGGTCCCTCTTTCCATGAACCCAAACACTTGGAAGAATAAAGTCAAAGCCCTGGAGAAGACCTTGGATCTCTGCGATGGGGGGCTTCTCCAGCTCAAAGGGCAGGTACACTGTGACTTCTGAGGATGAAGACACCAATAGGGCAGCCTTCCCTGACGGAGGCCAGGAAGCGCAGGAAGAATCTATGAGGGATGAGACCTGAGAGAAAAGGAAGGAAGGGGGAAAAACAAGAAGAGGGAGGCCCCTGTAGATAGAAGAAGGGGCAGCCCCAGGCTTTAGAAGCCTGGTGAGTGACCAATCAACAAGTGCCTGCCATGTGCCAAGCATTGCAGATTCAAAGAAAGGTAAAACAGTGACGAAGAAAGCCAGCGACAGAGGTGGAGCTTTAACTAGTGCTTTGTGCATATGATAATAATAAATGGGAATGATAATAACAAACAATCTAATTCTTCAAGGTTTTTCAAGGAGGCAGCTGGGTGGTACAGTGGATAGAGGGCTAGGCTTGAAGTCAGGAAAATCTGAGTTCAAATCCAGCCTCAGACACTTCCTAATTGTGTGACCCTGGGCAAGTCATTTAACTCTGTTTGCCTCAGTTTCCTCATCTATAAAATGAGCTGGAGAAGGAAATGTGGGGTTTTTTTTCCCCCAGGAGAACACCATAATGGTGTTACAAAGAGTTGAATACAAACTGAAAAATGACTGAACAACAACAAAAAAGTTTACCAAGTACTTCATTTTTTAAACCTCATTAGATCCTCACAACAGTACCATGAAATAGATGCTATTATCATGTCCCTTTTGTAAATGGGGAACCTGAGGGTGAGATATATTGGATGACTTGCCCCAGAGTAAGTGACTAAAGGTAGGATTTGGATTCAATCTTAGTGATTTGAAGCTAACTCTCTGTCTACTGAGTCACTTGCCTGCCTCTGGGACAAGGGGCAGAGATCACAAGATTGTTCAAGGCTGCTTCTGGGGAGATGCCACCAGGGGTATGTGTGTAACTGGGGGAGGGCTGAGTGGGGGAGGGGTCCACTTGGGCATGGCTGCTATGGGGAGGAAGCCACCATCTGGTAGAGTTCTATTTTAATGAGGCATTCTTGCTAAAGAAGTGCTAAGAACAGGTCTTTCTGAAGGATCGAAAATGAAGTTAGTGTCCCTTTAAAATTCAGTACCACCATGCAAAACCCCAACTTCAGGACATTAGGAGCATCTTCAGACAACTCTTCAGGTTTGGGAAAGGGAAACAGTAGAGCGTGATGAAGTGTGTGTGTGTGTGTGTGTGTGTGTGTGTGTGTGTGTGTATGGGGATGGGGATGGGGATGGGGATGGAGAGTGTGAATGGGAAACTAAGCTTGAAAGAATCCTTTTGAGACCAAAGACTCAACAATTCAATTCCACAAAGATTAGGCCTCTACTAGTCACAGGGTAACAAGAGGATCATATTTACTTAAAGATGGGTCAATAAGTCAAAAGTCCATAATTCTGGTGTAAGCGAAAAAACACTGGCTTTGAAATCAGGCAACCAGGGTTCAAATCTTCCCTTGGCTACTTACTAGCCGTCTGAATTTAAACTAGACCAGGGGTCCATGTTTTTTCTTTTTCTGTTTGGATTTACATCCTTAGTGCTTAGCACAGTAATTGACACATAGTAAGCATGTAGTAAATGCTTGTTGACTTGACTTGGCTTGGTAGGCAGTTTCCTTGACTCAGCCCCATAGTCTAGATGACTCGAAGAAGTCTGTCTTTGTTTTTGGACACATCTCTGAAGTAAAACAATCTTACAATATTTCTGACATTACTCAGACCTGAAACTTGGCAAAACTTCCAGTAACCTTCCCACCATTTTATTCTGATGTTTATAGTTTGAAATACATCTTGTAGAGAAATCATTTAGGTTTCTTGTGGCCTTGAGCATTTGGGCTCAGGAAATGATTACACTTTCTGCTTTGAATTATTGGTCTGGTCGATCTTTACTGTAAGTACAGTAAAATCATCCATAGGGACCCAGACTCCCTGAGGCAATGTCATTGTAGCTTAAAGCATAACTATTGTAGACAGCTTGGCTTTGTGTTGTAGACATATTGTAGACAAGTGGCTTTGTCAACCTTCTCCACTGGAAAAGGAAATGACAAACCACTCCAGTATCCTTGCCAAGAAAACCCCATGGACAGTATTGGCATGATATGGTTCATGGGGTCCCAAAGAGTCAGACACAACTGAGGACTCTGAAACAACAACATAGCCAAGTAGACTTGTGTCACAATAATCGTGGGTTGTGTTTTCTGGATATCGGCATTAAGACAGGTAGGGAAATTCTCTAGCTGACAAAATGTTGGGTTCTTCACATATTTCTAGCTGGTCTTATATGCACACTTTATACGAACATGTTAGCCCAAGCTTAGCCAGGAGCTTGGACAGAACAATGATAGCATTTTCCTTGTGAATTGTACATGTCTGATACTTCTCTTTTCCAGGGTTGTATTTTTTTTATGAGCCTCTCACTGATTATGACTTTTGGTAAGTGAAAATACACTTTAATTTCCAATAAATATGGAAAAGAGTTTCATGCAACTTGGAGTTCATACAAAGGAGATAGTTTAGCAAATATTTTCATGTTCTTACATCTCTAACATGAAACCACTAAGTCAAAACAAACTATTAGCCTTCAAAAATACAAGTGTAGGGGCAGCTAGGTGGCGCAGTGGATGGAGCACCAGCCCTGGAGTCAGGAGGACCTGAGCTCAAATCCGGCCTCAGACACTTAACACTTACTAGCTGTGGGACCCCGGGCAAGTCACTTAACCCCAATTGCCTCACTAAAAAAAATACAAGTGTAAACAGAAGCACATTTATGTAATTGCTAATTATTCTTCTGTGTTGTGGCTGTTAGTTAAGTATCTATGATCAGGACCTATACATGCAGTACTAACTTTCAAACAAATCTTTGGGTCTTGATCATTTGTTTCCACGTATGATTTCTTTCTTTGCAGTCATTCCCCCCACCCCCCAGAAGCCTAGATAGAGAGTTGAAAGAGATGCAATAAGCTATCTGGTCCAACTTGCTTATTTTACAGATAAAGAAACTGAGGCCCAAGGGAGTTATCAGAGGTGGGAGAATTCTGGAATTTTCTAATTCTGGGAATCATTGTATATATTTATAAAATCCCTTGTGGGAAAGGGCTGTGTCTTAGGGTCTAGGCTCCTTTCCTCTCCATCTTAGGACCTAGTATCATGTTGATCACTTGCTAAGCACCCAGTGAGTTCTTGGTGAATAAAAACAATGAGCTGAGCCACTTGGGGAAATTTCCTTCCTCCACTAAGGACCTTGGTCTCCTCACCTAAAATGAGGCGACTGTCTTGCTTTATGCCTCCTGTCTTGTCTACGTTTTAAAGAGAGTCTGTGCTTAAGTTGATAAACTGGGGAGTGTCCAGTGGAGGGTCACCAGGATGCTATGTGAAGAGAGGCTGAAACATCTGGGGATGTCGAAGCCATGGGGTGCCTGGGTTTAAATGCAGGGAGTCTCAGGGAAGCAAGAGTCACAACAGGATGGCAAAAAGACCTTTATCCAATAGAGGCCAGCTCACATCTCCAGCCTCAGGGAAAATCCCCTTAGGGAAATCCAGTCTATAGAGAGTGGAAATAGAGTAGTCCCTAATACTCAGGTGCTGCTGGGTATGCGAATCAACCAGTGCTGGTGAGACTCTAGGCAGTTACAGACAAGGGAGTTCACCTGGCCAGAGGTCCTGAGGCTGCCTGGCTGAGCAGACCTAGCACGTCATTCCATTGTCAGGCCTTGTACTGCAATCATTTTTTGGAGGGGAAGAGTGGACCAAGAGAAATGCTTTTGTTCTCTTTGTCTATCTGCATAAAAACTCCTGCAAATTCCCTATCTCCCATAGATGTTTATCCTGAAGAAGACTTGGGCGGGGGCACCAGTCTACAGCTGGAAGGGTTATCCAGCTTATCCGGCTCTTCATTTTTCAGTTGAGGAAAATGGCTAGGGCCTAGGGCAATCTGAAAGGTTGTCCTATGGAGGGGGGCTTGCACTATTTCTGCTTGACCCAAGAGGGCAGAGCAAGAAGCAGGGGATGAGATGCAAAAGGACCAATTCAGGCTGGACATCAGGGAGAACTTCCCAATCATTAAATCTGCCCCAAGGGGAATAGGCTGCCTTTGGACACTGCAGATTCCTCCTCATTGGAAAGCTCCAAGCAGAGGCTACTTGGGGGCTTTGTTGAAGGATTTCTTCTTCAGATCTTAGCTGGACTAGTCTGTTTTGGAGATCTCTTCCAAACCCCGAGATTCTGTGAAGTTCTCACAACAAAACGATTGTAATCAGAAAAAGCATCATCTACCAGGTAAATCTGTCTCCAGTGAAAAAAATGTTCTTTCCTTTAATAAAAAATATTTTAAATAATCAGGTAGAAGATTTCTGGGTAGAGATTTGTAGAATTCAATTAGAAATATTTCCCTCCACTAGATGGCAGATTTATTATTATTTCATGAATAAACACCATGAATGGTGTCTCACTGTTCTGCACCTCTACAGTTAGTTATCTCTTCCACATTGCAACTTTCCCCCATCACGGTTTCACTATATTCTGGGTTGGCATAAGAAGCTGCAGCTGACACATGAAGGCTGGCAGATGACAAAGAAAGAGTTTAGAAACTAAGAAATGCACATAATATATGTATAGTATTGTGTAATATCAACCCAAATTTTATAATAGGATACTGTAAACACTCCATAAAAGAAAGAAAAAAAATTCAGACTTCTTCTTTGGTGTGAAGGGAGGACCAAAGAATTTTACATGGATTTTTCAGATGCACTGGGGTGCTGTGCTCCTTACCCCCACAATGTGGAGGGAATAACTATTTATTTCTTTAAAAAGTCATTTTCTGAGAAACCATTTATGTTGGGTTTGTTTCATTAAGGTTGCCTTATGTTAGAGTGTCAACTTTTTTAGGGCAGGGACTGTCTTGCTTTTGTTGGGCAGAGTAAGAACTTAATAAATGTTTCTTGTTCATTAAATCATATAAATTCCATCTCTCTCATCTATATCTATTTTTTTTTTTTTTGGTGAGGCAATTAGGGTTAAGTGACTTGCCCAGGGTCACACAGCTAGTAAGCGTTAAGTGTCTGAGGTCGGATTGAACCAGGTCCTCCTAAATCCAGGGCTGGTGCTCTATCCACTGTGCCACCTAGCTGCCCCCATCTATATCTATTTATATTTATCTCTGTCTCTGTCTCTGTCTCTCTCTGTTTCTCTGTCTCCTCCCCCCCCCCAATCCCAGGTTAGTTCTCCATGAAAATGTAAGTTCCTTGAGGGTCAGGTCTATTCATTTTTGAATTGTAGTCCTCTCCCCTAACCCAGCACGGTGACTGTCACCTGTTAGGTACTTAATTAGTGCTTGTGGAATGATTGATCAACTTTCCCCCTTAAAACAACATTAACTCTTCTTCTATCTGAAATGGTGATCCAAATAGGGAAAGAACAAATCCAGAGCTCACAGGTTAATTTAGATATTTAATAATACCTCATAAGTCAATTAACAGCATCTTATCAGCCAGAATTATATAGCATATTACAATATTTGGTAGATTATAATTCCATTTAATTGACTATTCGAAGGTGTCCATTATATTTATTGCAAACCAATGATTGTTTCCCCAAACATGTAGATGATGTAATTTTGACTCACTCCATTCTGGGAGTATACAATGAAAATTCTATACAAACATTGTACTAAAAGGACAAAATAAGTGCTTCTCACACACTTTTAATACTGTTTATGCCCATTTGGTTTTGTCGCCCCAGTGAAAGAACCTCCTCATGTAAATAAAAGAACAATAGTGCCAACATGGAATAACAATATGTGACTCAAGCAAGAAATGTGTTTGTCCAACTGTACTTTTGTTTTTAAGGTGTGTGTGTGTGTGTGTGTGTGTGTGTGTGTGTGTGTGTGTGTGTGTGAAGCAGTTATTTTAGGCAATACTGCTGCTAGTTATATAGCTCTACCCAAAAGGGAGAGTTTGACCCAGAGTGATATAACCAGAATCAAATCAAATAGCAGCCACTAGATGAAATATTAAGGTTTCTGATCCTGATGATTTGGTTTAAATAGCCTTCTCTGCAGTCTGCAAAAATAAAAGTTCTCCAGGAATTGGAGCAGTGGAAGCCAAGTTCTTGAGCAAAATTCATATTTGTGAGGGAATCTTAAAAGAGAAAAGAGCATTTTCATTCATTTCCCTGTCCCTCCCAAAGCCCAGCTCTGCTTTGTGAACTGTGTCCTGGGTTTTCCTGCCCAGGAATACACTTATGAAATTAAAATAATAATGAACCTAGTGATTTCAGACTGATAAACATGACTCTCCATTAATTAATATACTTGGGCAATTCTTGAATCTTTATTTGGCTTTAAAATTATTTTTTAAAAAGTTATCTTCCCCAGTATTGCAACTTGATTCTTTTTTTGCTTAGTCATTTATTTGGCATCCTACCCCCCTCAAAAGATTTGGAAGATGTTTTAACAAAGAAGATCCAACATTGAATTAATCTACATTAGCCTACCCAAACAAGCTGGGGTTGGAACAGAAAATAATGCTTGGGAAAGAGAAAATTTCTTATCTGAGTCCTGAAGAATAACTGTTGAAAAACATACTTCCCCAAAGTTTAAAAACTCTTGGATATTAGTGGGTTGAAATTTAGTGTAATGATGTTTTCTAAAACTGGATGAAGACAGAGAAAGGAAGTTACCATGAAAGAATATTCACTGAAGAACAGGTGTTTCTGTAGCTTCTGAGAGAAGACATAGCATCTAATATTTACTTCTATAATAGTGGGTAGTGAGATGGAGGTGGAGGAGAAATCATTAAAAAAAAATTTTTTTTTTTGGTGAGACAATTGGGGTTAAGTGACTTGCCCAGGGTCACTCAGCTAGTAAGTGTCAAGAGTCCGAAGTCGGGATTTGAACTCAGGTCCTCCTGAATCAGGGCCTGTGCTTTATCTACTGTACTACCTAGCTGCCTCTGAGAAATCATTTTTAAAAAGTATATATTATGTGGTAGTTCTCAGAATCCTTTCTTCTCCACTTACCCCCTCTCTGATATTTTTATTTTAAAATATGGGAGGGATTGGGATTATGTGAAGAAGGTCCAAGCTGAAGAAAATAGAAATAAAGAGAAGGTGTCTGTGTGTTTGCCAGCCTGTAGTTTGAGCAAGATGTGGTGGGGAGAGAGGGAAAAGGAAAAGGAAGAGGAGGTAGAGGGAGGGGGGGAGAGAGAGAGGGAGAGAGGGAGAGGGAGAGGAAGAGGAAGACACACACACACACACACACACACACACACACAGAGACAGAGAGAGACAGAGACAGAGACAGAGAGAAAGCCAGAGAGCCAGAGAGAAAAGCTACTTTGGAAAGTGATTTTAAGGGTGTGCTTGGAAAATTCACTTTTCCTTGGGCCTCAGTTTCCCTGTCTGTAGGGTGAGGGAGGTATACTAGAGGAAGTCCCGCCCAACCATAGATCTATGACACTGGTGGTCATCAGAGCTCTAACAGGGCTAGGAATGGATGCACTTGTCTTAGGTGTACAAAGCTGAGGAGCACAGTTAGTCCTATCTATTCTGCTCCCTGGATTACCTAAAATAAAAAGCAATAATGAAGGCAGAAGTGGGGAGTTTAATATTTGTGCTGTTGCTGTTTCATGGCTTCCCTATATAACCTCAGGGAATCATGGAGATGCTCACATATAGAGCACGAGTTTGCTTTCATCTAAGAATATTCTCTAGTTAAATATTACACAAGGACCAACCACTGTACATTAACCACAAACATTCTATTTTCCTTCTAATTGCTGCTAGGAAAAGTTGGCTATTTAATCAAACACATTTCTGAGATAAAGAATATTATTCCACATTCATGTGGCTTTTTTGGGGGTGACATTTTGTTTCTTATTTTGTGTGATTAAATGCAATCAGATAAAAGCAGGGTTTGGGACCAGAAATCCTATTTCTGCAATGCTTTTATATTATGATCTACTTTTTCGTCTAAGGAGGACAAAACCCAGACATCATTTCACTTCCTGTAATTATGGACAGGATATTAAGAGCATCCTCTTAATGCTTTTAGAGTAAAGCTAAAATCTCAGGCCAGATCATCAGAAATCAGTTCCACAGGACCCATGGTTGGACACTACTGTCTATGGCTGGTTGTGGCAGTTACAGACGAACATTAGCAGTTCACATCCCACAAAATACTGAGCATGTTGTGAGGGAATTTCACTCACTTGTTTGCAAAGTATCTTGAGGTCTCCAGGTTATGATTTGTTGCTTGTTTTTTTAAGTCTGATCACAGAGTGCATTAATAGTGCCAAGTGTGAAACCAAGGACTAATTGGTTTCTCCAATGGTATTTACAATATACAAAAAGTGTATTTACAAAATCTAAAAAAAATGCCAAGTCTCTTTGTAGCCTTATTTTTGGTATTCCCCACATCCATTAATTGGCCAAGAAGTTTAGGTAATAGGATTAGAAAAGGTCTTTAAAGACAACTTCATAACCAGGCACACTGAAGAAATACAAGCTATAGAAAATAAAAAAAATCTCCATTTAAACAACTTTGTGGACCTTCTTTCAAGAAACTGAAACACTCTACATTCACTTTTGCTTCTAAGCAAAGACTAATCCTAAAACTAGGATAGCCCAGGGGAATGGGTGATGGCTTTGCATGGAAGCCAAGGTCAAGGGTAGGTAATGTTCTTTCAACTGCCTCTAAGACGCCTTAAGTGGCTCCAAATGCCAAAGAAATGAAAGGAAATTCTAACTTTTAGAGTACCTCTCTAACCTAACAAATTATTCGGTGCAGACTCCTCCTGTCCCCAATCTAATAATGGCTCAATAGCTCTGAATAGAATTATAAAATGGAATTAGTTAAAAGCCTAGTGACACTGAAATTTAGATGGATGTTGTTTTGGTGAAAAGCTGAACTCTAGGCTGGGAAGAACATGGGGGTGAGCACTTTCGTAGAAGTAAAATAATATCCAAGAAAAAAATGTTTCTACATGGTTAATACTGGTAAATAACTTGTAATCTCATCCCATCTTAGTGCAAAGGAATACCTGAAATGTAGCTTCTAAAGGATTTCCTTTCTCTGGTGAGAAATACTCTGAACCCAACATTTTCCTGACCTGAAGTAACTTCCTGGTAGTTTTCTGAGTGCCTTGCTAACAAAATCATTACCTAAATATCAAGTCATTTAGGATGACAGTGAACAAGGACCTGGATGATCGTCTGAAAGAGTGATTTAATCACTGAAGTCAATGGCTTACTTCCAGTGGCAACCAGGGAAAGACAAGACAATCCAACAAGGGCGGAATCATGGAAAGCTAATTGGACAAAGATGGTACAGGTTGGGCTGCATCATTCACACTTATAGAATGACATTCACATTGTGCTTTTCCCCATTCCCCTCATATTCTGTATTTTTCTTAATATTTTAATGTCAACACCTCCTTTCATGATTCTATGCTTCTGAAAATTGCTGTTCTGACTTTTTTTTTGGTGGGGGGGGTGTCATTTTTTTTTTTTTTTTTAGCTGTGTGACTTTGGCTAAATCATTTAAATTTTCTGAACTTTAGTTTCTCCTGTTACAAAATGAGGGGATAGGACTAGGTGTCCTCAAATATCCCCCACAACTCTAAATCTGCAAGCTTATGTTTTATTAAGAAACTACCTTTTGTGTCTTGGCCCACTGATACATTTTCTCACCTTTAGAAATATTTCTCAATTCCAATCTTTTGTCAGCAAAAGAGGTCAATTGTTTTTGTCCCTTGGCTTGTTTTTTTTTTTCTTTTTTTTTCTGTTGTCTTTATGTTACAGTCTGGACATGTTATTTCACTGGTAAAGAGAATCCCTGGGTGAGGCAGCGCCCTCTCCCAATGCAAGTCAGTACATTCTTTTTGACCTGAAGTCTTGCTGAGTTGCCTGGAGCATCAAGAGATTATGACTTGGCCAGAGTTCCCAGAGCCTTGAATAGCCCATGGTAGGTACTTAATAAATGTATGTCAGTTTGGTTTGGATTGGATGGAAAGAGAAGGAATTAGGAATTCAACGGAAAACAGGATTTGCACTGAAAGGAAAATGGAGCCAAACTGGAGTCCCATTTTCCAGAGGATTTGAAAAGCAAGATGTGCTCAGTGAGATAGAGCCAAAAGAAGAGACAGGGAGGCCAAGCACGTGGGGTTTTCAAGGCCCAGGTTGCCAGTAGGTTCTAATAGTGTTCTTACTGCTGGGTTGGGCTATGCCTGGGGGCTCATGGGGATGAGGTCAGCCCTGGTCTGCCCTTTTGGGCTCTGACATCATTTTCAGCCAGTCTTTGGATTTGAGTCTCATAAATGTTGATGGGGGCCCAGGGATTTCTGAATGGGAATGTGAGTATGTTTTATTGATTTTCCATTAATGAAGCTAGAAGGGGGCCTCATCCAGGAAATGAGGGCCTGAGTGGACCCAAAGCACACAGGCTGCTCCGTCTGTTTCCCAAACCAGCGTTCCGGTAGATGTGGGGACTGAAGTGCCACTTCTTCATCTCCCTGCTCCCCTGCTCCCCAGCAGTGTCCCCGGGGGAGTGGTGTGAAGGCTACTTTTGGAATGGTGGAAAGGAACCCAGTCTTTGATTATGGGGGAGAAGGCTTTCCTGGGGAGGCAGCATGAAAAAATAACTCTGATTTTGCAAAGTTGTTTGATGTTTATGGGAGCAGGAAGAAAGCTAAGGCAGTGAGTTCTCATGTTAGTTGTCATATGGTTGGATTTGAATGAAGGGCCAGGGACAAACCCAAGAGAACTTGATGGTCTATAAGATCCAGAAAAAATGAACAGTGCCTTCCTTGGTCTTGCTGCTGTGAAGGCATGTTTTCACCGAGCTTTCTGTGGCAGGCAATTCAATTCAGGAGACATGAATTAATCTCCTAATTAATCATATGATGGATAGAAAATTGGTTTTGAAATAAGGGACATCTGGGTTCAAATTCCTCCTCTTAGACTAGAAGTGGGAAAGTTTAACCTGAGTCTCAGGCAACTTCCTGACACTGTTATAAAAGGGTTGCTATTTACCTCAGTGGAGGGATTTATCATGCCAGGATTTCCCACACCAATTAAACAGTAAGTCTTACGTATTGGCATCTGTACAGAGAACTGGGTTAGGGGCAGGGGGTACAAAGGTGAGAAAATGTCAAATTCTCCTCTTGAGCAACTTACAATGTGCTGAGAGACTAGGTCAGGGACTTTAGGGGCTCCCTGGGATCTCCCCCCATTTCCTGATGTATAGGGCCTAAACAAAATGGATTCAAAAGAAATCTACCTGGGGGGGGGGCATCTATCAGAACTGGGTTGAAAATATTGGTAATAGCCCAGAGGTAGAATCAATGGGAGGGGGTGCGCAGACTGCCTTTGTTGTTGTTTTTTAATTGCAGGGCAATGAGGGTTAAGTGACTTGCCCAGGGTCACACAGCTAGTGAGTGTCAAGTGTTTGAGGCCAGATTTGAACTCAGGTCCTCCTGAATCCAGGGTCGGTGCTTTATCCACTGCGCCACCTAGTTGGCCCCTTGTAGACTGCTTTTAATGTCTATATGGAAGCTCCAGAGAAGTCCTGAGTTTACTAGAGAAGTATTTGTCTTAGATAGAATGGAAAGATCCCACAGTGATTACTAGGGAAGTCTCTCCTGGCTGTTAACTAGGCCAGGCCTATAAACAGAGCCCAGGGAGGGGCCACTGGAGAGGGACCTTGGAATGTTAGCCCTCTGGGACTTTGTGGTCCACAGGTTAGGCTGGAGTTTTGTCTGAGTTTCTGGTCACCCTTTGTGGTTCCTCACCTCTGTGAGTGGCTTGGCCCATGCTTCCCATTGGCTGTGATACCTGACCCCAGTTTACACTTTCCTTTGTACATATAACAAGGGACACCTAAGGTCTTGAATAACACAAGATATCTCCTGGGACCAGAGTTGCTTCCCTTTCTGCGTTAGAAAATGGATTCATCACCATTTGATTTAATTTTGGAAACACACATGCTAAAACAACCCCACTGGCCAATGAGTAAGAAACTTTAGGAAACGGATGACTTAAAAATGATGTAGAAAGATTAGGAGAGTCAAGGGAGGTTTTGTCTACATTGAGCTCTGTGTTTCTTGTTTTTAAATAAAAAACAAACATACAAAAACCAGTCCTCAAAAGGTCCCATATCCATCCCCACGAGCAGCCACGGCAAAGGCAGGGTAGGCTTCGTACGTGGTGTAGGCTGCCAAGTCTTGGCCCAGGGTCACAGCCTGTTTCAGCTGGGCTGCAGTCACAGTGGCAGCTGCATTTGCGATAGCATAGCCTACCAGAGGGGGTGCAAAGGAAACACGAGTCAGAAGGCATGTCTACACCTTTCTGATTCACTTAGACCTGAGCTCCAGGGCTATTTCTGATCCCTCCTAGCTGGGTGAAGCCAGACAAGATGCTAAACCTCAGAGTAACCCGACCTGTGCTTGCACAGAGAGTTTCCTCTCCAGGAGTTTCTGAACCCATTGCAAAAAAAAAAAATAATTGACATGCTAGACACAAAGGTGTAGTCACTTCACTTCAGCTTTGTTCAGGACACCTGCATGCTAACTTTAGACCTGCTACTTAAACATCATATAGGCTAGGGGTGTAATTTATGGCTTCTAAGTCAGTCCAGCTCTAAGTCTATGATCACTAAGCATAGTCTAGAAAGGACCTGAGGGGCCATTTACTACTTCCCCCCCCTGTTTTACAGAAGAGGAAACTGAGGCCCAGAAAAATGAAGTGATATCCAGGGTCTCTTCCTATTCTAGTCCATCCTCTTCTCAACATCAGATTGATCTTCCTAAAGCACAGGTTTGACCATGTCATCCCTCCCCACCCCCCACCCAATAGACTTTAGTAGCTTCCTATCACGTCAGGGGTAAACTGTAAAATTCTTTGTAATAAACAAATGTTGTAAGTTGGTTCTTCCTACCCCAACCAATACCTTTCCAGTCTTCTTCTACCTTAGCTCCCCCTCCCCCTCCACATCCTATCTACAGACTCCAGGCATTCTCATTGGCTGTTTCCCTTTCGGGAACATTCTAGTTCCTCATCCCCTTTTCCTAGTTTCTTCCAATGCCATCTACATCTAACCTTCTACAATACACTTTTCACTATTCCCCTTATTGTTAGTGAATTCCCTCTGGGAACATTTCCAATTTATCCCACATGTAGTTGGTCTATGCATAGTTGTTTGCATGTTATCCCCCCCATGAGACTGTGAGCTTTTTGAGGGCAAGGCAGAGTTGAGGTTTTTTCCCCTTTCTTTGTGTACTCAGTGCTTAGCACAGGGCCTGAAACATAGTGTAAGCTTAATACATGCTTGTTGACTGACTTTGCCTCCCCCTTCCCATAAAATCATCCCTTATAACAAAGATGTTTTTAGAAAAGATGAAGAAGAGAAAAAATCAGCAAAATCAAACAACACATTAAGAAAAAAATTATCTGACACTGAAGTCAATGTTCCAAACCCATGGACTCCCACCCTTGCAAAGAAGCAGAGGAAGGAAAGGCTTCCTGTCTCTTATTTGGAGCCAAGATTGTTCTTTATCATTTTGAAATATTCACTTTGGATTCTTTTGTTTTGTTTCCCCACTTACACTTCTGTAGTCATTATATATTGTTTTCTTGATTCTGCATCAGTTCATGTAACTCTTTTTGGTGCTTCTCTATATTCATCACGTTTGTCAGTTCTTGCATAGTCCATTACATTCATGTACCACAGTTTGGTTAGCTGTTCTTCAGTAGATGAGCATCAAATTTGCTTCTAGTTCTTTGTTACCAGGAAAACGGCTGCTATATTTTTGTGTATGTGTAGTCTTTGTTTTTGTCAAAAGACTTCATTTATATATATGCCTAACAGTTGTTGCTTCCAGAATGATTTGACCAATTCACAGCCCCACCCAATTTGGGACATTCTTTCAAATGGCTGTTATTATTTACAATTCTTCTTTTGAGAATCATTTGTTTATATGCTTTGACTACTTATCTATCAGATAATGACTTTTGGACATATATTTCTATTAACTATATATCTTGGATGTCAAACCCTTATCAGAGATATTTGATATCAAACTGTGTTTTTGCCATTGAGGTGGTAGGCTGGTTCTGGGTGGATTTGCTCCTACTATCTGAGATACAGAAGATAAGGGGTTGTGGGGAGAGAGAGAGAGAGAGAGAGAGAGAGAGAGAGAGAGAGAGAGAGAGAGGAGATGAGAGAGAGAGAGAGAGAGAGAGAGAGAAAGAAATGGGTACTTAAAATTGAGGGAAAAAGCAAGGACCAGCTTCAAACAATGAGTCCATTTGGCTGATGTGCTGTGTAAGCCTGCCCAACTCCAGACAAATTGATTGTGTGTGTGTGTGTGTGTGTGTGTGTGTGTGTCTTTAGTAAAGCTCTGTGGCAGGAAACTGCCTGGACCCCATTATCATTTTTTCTAAAATTGAAACCACTCCTTAGCTATTCTTCACTGCATTTTATGCTTGCTAATCCACATTTCTTAAGCAGCTGAGTCTGTTTTCATGCCTCTGAGAAGTTCACTGAGAACAAGTTTTATATTCTAGGATACTTCTAAGAGAAGCAATATAAATATACAATCTAGGGAAGTTTACATCTCAGGGGCTTCTGAATTTTCTTTTTCCCATTGGGCTGAGGGCTCAAGTCTTTGCAGTCTTTGGAAAGAAGCCTGCTTTGGGCATATTTCCTTGTCTCTGCTTGATCCCACAGGGAGCTGTGACATAGGATTATGTTCCTGTTACTCCTGTGGTGATGGGGCAGCTCTCATGCTCTAAATACTTTGGTCTTTTGGCTTCAGGAAATGGAATCAGGGACAAGATAATGAAAACAAAAAACATTTTTTGGTAAAAAAGAGTTTCCTATAAGGAATATCCAGGGAATATACATGGAAAAGAATCCAAACCTTTTTGGCTGTTGATTAAATAAGATTATATAAACACATATATGTATCCACACACACACACACACACACATACATACACATACACAAACATCAAAGCACTACATAAATTCTAGCTATTATCATCATTATCCTAACCTGTGATTTCATTAGTATAGGGCATTCCATGGATGTAGACTGCTACCTACTCTGTAAGTTGCAATATTTGAGAGTTGCCTGGGATACTTAGAAGTTAAGTGACTTGCTCTGGGTCTCAGAGTCAGTGAATTAGGGGAAGAACTTTTTCCAGGTCTTCCTGATTGAGACCAACTCTCTGTTTACTCTGTTCCATTGTCCCTATCATTGTTATGGCTCATCATTTTCTATAGTAACCACAGCAAGTGGTTCTTGGGGGTCGACTTCCTACATGAGAAATGGGTCATCCTAGTTCATGGACTGATAGATTCAGAGCCAAAAACGGTCCTTAGAGTTCATACAGTCCAACCATCTCCTCTTATAAGTAGTGGAAGAGACTGAGGTCCAAGGAAGTGACTTGCTCAAAGTCATAGGTAATAAGGAGCAGAACCAGGATTAGAACTCAGGCCCTCTGACTTAAAATCTAGTGCTCTTCACACTAGACAAGTACCTGTCATCTTTCTTCAGGCTTTGAGGTTTCTTGATCAAATGCCTTAGTGGATGTTTTCCTTCCTAAATTTCCCGTACCATCTCCCAGTCTTGCCTCAACCCTGATGCTGGAATGGCAGGACTCAGGAGCAAAAGGTGAGTAGGTGACTTGCTCAAGGTCTCACACTCTGCTCCTTCCTTGGATCCCTAACTCAGAGCTAAATAAAGCCATAGGGAATAAAAATGGTTGTAAATGGAAAAGTATAATAAATAATTATGAAAACTCAGTAATTCATCTACCAACCATCCATTAAAATGCCTACTTTGTGTAAGGCACTGGGCAATGATTAAGACCTAGGGTCTGGAGTCTGTGATCTGGGAGGCATGTTTTATACCTGAGCTTTCCCCTTTCCATTCCCTCCTCCCCAAGTGCCACATGAAGGTTCCAAGAGCAAAGTTCTGACCTTGTCATTCCCCTGCTTAATAAGGGGCAGTGGCTCTTTGTTGCCACCTCCATTTGAGCTTTCAAGCCTGTCATGATCTTACTCTAACCTATCCTTCTAGACTGATCCTGTGTTGCTTCCACAAATCCCTTCTCTATTTCTGACAAGCTGGCATGCTCAGGACTATCATGATTGTGACATTCTATTTCCTGTCTGCTGTGTCAGAGGTGAACTTCTAAGAAATTATAAAGTACAAGGCCTGTACAACTCTACTGTAATTTACAGTGAATTCATTCCAAATGGGAGACATCCTTTGTGAGATATGGGAAAGTCCTTGGGAATATTCTTGATTGTTCATACTCTCATGCTGGTCAATCAAGAAGATCAATATACAGAAACCCAAACTTAAACATATTGCAATGATAACCAATAGGGGACTGGTTATTCTCATCACAAAAATAATAACAGCTAATATTTATGGATAGCACATCATTTTACAGTTGAGAAAATTGAGGTCAAGAGGTGAAGTGACAAGTCCAAAGTAACACAAGCAGTGGATTGCAGACTAAACCCCCAAAGTCTTGACTCTTGGTACAATGCTTTTCCATGAGAATGTGTTGTTAATTTCCTTGGCAAACCTTTCATTCATGTATCTTGCAAAGACAAACTTATCACGAGCATAGTCCAAATATATTTTCATGATTCTAAAAAGAATGGAATTAGAACTCAAAAGAACTTCACACATATTCTAGTCCAAACCTTCCATTTTACAGATGAGGCAGTTGAGGGGGGCAAAAACAGAGAGGTCAAGCCACTTGCCCAAGACCACACAGCTAAGATGTTTCAGGAGCTGGGCTTGAAACCAGAATGTTCAATCCCACAGCTAAAGCTATTTGAGATGGGACTTTCTTTGTGGAACACAAATTAGTGCCAGTTTTCACCCACCTGGAAAAGCAGCAGCCGCAGCGGCAGCAGCAGGAGGAGCTTCCGTTCCCTCCATAGGAATGCCCAGGGTCTGAAGAGTGTATTCAGCTGCATATGTTTTGGCTTCATCAACAAAAGCACTAAGTTTTGGAGGCGTGAAGGGGTGACTGTAAAGCAGAGGAGATGTTAGATTTGGGACCATTTTCCAAGTTTCTCAGCTAGATACATGTTGTTCCTCACAGATTATTACCATAATAACCTGGAAAACATTTGTGGAATCATAGGATTGGAGAGAGCTGGAAGAGACATGAAATTACAGATTGTTCCAAATGTATGGTGAAGTTGATGATGATGGTAAGGATTATCCAGCTCCTAGATTGGCTCAAATTTTTGAATACAAATCATCTCAATTCTGTACTCTATGTTTTGACTATCAATGAAAAGTGAAGGGAAACTTTGACTAGAATTTGTCAGAAGGTAATGGCTAAAAATAAAAAAAAGAAGGTAATGGCTATAAGCATTCAACCCAAGACCTTTTCCAATATTCCCAGATATCTTTATAATCACTTTGTATATAGTTTGTATTAATTGATCTGTGCATATATTGCTCCCTCCCCCACCCCAGTGGAATAGAAGCTTCTTGAGGGAGAGGACTGTTTTGACTTTATTTTCCTAGCTCTAAAACTCCACAGAGCATCCAACATCAAAATGACAAGCATTTAAAACAATGCCCTCTTCTCAAGAAACTTGAATTCTTTTGGGGGCTTAATAAATGCTTGTTGAATTGAATTCAACAGAGAGAAACCACCACCTGCAGCGAACAGGGGAAAAACCCCAGAAAAGCTACCCACATTGCTGGGTTCTGGTTGGCAAGAGCTGGAATGGAGACTTTGTAAAGGAAAAGTTGTCTCTGGTCTTGGCCAATGGCTGAGTGGAGCTGATACACCGGCTGTCCCCAGTTATTCTTCTGGCAAATTTCTTCTAAGACCTAGAAGAATAAAAATAATAACTTTTATTCTATGTGGTTTTTATTATTCAATCATCGATTCATTGCTTCATTTGTTCATTCATTCATTTATTTATTCTATGTGTTTTTTAAAACAAATGTTACACTTGGATTACTTCTCCAAATCTGAGAGTTTTAAGCTTCCATCTTCTGAATTCATGCTTATATAAGAAAGGCAGAAAATGCTCCATGGTTTAATGACTCATAGACCTTGAGTTGAACTCAGGTGAAAATCGAACAACTATTAATTCATAGATGATTCCCCTAGCACTTGCTCTAATACACTTTTTTGCATAGCTGTTAGCTGTTTCACTTTGCCCCAAGTACTTACAATTGTCATTTCAAGCTTTAACCTCAATTTTGTTTGCATTGTGATTGCTGCTGGGTCGACTTTTCTTTCCTAAGATCATCCATAATTTCTGCATAGTGTACAGGATGCAGAAGTACCCTCCTTTCAATTTACTGGGTCACAGTTGTCAAACCTTACCTTTGCATAGAAAACCTAAGAAATGTGCTATTGTTTGTCCAAGGGAAAAATTCCAAATGGGTGGTCCTATATTGTGGTCCCTTTCATTTCTCTGCCATATCCTATTGACCATCTGTGGCATCCTCTGCTTTTTATTAATTACCCGCACCTTCTTTTTCCTAAGTATTTTGCCCCCAGACTTACTGATTTAATCATAAGGATTGTGTCAGTCTTCCAGACTAAAGCCAATTTGGATGATGACCGGTGTCTAGGACAGGCTATAGTAGACTATTGCCCATGCAGTAATGTGTTTCCAGAAGAGTCCACAAAGTACAAGGCATAGGAAAGAACCAAGAGTAAAGGTGTGGGGGAATAATTCTCCAAAGCTCATAGTCCATAGAGGGATATTATTTGAGTAATCCTTTTGGAATTATATCACGGAATCACAGAATTTTAACAGTAGAAGGGACCCATCTATTCTAGTCCACATTTGAATAGGAATTCTTCCTCTAAAATATTTCATGTTATATAGAACATTCCATGTAATATATGGTATTATTGCTTGATCACGTGCTGTGAGGAAGCCCATGCATTTTGGTGACTCTAGGATGTCTTAACCTCTGACATCAGCCTAAGTTTGCCTCTCCTCATCTTCCATCCATTATTCTCAGTTCTGCCCTGGAGGGCCAAGCACAACAGAACCAACTCTCTTTTATGTAGAATCATAGAATTTCTGTTGGAAGGGACTTCAGTGCCCAGCTAGTCCATTCCATCACTGAGAGAGTCCCCACTGTAACCTACCCAGAGAGTAGTTATCCAGGCCCTTGAAGACTTCCTAGGAGCAGGAGCCTTCCCTCCCTCAGCACAGTCTAGTCCACTTTGGACACTGTTTCATTTACTCGAAGATAATGATCACGTCTCCATCTCAGCCTTCTCTTTTCCAGATTAAGCATACCTAGTCTAGTCGGCAGATTCTCATATTGGATGATTTTGGCATCCCTTACTATCTTGGTTGTTCTACCTTTAGGTCTTCTGAAGCTTTTCAAGATCCTTCCTATAATGTGGTCAGAAGGGAACACTCCTGAGACAGTCCCATCTGCTACTCTGGGTGTGGTCCTAGGGTGCTGGTCCCACTGGTGTTCCAGGCAGAGTGTCTTCCCTGTACCTCATTTCCAGGTGTGGTCCCACCATGGTCTTACAGGGCTCTAAATGTGACCCATTTAGAGGCCAAGTGGGTTCACATTTGGCTCTTTAGTGCCCTCCCTTTCTGCCCCCACTTTGCAGGTACCACATTCAACTGCCTCTCTGGGATATAAGTAAGTATGCCTTAAACCTACCATCTTTGGGGCAGAGATTTCAAGAGGAGCCATGCCACTCTCTCTGAACTTGGAAACATTGTTGATCAGAGACCCCCTGGATGAGTTAATGTTCTCCCCAGGGCATCATTCTGAGGGCAGTGAAGCTTCCTCTTGGTGCTTTCTCATCTCCACCATCAGCAAGCCCCCTTCTCCTGGAAATATATATATATATATATATATATATATGTGTGTGTGTGTGTGTGTGTGTGTGTGTGTGCATGTACATGTGTCCACACATATGTATATATGTGTATCCACATTTTTTGTGTATACCTACATACATACACCCTCCAGGCCCCAGAGCTTTCTTTGGCTGCCTGTGGGATCTGGCTCAGCTGACTGACAGCTAAGGTGTTAGTGATAAGCCTTAATACTCCCAGGTTCCTTGTGCTTTAACGAGAGGCTCTGCAAAGCCCAAAGGAATGCCCTTGTTGTGTTGTCATGCATGAGGAGTCCCCCACATGCCCAGATATATGGAGGGCTGATATTTGGGGGCAGACCTGAAGACCCCCCCCAAATTATATCATAAGCCACCTCATACACTGTATCCCTCATTCAAATGACCTAATGGTCATTTGTTGGGCACCTGGTCTCTGCCTGTTTGTGTGCTCAGGGCTCCAGAAGGTACAGAGAGGAATCTAGCTAAGAGTCTAGCCAAGGGCAACTTCTTATGTACTGGGGAGATAAGACATATGGGCCACAATCTGGCCAATCTGAGGTGAGCAAGTATTTTTTTTTTTCAAAGCACAAAAACCGATTTTCTCTTCTACCCCTCGCCATTGGGAAAAAAACAAGAGAAACACAACCGTTGTCACAATATTGGGCAATTCTTTAACAGTGACACAATATCTTAGACTCATATAGTAACTTAGGGGCCTCACTTTACCTATATTGTTTGATTTGACCCCCACAACAACCCTGTGGGGGTGCTATCATTATTCCCATTTGACAGATGAAGAACTGAGTCAGAGTTTAGTGACTTTCCAAAGTCACATAACTAGTACATGTCTGAGGCAGGATTCAAACCCAGATCTCTCCGACTGCTATTCCTGTGTTCTCTTTGCTAGACCAAACTGCCTCATAAGAGTTGAGAGCAGTCTGGACTTTGCTGGACAGAATGGCCGAATCTCAGAGTTAGAAGGGTCCCCTGGGGTCCTCTATGCAATTCCATACTGGAAGCAAGTATCCTTTTGGTTAGTTTGGAATCAGACTCAGTCTATTTTGTAAATAGACAGACAATGAGCCAAATGTAGATAAAATCCAGGTCCCATCAGCAGGGACCCAGAACTATAGCTCTGCCTGTTTATGGATCTGGCATGATCTTTATAGCTTCTTACTGAGGACTATCCTCTCTTACCCAGGATTTCCCCCTAGGAACATTAGAATTTGTCTCAGGCTCAGATCTATACAAGGGCTAAAAAGACGACAGTATGAGTAGCTAAGTGGTGCAGTGGATAGAGTGCTGGCTTGGAGTCAGGAAGTCCTGAGTTCAAATCTAGCTTCTACCCTGGGCAAGTCACTACACCTTCTTTGCCTCAGTTTCCTCATCTGTAAAATAATTTGGAGAAGGAAATATATATATATGTATGTGTGTGCATGTACATGTGTCCACACATATGTATATATGTGTATCCACATTTTTTGTGTATACCTACATACATAAATACACACACATAAACACAAACACACTTCAGTATCTTTGCCAAGATGACCCCAAATGGGGTCACCAAGAGTTGGACTTGACTGAACAACAGCAACGACAACAACAAGGTACAATGGAAGGATTTAAAGGCCCTTTTGTATGACCCTGGGTCAATCATTTCACTTATTAGTAAAATGCAGAAGTTTGAGTAGATGACTTCTAAAATTCTTTTTAGCTCCATATTTATGTTGCTATAATCTATGATTCCTCAGCTCCCAAGCAAGTGGTTTAGCTAACAATATGTGGAATACAGAATAGGTTTTATTTCCTGCAACAAAACACAGACTTGTACTTGTGTCAGTAGGCAGTTCAGAGAGCCCTCCTTCCATTCCCATGAGTCTTTTTTTTTTTTTTTGGTGAGGCAATTGGGGTTAAGTGACTTGCCTAGGGCCACGCAGCTAGTAAGTGTTAAGTGTCTGAGGCTGGATCTGAACTCAGGTCATCCTGACTCCAGGGCCAGTGCTCTATCTACTGCGCCACCTAGCTGCCCCTCATTCCCATGAGTCTTCACCATTCCCCAAGAACATAGATGGTACCCAAGAAATGGTAAAGAAATGTGGAAATACTTCTATATGATATAGAATGAAGGAAACAGAACAATAATGTATGGAGGAAAATGAAACCAATAACAAAATCCGAGGCACACCCAAAGGGGAAAGATTAACTGGAAGAAGACACATGCAAATTCTATGCTATTGTATTTGTTCTGATGGATTACAAAACTAGTTGATGAGGAGAATGCTGTGGATACCCATTTACCTAGTTTTTATCAAAGCTTTTGATAAAGTGTTTCATAGCATTCTTATGGAGAATGTGGAGAGCTATGGATTAGATGAAAGAAATATAGTTGGATTCTGGTGGGATATCTGGACTCAAAGAGTAGTTGGTAGTAGTTCAATGTTACCATGGCAGGCGGTTTCTCTTAGGGGATCTCAGGGATCTGTGCTTGGCCCTGTACTTTTGAACATTTTTATCAGACTAGAATCAAGGCACAGATTGGCATGCTCAAAAGTTTTGCCAATAGCCCAGAGCTGAGAGGAATAATCTACATGCTGAATTCAGGATCCAAAGGCATCCTGTCAGGCTAGGGCCATGGACTGAATCTACTAAGATGGGATTTGACAAGGGTAAAGTATTGCACATGGGTTCAAAAGATAAACATCACAAGTCCCAAATGGGAAGCCTGAGGAGTACTAGGGGAATGGTTGTTTCACTGTCATCTACTTCACAAGACTTCATCTGAGGGATTGTGTTTAATATCATGGTTTAAGGAGGGCACTGGATAAGCTATAATGTCCAGGATGGTAAAGTCAATGACATATGAAGAATCACTGAAGGAAATGGGCAGTTTTAGCTTGGCAAGAAGATGACACAGAGAGAAATGATGGCTCTCTTCAAGTAGTTGAAGGGCTGCCATGAGGAGGAAAGATTGGCTTTATTCTCTTTGGCCTTGGAGGGTAGAGCCAAGGGTAACAGGTGGAAGTTGAAAGAAGCCAATTTAAGTTGGATATTAGGAAAAGCTTTCTAACAATCAGAGCCTCCTTAAAATGGATAGGGCTGCCTCACTAGGTGTTAGCTCCCTCTACTTGGAAGGTGTCCAATCAGAGGCCAGACAGCTACTTTTCAGGTGCATCATTGGGGAAAGAGTTTCCCTTGGACTAGCTGCTCAGATCTCTTCTAATTCTCCAGTTCCATGATTCTATTCATTTTATACCCATTTGGCTTGCTTTTAGCAAACTAAAATAGTTTGTAGGTTAGAGTTTTCATATACCTTTATTCCTTAATTTGTTTGGTTGTCTATGAATTTAGTTATTATTCTTTCATTCAAGTATTTAAAGAGAATAAGGTATCATTTCACTTATTAGTAAAATGAAGAAGTTTGAGTAGATGACTTCTAAAATTTCTTTTAGCTTCTTCCACCGCTACTTCCAGTTCCTACTACCTACCTGAGGAGCGAGTTTAATCCCTTGAGGCTTTAGGGTAACTGGATTCATGGGAGTGAGCTCCATCCCAGGTAAAATGTCATAGAGTTTGTCTTCTCCCCTCTTGTCTCCTTTGACCTGATAGCCACGCCCCCGGCCCGGGTAGGCCAAATATCCACGACCGCCCAGTCCTCTAACTCCCGCAGCCCCTACAGGGACATTCATGTAAATTTCTAGGAATGTAAGAAGGTATTAAACTGAATCAAACCACCAGAAAATCACCCTGATTCTTACTGTAATGGAAAAGTTAGCCCCCATCACATTGATTATGCCCCTGAAGATGGGTCATGATGTAGAATTCTAATGGAAGGAAACTCAATGCAAAGTATAATTCACATGAGAAAAATAAATGACCTTGGAAGGACACCAATAGTACAGAGATTTGCCTTTCGTCCCTATGGCCGGCTGGATCTCTGAGCTCAAAGTGACTTTTCAATTTTGGCTGCTAATTAACTTAGCTCTCAGAGAGATTTGGCAAGAGAATAAAATGGTGCAATGGTTTATTATGGCATTCCAATGTGACCGAACTACCCTGCTTATAATATTCTGGCTTGCCTTTGGACTCTCTCCTTTATCAGCAAAATCAAAGTCACTGCCTACACATTAGGATACTGGACTAGGAAGCAAACCACCATTTTGGTTAAGTTCTTCATATTTGCTTCTTTGTTCTGCCAATGTGAGATTCAACTTTTCATTGAGTTTGTGCGTAGATTACTTTTGATTTTAGCTTTACTATTTTTTGTTGTGCCATATTGCTGATTTGATTTGCCACTGGTGGCATAAAAGGATAGGAAAAGTAATTTTGTCAATTACTCTTCCTTCAATCAGCATCATTGGTTCCTAAATAGTCAGAAGATAGATTTTTTACCCCCTTGCTTAAAGCATAGAACATTCTCACCTCCTCCCTCTTCCCCCATGCACACATTACAACTGGTTCATTTTAAAGGTATGAATTTTGGTTCTTCATTGACATGATTCCCCCAAGAAAAGTGTAGTAGGCTGCTTCTGGAGAAAGAGGAGGTCTTTAAGCAAAGGCTAGATGACCACATGAGGCATGTTGTAAAGGAGACTAAGGTGAGGGTAAGGGTTGGACAGCATTTCACTTTAGGGACCCTTTCCACTCTGAGATTGTGAATCTCTGCAGCGTTTGATTCTAAATACAATTAAATGTTCCTCTATAGCCTTCCTTTCTGCTCAAATGATCCAGGACCTGGAAGTCTGCATATGTGTGTGTGTGTGTGTGTGTGTGTGTGTGTGTCTTTTTCCCTCGCCTTCATTAGATGTTTTATTAACTGGAAATAGATATTATCTGGCAGCCAGACCGATTGTTTCCTTTTCTGATTGGAATTTAATTCCTCATTCTCTACTATCACTCAGAAACAAGTTAATTTCCTTACATCCCCATGAGAAGTTGCAATCCATATTTCTAAATGGAGGTAAGATGAGAGCATCCCACTATATTAGGTGTTATCAAATTAATAACAACTCTTCATAGGCAAGGTGGTATTCTAACCACTACCAATAGAATGTGTATTCTGAATTGTTCCTCCATTAGTGGTGAGTGGATTATGCTGAGCTATTCATGTTCAAGCTCAGTCTCTTTGGGGCACAGGATGCAGAGCTAGGAAGGACTTTGTTGTTTGTATCCTTAGCACTTAGCACAGTGCCTGGTGAATATTAGGCACCTAATAAATGTTTATTGAAGTGGATTGAGTCTAGTACTATTCCCACATTTTTACAGAGGAGGAAACTGGAGCCAAGAGAGAGGAAGTGGCTTATTAAGGGTCATCTGGGTAAAAAGTAGCAGGGCTCTTGTGACTCATGGCATACATTTATTCCTCCATCCCACCTCAGCTACATACAGACATGGCCATGGTCAAATCCTTGATCTTACCACCACTCTTAAGTAGAGATTGACTGTCACAATGGTTCCCTTACATGGTCATGAGCTCTGAACTTCCTTTATCTGATCATAATCTTTTGTCAGTCCCCCTATCCCCGTGCCCTGATCATCATTGCATCATTGCAAACTCCAGTTCTTCCACCTCTGTTCTTCCCCTGGCCATCACTCCTGCATGAGCTATACTCTCTTCTCTTTCCCATCTTGACACTTTAGTGAACCAATTCAATCCTACACCATCCTTTTTTCACTAGTACCTTACCCCCTTTCCATATAATTTTCTTACCCTAAATGATTCCTATCTGCATCAGCAGAGGGAGTGCCCCATAACAACGAGCTCCAATCTCTATCTAGAAGCTCATGAAAATGACTTATTAACATGGTGGTGGGGGTTGTGGGGAAAGGAGTGAGCTGTAATCTACATCTCTGGATGATGTATGTACACTGATGAAATCACAGATGCTTGATGCTTTGAATAAGAGTAACAATAACTACTATTACACTTGGAATGAGGATCCAGACTGGGAGTTGGACTTTACCTTGGGCTGTAACCAAATGACCTAACTCAGAACAAGTCATTTATCCTTATTTAATTGAAGCTTTACTCTCTCTCTCTCTCTTAATTTTTAGTGAAAATATAAAAAAAAACCCTTTTACCAGTTGTAATGTGATTAAAAAAAGGATTGCTTATTTGATACAGTAGGCATAACATGTGATTTTCAAAAACCAATTTCCATTCCCTATAACTACAACCCACCCCCCCATGTAATCCATCTAAAGCTATTGCAAAACAAATCATTTGAAATCTTTCAACGAGTCTTTGAAATCTAAATGGCAGGTGTTACCTCTAATAGAAGGGGGACGGATGATGGTTCTATTGCTGAGGTGTCCCTTGGCCACTGGAAAGTGGAGGTTTGGAATGGCTGCATAGGCCTGTGGAGCATAGAAGACAGGTGCTCCCAGGTAGGCTGTGGCTGGGTCATAAACATGTCCCAGTGAGTAAGTGTATTCCCCTTGTAGCACAGTGCCCCGGCCACCTGTGCCTCTGGTGTATCTTACGTAACTGTCTTTATCCACTGGCTTGGCTAATGTCACTTCAATAGGAGAACCATCCAATACCTGTCATAAGAAGAAAGTTAAAGTGAGGAACAGGAAAGGCAACTAAGTTCAGGTAGCATTTGTCCCACCTTTGTTTGCTCTCACTTTCTAGGTTTAATTAAGCAAACATACTCTATGTCCTATGGCCTTACATCACTAAGTCATGAGTGGGTGGAAGGTAGTGGGAACAACAATATGCCACCATGCGGGGCATGGAAAAGAATATGTGTAACTTCATTAAAGGCCCCACCTTTGGGAAGATGGGTTCAATAAGAAAAATAAACCCTGATACTCCTTGTATCTTGCCTCCTGATCTGGATTCTGCTTGTAGCGGACTCCATATGCCTAAAATCAGTTTCCTGAGCCCATCCAACACTAAGTCTATGATTCTGGTCCTATCGTCTTAACCCTTTGGGTACAAAGTTGAAATATGAAAGAATCCTGCACCAACCCAGACAACTGACTTTTATATACCCCATCCTGACTTGGACCCTATACTCTTCCCCTCAAGGATTCCCTACATCTCCCATGCTGATGCTTGCCAGAAACACAAGCAATGTAGATGTTGCCCTGGGTAGGATATAGAACCCTACGCCAATGAAGCCTACGCCTTTCCCCATTAGTACCTTATGTATCCCCTCATTTTTATACAAATTACACAATGACTCTTATACGATAGGGGCCAGTCTGATAATGTTATGTATACCAGCCCTGAAGGCAGTGCAAATTTAGCTTAAATTTTGGCTCTTTCCCAAACACAGGTTTGGATGGAAGAAGAGAAACTCTTTTTTTGTTTGTTTGTTTGTTTTTGCAGGGCAATGAGGGTTAAGTGACTTGCCCAGGGTCACACAGCCAGGTAAGTGTCACGTGTCTGAGGCTGGATTTGAACTCAGGTCCTCCTGAATCCAAGGCCAGTGCTTTATCCACTGTGCCACCTAGCTGCCCAGAAGAGAAACTCTTGTCCTAGGTATGGTATCAGTTGGGTTTCTCTACTTCCAGGCCTATTGCCAATGCAAGGTAGGTATAACTCCATGATCAAGTGATTGTTGACATGTGACCAAAATGTAATGAAACTGTTCCCAGAAACAGGATGTGGAAATCATTTTTGCTACTTCTCATTTGCACCTTGACTATAGAGATGACTGGGAAGAGAGAGGAAGAAAGCCAAAAGACAGGTAGTAGAACACCATGGAAAATGTGCTAGTTTGGAAATCAGAGGCTCTGGGTTCAAATCCTGTCTCTGTTGCTTACTACCTGGGTGTTGTTGGGCAAGGAATTTAACCCCTACAGGCCTCAGTTTCTTTATGTGTAAAAAAAAAGTGCTTGGACTGGATGGCTCTGAAGGTCTCTCCTAGCTCTAACTCTACCTATGAAACTCTGACATTATGGACCTAACTAAGCATTCACATCAAACTCCTACATTGGTCTCTGGTCATTACAAGGTGCTGGCGTCCCTTTCCCCTCGAGATATGGAAGCTACTCATTGGCTCACATTCCTGCATTACCTTCCCATTTAAAGCCTTCATCGCATTCACAGCATCTTCACGGTTATTGAAGTGCACAAAAGCATAGTCCCGGATTTTCTTCACTCTCTCCACAGAACCTACAAGGAAGGAGGAAAAATGAGGCTGTTAACAGAGGTCACGCTAGGCTGATTTCACACCTCGGCTTCTCTTCTCGGGCAACTTAAGCAACAGAAGAACATCTAGTCCGACACCCTCATTTTATGTCATTTTTAAAGGATGTCTTTTAAAAAAATTCTCCCATTACCAAACACCAAATAACATGGCATTTTCATATATGTTGTAGTCTAGTAGGAGAGGATTGTATGTGAAACTGCAAATCTCTATTACATACACTTTCCATTTCTTTTTATGTGTGTAATAAATACATGTCAGTTTCAAGGCTGTCTTGCTTGCATTGATTTCCTTCTGGCCCTCTTTCTGTTTTATTCCCTTTGGGGAAGGAGCAACAGGAACATATACCTACCCCCTTCCCCTTTCTCCCAAATTGAAAAATTTTCTAAAATATTGATTATATATATATATATGTACAATGTATATATGAGACATATATATATATACAATATTGATAGTATATATGGTATTGCTAGATATGCTATTTATATATAGTGTGTATATAAGTATGCATGCATGTATATACACATAGATTTTATTGATACTTAATTTTGAAGGGCTCTTCAGAGGAGTGTTAGTGATGGATGTAATAACAAATGGATGAACTTCAAAGTCCAATTTCTTTCTACAATGAAATAATAGTGTGAGTGTGACATACACACATGTGCCCACACATATATGATGTAGTCATTATGGGAATTTGTTTTATTTATCAATATTTTAGAAGATTTTCAAATATAGAAAAACTAGATACATATATACACACTATATACATTTCCATATGCATCTCTGTACAACGCAGTATATTTACCTATGAATATACACATGCATATGGATTTCTGATATTGTAACTTGAGTCCCTCACACCTCTGCAAGGACATGGTGAGTATGCTTCATAATCCCTACTCTAGAAATATAGTTGGTTATTTTATTGATAAGCGCTCTTAAGTTTTTCAAAGTTGTTCTTTTTCTTTTTCTTTTTTTTTTTTCCTATTGAGGCAATTGGGGTTAAGTGACTTGCCCAAGGTCACACAGCTAGTAAGTGTTAAGTGTCCGAGGCCGGATTTGAACTCAGATACTCCTGACTTCAGGGCCGGTGCTCTATCCACTGCGTCACCTAGCTGCCCCACCTCAAAGTTTTTCTTTACACATTGTTGCTGTATAGCTGTTCTCATGGTTCTGCTTCCCACTTCACTATTTCTCAGTTCGTAACGTTTCCCCAGATTTTCCATCCTTTTAATTATTCATGATGAGATATTAATATTCCATTACAGCCATATACTATATACTATAAATATATTTTTTCTCCTATGATCTCTTTGGGGTATATATGCATAGTTGTGACTCTGCAGGTAGAGTTCCAAATTGTTTTCCAGAATCCCTGGACAAATTTACAACTTTGCCAACTATGGATTAACATGTTTTCCCTGTCTCCAACCATTTGCCATTGTCCTTTTTTGTCATTGTTGACAATCTGATGGATATGAGGTAGAAAGTCAGAGTTGCTTTAGTTTATATTTCCCTAATTTTTAATGATTCAGAGTAGTTTTCCATTTGGTTTATGATTTCTTGGATTTCTTCCCATAAAAAGCATTTCTTTGACCATTTATCTACTGGAAAATGGTTCCTATCCTTTTTTTTTTTTTTTAAGTGAGGCAATTGGGGTTAAGTGACTTGCCCAGGGTCACACAGCTAGTAAGTGTTAAGTGTCTGAGGCTGGATTTGAACTCAGGTACTCCTGAATCCAGGGCCGGTGCTCTATTCACTGTGCCACCTAGCTGCCCTGATGGTTCCTATTCTTTTCTTTCTTTTTTTTTTTGTGAGGCAATTGGGGTTAAGTGACTTGCCCAGGGTCACAGATGGTTCCTGTTCTTAAAAGTTAGAATCAGTTCCTTATAAATTTTGTTTATCAGACCTTATTCAGAAACTTATTACAAAGACTTTTCCTCCCAGTTAATTGTTTCTTTTAAAATTTTAACTGCACTGGTTTTGTTTGTGTAAAACTTTATAATTTTATGTAATCAAGAGTCTATTTTATCTTCTATGATCTTCTGTATCCCTTGTTTGGTTACAAACTTTTCCCCCAAGTTCTGTTCAGAGGGGTATTTTCCTCCTTGTTCCTCTAATTTGTTTATAATGTGACCTTTTATATCTAAGTCATATATCTGTTTGGAGTGTATCCTGGTACATGTTGTGACATATTCACCTATACTTAATTTATGCCAGAATGATTTCTAGTTTTTCAGCAGTTTTTGTCAGATAGTCAGTCCTTATTCCAATTACTGGGGTCTTTGGCTAAACCCTTCATTTTACAGATAAGGAATTGAAGCCTAGGGAGGTTATCCAACTTGCACAAGGTTGCACAGGTAACAAGTAGCAGGGTTGGGGTTTCAACCGGGGCCATCTCTTTCCAAATCTATCCCCCCTTCAATTGCCTCATGCTGTCTCATGATTTGGCATTCAGCTGCTTTTTTAGGAATGCTTTGGTTGAAAAAAGTAAACTACACCTGTGTAGTCAGGTGAGAATTAGGTAAGCAAAAGTCATCTGGAGAACCACTAAAAAAGGAACTAGAAAGGGGAACCATATGGGGCTCTGCTGGGAACAGGGTTCTATGTCCAGCCTAATTAGTCCCTATAAGGATGACCATTTGTCTTTGTAGGAGGCTTTATTTTCAAGGTGCTGTTGTTAGAGGGCAATGAGCTTTTCCATGTCTGCTAGGTATGGACAATTGAAAATAAAGCTGAAAGTTGCCCTAACCTGACCTTGCTGCTCATTTTCTTCTTAGACTTTAAGCGAAGTGAGGCTCCTTGATAGGGCCTCCTGGTGTTTTGGGGTCTTCCCTCTGGAGGCCATACTTTCGCTTCCATGCAGACTTTCACTATTCTCCTTCAGTTCCTTGCTATCCTCTCTCTGAGCATGAAAAAGAATAAGTACAATGGGTATCATTAGGGAGCCTGAGAGTCTAGGCGACAAATTAAGGGACACATGCATAGCATCAGCCAAAGAGAAAGTATCTTGGGAGGGAAAGGTGAATTGCTTTTCATTATTCTTGTTTCAGCTAAAAGGGTCTAGATACAGCTCTGGCTCGCTATGATGAACTAGGAGGAAATGCTGATAAATGACTAGCTTTTCAGCATTTTCTTTGAAATTTCTTTCTTTCAAAAAAAAGTTCAGCAGCTAACTGTTCGATATCATAAGCACCACTCCCTCCTTCTGGGTGGTATGCCAACCAAGAACAGAGAAGGAAAATGGTTCAAGTCATAAAAGACAAGCCACATACTGAATCAATAGGATAACCCCAGAGAAGGTAATGTTCTTCCCTCCTAACAGGGGAGAGGTGATGGATTATGGGGGCAGAATGTTGCAAACAATGCCAGATGTAGTTGCTATATTAGTTGTTTTTGCTTTTTGGTTTTTGTTACATGGGAAGGTTCAATTCTGAATGAATAGATGTTAGCACTACAGATTCAGAGCTAGAAGAGATGTTAAGAGGCCACAAGTCCAACTCCCTTATTTTACAAATGAGGAAGCTGGGGCACAGAGAGGTTAAGTGACTTTCCCAGGCTAGTGGAGTAGTAGGGAGGAGAAACAATATCTAGGAATGGCTGTGTTATAAATATAAGAGGATCACTTAAAATTGTTCTGAGTAGTCTTAACCCTGTATCTTCAGTCTGAACCAGGACTCTATGAAAACTCAACTGTTGTTATAGAACTACTTTGGAGACCCCTGACAACTGGAAAAGCAAAACAACTGACATTTTTATAGCACTTCTTGGTTGACAAATTGTGCAGTGTATAGAGAATTTGGTGTGGAGTTGGGAAGAGTTGGGTTCAAATATGGCCTCAGACACCTACTAGCTGTGTGACTCTAGGCAAGTCACTTAACCTTGTTTGTCTCAGTTTCCTCTTATGTAAAATGAGCTGAAGAAGGAAGTGGTAAACCAATCTAGTATCTCTGCCAAGACCCCCCCCCCCAAAAAAAAAGGGGTTATGAACAGTGGGACACGACTGAAAATGACTAACCAACCACAAAAGTGGAAGTTGGAAATAGATGATTTCAGGCCTCATATGCAGTTAAACTTCCCAAGAACAAGAGCTGTCCAATAGCAAAATGGGTTTTCTTGGAAGGTGGTGGACTTTCTCTCACTAAAGCTCTTTAAACAAAGACTAGATGCATATGAACTGGGGGTGTGGCAGTAGATGATATTCTTCAAGTAAGACTAGGATGCCTCTGAGGTCCCTTCTAGTGGAAATTCTTTGACCTTTTTTTGACAGCCATCTGATGGAGAGCTGATGATAAAATGCCCAGCCATTCTCCATCTGCACAAAGATAGCAAATGTTCTTCAGTTTTAGCCAGAGGGATTTTAGTGATGTTTTTGTACAAGGGGTATGGGCCTTTCAGCTCTGTGTACATGATAGCTCAGTAAAAGGGATTTATTTCTGTGAAAAGCAGGAGACAGACAATATTTCCATAGAGTTTTGGGTGAGGAAATAGACTTCACAAGTTTTCTTGGCCAATGTGAACAGAAGCCCCATGTCACAGTGTTTCTGTTCCAGTCTTAACACAGATTGCTTTCAATGCTTTAAGAATTTTGCAGAGAAAATAACATGTGGATTAATTCAGAATATCAACACAGAAACTTAATATTGGCTGGGACTCCCTCAGGGCTATTCTTCTCCTACTAGCACCCCAAAATAAATCCTTTTGAAGATCCCTGACAAGTGATTATCCTATCTTTGCTTAAAGACCTTCCGCCAGGGGAATCCCTTTTGAGGCAGCCTGTTCCACTTGGGAGCAGTTGAAATTGTTAGATAGTTCTTCCTGAAAGCAGACTAAGTTCACTTCTTTGTAACTTCTACCCATGGCTTCTCTTTATTCATCTTTGGGTCACACAGAATAATGCTAATTTCCCTTTCACAGCACAGCCTTTCAAATACCTCAATATTGCTCCCGTAGTTCCCTGAATCTTTTCTTGTCTATGCTAAGTGTCCTCAGTTCCTTCAACCAATCCTCATATGGAATGCTCTGAAGCAACTTCACCCTCCTAGTTTCCAATGCCCTTCTTGAACTGTGATGCCCTGACCTGAACACAATACTCCAGACTGGTCCACCTAGGAGGGAATACATGGGGATGATCACCTCGCTAGTTCTGCATGCTGGGACTTCTTACAGCAGCCAGTAATTAGATATGAGATATGATTACCATATCTTAACTGTTGATTCATTGAAATTGCAGTTCACTACCCCTAGATCTTTCTCTGATGAATGGCTTTCTTGCCTTAATTCCAAAGCTGAGTTTTGGCATGAAAGGATTATTTCATCTTTTAATTTGCTCACTAAATATTCAACTCTAGGACTATCTGAATGAAGGCAGCCCTCATCAAAGCTGTGAAGACTTGTATCAAGACCAAATGCATGGACCCTCTCCCCTCCCCAAATGGAAGAGGGCATCCCCTTCCATGGAAATCTCTACCTGGTCTAATATTGTTGAATTCCTTTTCGATGGTTTCTTCAGAGGTAGACAGCATGAGGTTTCGCACATAAAGGATTTTCACAGAAGACATTGTATCTTCATCAACTTCTACTTCTGGTTCTGCCCAGTCCACAGCAATGGGATGTCCCCACAACTGAATTCTTCCTATTGAGAAGGACCAGAAGAATGATTGAAAATGGTAGTAATTTAGGTTGCAGGCTGCCCTGTTTATTCTTTGAATGGCTTCTTATGTGCCATTAATTATAGGTTCAGAGATTTAGGTCTCAAGGAAAACTTAGTAATCATCTAGTCCAATTCCCTCTTTTTTTGGCAAGGCAATTAGGGTTAAGTGACTTGTCCAGGGTCACACAGCTAGTAAGTGTCAAGTATCTGAGGCCTGATTTGAACTCAGGTCCTCCTGAATCCAGGGCTGGTGCTTTATGCACTGTGCTACCTAGGTGCCCCTGCAATTCCCTCATTTTACAGTTAGAGATACCAAGGCCCCAAAAGGAAAAAAAAATGACTTCTCTAGGTCATAGACAATAAATGGCAGAGCCAAGATTTGAACCCCGCTCCTTTGCCTTAAGATCCAGAATACTTTCTATTGTACCAAGCTGTCTCATACAGGAATTCCATTCCAGTACTGCCCCTTTGATAGTTATTTGCCTTATCAAGGCCACTTGCTCTTTTGTTTCAGTTTCCCCCTTTATAAAATGAAGAGGTTGGACTAGGAGACCTCTAAGGTTCTTTCCAGTTTTCAATCTATGAATCTGGAAATCAGAAAGGAGAAAACATTTAAAGTAGAAAGGTGGACCTTGTGATACATTTTGGATGAGACTCAAAAGTTGTCTGGTAGAGAAATGGGGATGATACATGTATCTATGTAAGTGAAGCGGAAACTGAGTCTGAAAACAGGCATGAAGGAGCCTTTCAGATATTTTTAGTTTCTAAAATTGACCCACTGAGATCCACAATTAACATTTTATTAAGTACCTACCATGTGCTAGGCACTGTGCTAAGTCCATGGGATGCAAAGAAAGGCAAAAGAAGTTTTCTGCTCTCAAGGAGCTTACAGTTTAATGAGAGAGACACTGTGCAAAGAACTATGTACAAATAAGGTATGGAGATAAACAGAAGATAATCAACAGAAAAAAAGGCACTAGAATTAAGAACATTCAGAAAAGCCTTTCTGTAGAGAGTGGGATTTTGTCTGGGACTTGAAGGAAGCTAGGAGGCAGAAATGAGGAGGGAGAGAACTCCAAACATAAGGAATAGTCAGTGAAAATGCCCAGGGTCTGCACATGAAACGTTTTATTTGAAAAATAGCAAGGAGGCCAGTGAATATGGTAGTGGGCGGGTGGGATATAAGGTGTAAGGAGACTGGAAAAGTAGGGAGGTAGATTTAGAGTGACAGAGGATTTTTTATTTGATCCTCAAGGTAATATGTAGCCATTGAAGTTTACTGAGTGGTGTGTATGTTGTATTGTATGTGGTGTGTGTATGTGTGCATGTGCATGTGCATGTGTGCATGTGCATGTGTGTGTGAGCATGTGTGTGTGTGTGTGTGTGTGTGTGTGTGTGTGTGTGTGTGTGTGATGGTCAGACCTACACCTTAGGAAAATCACTTTGGCAACTGAGTTGAGCATGGACTGGAGTGAATTGGACTTGCAGCAGGAAGACCAAGGAAGGAGGCTATTGCAATAGTCAAGGTGTGTGGTGATGAGAATCTGCACTAGAGAGGTGACAGAATCAGATAAAGAGACATACGTAAGAGATGTTGTGAAGTAAAATGGAAACACTTTGGCAATAGATTGGATCTCGGTTGTAGGGGTGAAAGGTTGAGGATAATGTCTAGGTTGTGAGCATAGATGCCTAGGAGGATGGTGGTATGTTTCACAGTACTGGGGAATTTTTAAAGGGGAGAGGGTTTGGGGGGTAGAGAAAGATGAGTTCAGTTTGGACATATTGGGTTTAAGATGTCTTTCGCACATAACAGCTGTGTGAACCTGGCTAACTTATCTCACCTCTCCCTATCCCCCCTCCATCTTCTTTTCATCCAGCTTGCTAGCTGTTCATGTACCCTCACGAGCTCCATGACCTCTCCAACTCTAGCACCACAATTGATCCACTTTGGCATTGTTCTACAAAGCGTATATCAGGATATACCTCAGGGGCAATTGGGGTTAAGTGACTTGCCCAGGGTCACACAGCTAGTAAGTGTCAAGTGTCTGAGGTCAGATTTGAACTCAGGTCCTTCTGAATCCAGGGCTGGTGCTCTATCCACTGTGCCACCTAGCTGCCCATGACCCTGTAACTTTCTATACTAGAGTATCCCTCTCTGACTTCCACTCCCTTATGTATATTGTCCCTTCCTTCAGAGTGGAAGCTCTTCAAAGCCAATTATTGCCTTCACTTATGCATTTGTATCATCAGTCCTTAGTGCAGCATTTGGAACTTAATCTGTGCTTGTTAAATGCTTTTTTATTCATTCACTCACCTATCCATCAATTCCTTCATTTATTCAATGTTCTAGGAAACTTCCTTAGACAATAAGTTGCAGTAGTGGCACTGATCTGAATTGGTAGAGGGAGTTTCCTCACTAGGAGTTCCCTATACCAATGAAACAACAACCCTACCACAGTGTTGTGAGGTTTAAATTAGGTAACATATGTTAACCATTTTGCCAATGTAAGAAGACTACATACATTTTAGCTGTTATGATCATAAAGCGGAATGTATTTCACAAGCAACAAATTATACATAAAAGTAAATATAACAAATCAAGATGTAAGTCTAGGGGTTTCTTAATTAAAACATGGGAAACTATGATCTCCATTCTTAATTAAAACATATGGGAAACTATGATCTCCATTCAAAAAACTATTTGTGCTTGTTCTAGAAAATGGTAAAAGATTACAGGACATGGAAAGAAAGAAGAATGGACGGATTTTGTCTACAGAGAATCCTCTATTTTCCATGTATAGTTTATCTAACACATCTGGAGCCTGGTTACTTCTAGTAAGAAGCCTATACCTATGACTGAATACTCTAGTTGGAATTCTGTCTTTATGTAGCATATTGAAGAATGGACTGTTTCAGTTAAATGTTGGGGTTCCACTATCACTGAAGGAGAAACTGTGAGAGAAATCTTGACAGATCTTTATCATTTTTTCTGTTTCTTGTCCTTCCAATATGAACTTTAAATATCTTGTATGATTTGTCTTAATTGGGCCTCCTCTTATATGAATCTTCCTATAAGCTTGTTCCCTCTAATTTTTTTCTGTTTTCATTTTTACTCTTTTTTCTTGTTCAGCATTGATTTTGATCTTTTCCCTGACAAGTCAGTTGTCTGACTGTTCAAAGACATGCTTTGAAAATGGCTGCTGCATCAGTCGTTAGTCATTTCCTGTGTGTTAAATTATAATTAATTTCATTTTGGGATGTTATGTGATGCTTTCACATCCTATGCCGCCTGAAACTTTTTTCCATTACAGATTTGATGATCCATAGGTCAGAATTATTCACATGATCTACAAGCTTTGGGGCCTCTTTAGTTTCTTAATCCTGAGCCATATTTTCCAGCATATTTTCTTTTGGGCCATCCTCTATGTTCAGGTTGCTTTGAATTCACAGACTATTAAAATATATATTGATCTGATTTTCAGGGAATCATTGAGTTCTTAATTAAGAATATCTTAATAGAATTTCATTTCTGACACAGATACTGCAACTATCTTCAAGGTGATCTGTTTGTATAGGAATTTTAATATGAAATAACCAAGTGGACCACTGAAAGATAATTGTTATTTTCTTTGTTGTTATGCAGTTGTGTTTGACTCTTCATGACTCCATTTGGGGTTTTCTTGGTAAAGATACTGGAGTGGTTTGCCATTTCATTCTCCAACTCATTTTACAGATGAGGAAGGTGAGGCAAACAGGGTTTGGTGACTTGTCCAGGGTAACTCAGCTAGTAAGTGACTGAGGCTGGATTTGAACTCGGGTCTTCCTGACTCCAGGCCCAATGCTCTATCCACTGTGCCCCCTAGCTGCCCCATTTCCCCCCTTAGATGTAGGATAAACATCAGCTCTGCTGTATTATTTCTCTAGGGAGAACCTTTGAGTAATCCTTCCATTTTGCCTTCTGTTTCATACATAGCAAGGAAGTCCATACAGTTATGATCCAGTTTCAACTTTTATTATGTGAGGTATACTGGTATGATTTTACTTTGGTCAAGTAAAAATCTTCCAATAAACTGCCTTTTCCTGGGCACCTCTGCTTAGGGATCACATTTTTGCTCATTCTGTCAGGGTCAAAATCATTGCAAGTATAAATTGAGGGCTAGCATAAGTTAGCTTTAAGGTACCTGCGACTTTCCAAGATGATAGAGTATAACAAAAGGAGTAGAGGAAAAACCAAATATATTCCTAGTCATCTGAAAAGGAGCTGGATTTTTTTTCTACTACCTTTCAAGTGAGAAAACAGGTCTGACCTAAGAAAAATGCATCTCATACCCAGTTTGTACTTTGTAGCCACAGAGTTCCATTTCTAGCTGTATCAGCACCCTGGCCAGGGACAGTGACAAACCTGAGAGATGTGAGCTGAGTCAGCATCCTGGCAAACAGTGTTTCTGAACAGCTATCAGTTTTGCCACAGAGCCATTATGGAAAAGGGAGGGGGGGTGAAATACAGTGGAAGATTTAAAGGAGTTTTACATAGATGTTTGTCTTCAAGTATTACATGGAGAAGAGAGATTTGACTGGCAGCGTTTGGCCCCAGAGAACAGAACTAGGAGCAAAGGGTAGAAATTGGAAAGAGGCAAATTTAGGCTTCACGAAAAATATGTCAGCACTGCCATGGGACATGGAATGGGACACTTAGGAAGTGGCTGAAGATGCTCAAGCAAAGCTTGATGAATGTGTTCTAGTGAGAATTCTTATTTAGGTATAAATTGGACTAGACAGAGCCTGTGGCTCCATCCCATGCTGTGATTTGATGACTCCATGGAAAAGAGTGGGCTTGGCTGCTTATACCAGGCAGTAGAGAGTCTTTACGAATCCTTGAGGTTGCTTGCAGAGTGTTCCAGACCCAGGTCAGCCTCCATGGCTGGGGAAGGTCAGGGCTGCACTTTATAGGATGCCAGGAGATTTCCCTGATGTGCGCATGTCTCTATAGACCTTAGTGGGATGCTCATTTATACCGAAGGGTCTTGTGCAGAGTGTGGAAGGTGGCCAGGGCAGAAGGGCTCTTGTCTGCTTTGCCTCTTGTGGATTGCCACGTGTAGCAGTGGCTATGTCTGGTCTCTTTCCATCGGTCTCCTGTCCTGCTTCTCAGATGATGGATGTGTCTTTCATTCCAAAAACTTTCTGCGGCAGCTTAGGTCACACCTGCCTGCGCTGGCCTGGTCATTTCAAGGGTGATTTGAGAACTCAGATGTAATGCTCTGAGCCCATGCTGGGTGGGGGTGAGGATCACATAAGCCTGTTCCCTCTTCTTGCCATTTCTCAATCAGGCATGGAACAGAATTTCTAGTATTAGGACTATACCTTAGTTGGAGGAACCAGTGGAAATGGATAGCATAATAATGACTGGCATCCTATAGGGTTTTTTTTGTGGGGGGCAATGAGAATTAAGTGACTTGCCCAGGGTCACACAGCTAGCAAGTGTCCAGCATCTGAATCTGGATTTGAACTTGGGTCCTTCTGAATCCAGGGCTAGTGCTTTATCCACTGTGCCACCTAGCTGCCCCACCATCCTATAGGGTTTTATTGCTATTTTGGGGGTGACTGTATCAGGAGCTTCTGTGCGTTTAATGTCTTTCCTCCACCATCTTGGCTCTGCCCCTGCTTATAGGGTTTTAAGATTTA
This sequence comes from Dromiciops gliroides, assembly GCF_019393635.1. Classification (NCBI taxonomy): domain Eukaryota; kingdom Metazoa; phylum Chordata; class Mammalia; order Microbiotheria; family Microbiotheriidae; genus Dromiciops; species Dromiciops gliroides. The sequence goes on from NC_057862.1 coordinate 13,759,079, forward strand.
TAAAGTGTTATAATTTCTTCATTTCTTGCAATAATTTTGTAAGGCAGGTGCTACTGATATCCTAATTTTATAGATAAAAAATGGAGGCTCATAGCAGTTGTGACTTGCATGGGTCACACAGGTTGTAAATATCCATGGCAAAATTAAAATCCAGATCCTCCTGACTCCAGGTCTTGTTTTTTTTGGCTGGACAATGGGTGTTAAGTGACTTGCCCAGGGTCACACAGCTAGTAAGTGTCAAGGGTCTGAGGTAAGATTTGAACTCAGGTTCTTATGAATCCAGGCCTAGTGTTTTATCCACTGTGCTACCTAACTGCCCCCCTGAATTCAAGTCTAATGGTCTATCCACTACACCATACTGGTAGCTCCAGCTACATTTAGTTACCTTTGCTTAGTCCAGTTGATAAGTCTATTTCCTATGAAACTTGGCAGGAAGAATTCATTTTGTCCTCCATTTTATCCTTGGATTGATTTAAGTGACCAGTGATAGAATGGACTTGGACCTCTTCTATAACCTGGCCTGACTGAGTCTGAAGCTTGCCTGAATCCTTCAAACACAATAAATATTTCTGGACTGATTTTTTCTTTTGGTGAGGCAATTGGGGTTAAGGGACTTAACCTAGATCACTCAGCTATTAAGTGTCCAGTGTCTGAGGCTGGATTTGAACTCAGGTCCTCTAGGAGCAGTGCTCTATCCACTGTGCCACCTAGCTGCCCCTGGACTGAATTTGGAGACAGGAACACATGGGTTCTAAGACCATGATGGGCTTAAATGATCTCCCTGAAAAATGTGTTTTATATCAAGTGTTCTTCACATTTAGCATGGAGCTTGAATTCAAGCTCTGATTCTTTTTCTCATTACATCTGTGACTTGACCAGGTCATTTCATTTCTGGTGACTTCAACTGTCATAAGAGGAGATTGAACCAGGTGAGCTCAAAGGTTCATTCCCACTATACATCGACATTCCTATGGCCCAAGGGTGGCATGCTTTAAATAGAGATACTTTCCATAAACACATCAAATCCTCTGGAATTTTCCCTATGTTTGGGTCTATTTTATAGCATTTTAGTACATAAATGAAACATGAATGTGGAACTGATTCAAAAGCTGTGATAATCAACAAAGGCTGGGTAAATGTGCCACTTTAAGGCAACTAGTTCAAAGATGATAAAATTGGCAAGAAGTATCCCCTCCCATTCATGGGTCTTTTGGTATACTGTTTTTTTCTTCTTTCCAGTTTTGCAGAGAATGTGGAGATTCATCTATCTCCTGTGATATTACAGCACTGCCATCCATGATCTCATCAGGTGGTCCAGATTTCTGTTTGTCCATTGAGCCAACTTGCCTTTTTGTCATCTTCTCCAGAGATCCTCTGCCTTCTCTCTTGCTCTAGTAAAGTTTGTGATTAGTGTTAAATTGTTCACTTTGTTTCCTACAATGTGTTTTCTCCACATATCACCTCAACCTTTAGACTTTTTCTTTGAATTTTTAGTCAGAGGTTTCTGATATATTTTTATTTTCTAAATCCTTCCTTCCTTCCCCCCTTCCTTCCTTCCTTCCTTCCTCCTTCTCTTTCTTTGTTCTTTCCTTTTTTTTCCTCTTTCTTTCTTACCTTTAATTGGGCCACATGGACTTCAAGTTTTTTATGCAAATACTGGTTATATAGTGATGGTTCTTATAAAACCTTTCCACATGTCTTCAGCAACTATCTCCAGAGTTTATTATACCATGGTGGCATCCTTAGAAATAATGGGGCAATGGTCAATAAGAACTACCTCAGTTTCCTTATTTGTAAAATGGGTGTAATAATAGCATATAACTCCCAGGGTTGTGAGAATCAAATGAGATAATGCTTGTAAAGAACTTTGTAAACCTTCATGTGCTGTATAAATGCTAGCTATTAAAAACTCATGCATATGCATTTGTGTGTAACTTCCAAACTATTTTTATACTTTTGTCAAATGTTGTGGGAAGCTATGTTTGCTCATGAAGATTATTGCAGATTATAGCTATTTTCAATGACTTTGTTTTGGTTTGATTATTCTTTCTTCTGATGGGACTGGTGCCAACAAACTCCAAAAGGGCATTTTTCAAATTTCAGTCTAAATGTGTCTTTTCCTCTTCAAAATAATTTCAGACAGCAGGATTGTTTTTGTTATCTATTTCACTATTAGGTGGAATTTTTGGAGTTTGTGTTGTGTGGAGTTTCAATGCCTTCAGGTTGTGTGGCTTTTCTTTAGGTTTAAGTATGTTCACAATCTGTGCTCTTATTTAACCTACCCTAGGCCCAGGGATAAAATTATATCTTAAGATTGATCTTAACGGTATGCAATTCTTTGTTGTTTGCCTTAGAGCTAAGGGTTCCATTGAGAAAAGCAGTATGAAGCCCTTGTAAGGGCTTATAAGATCTATAAAGTTTTGAGAATATCATCACTATTATCACAATAATAATCTCTATCATCACCACCACCATGCCAAACTCAGATGAGCAGCAGTATAACGTGACCTGAAACAAGAAATGTCCCGACTATTGTTGGTATCAATTTATAAATGATATATTCCTAAGACAAGTGCTAAGAAACTTAATGTCTTTGCTGGGCAACATCTCTCTCTCTCTCTCTCTCTCTCTCTCTCTCTCTCTCTCTCTCTCTCTCTCTCATCTCCATCTCTCTATCTCTACACACACATATATACACACACAAATATATCTCCACACATATGCATGCATGTATACATATATGTGTCTACACACATGTATATTTAGAAATTATTATCAGACCAACTTAATGTGTTCATGTTTCCAAGCATAACTAGTGATATAAAAGAGGGATGAAGTTTCTATTTTAGAATCCTGGGACCCAGAGCTAGAAGAGATCTCAGAGATCCCTGAGACCAACTCTATCCTTTTCTAGGGGAAGAATTCCAGACCCAGAGGCAGGGGACACCTTGCCCTGTGTAACACAAGTAATAAATTGCAGACCTGGGATCTTAAGTCAAGGTCCTCTGTCTCCATTATTTTTTCCTCATCCATCTTATTTGTGTAACTTGTGTAAAACATTCTAAAATTCAAGGCACAGGAAGACCAAGAGGAAAGCTTATTTGCTTTTGAATGGCAAAGGAAGGAAGCCCATTTTCTCTCATTCCCAGTGACAGCTGTAGAGAAGGGGGTGGTGGGTTTTTTTCCTTTGATGGGGGGCTGGGGAGAGCTGCAAACCTGGGAGTAGTTTCCTCCTGCCCATCGCCGCTGCTCGATGACTTTCATACTCCACAAAGGCAAACCCCCGGTTCTTGGTTTTGTCAGCAGCGCTGGGGTACACGATGACATCAACCACGCCTTCTGTGACCTTTTTCATCTCTGACAAGATTTCTTCCCTCTTTTTGGTTTTGGGGATTCCCCCAACAAATAATCGGCAGTTGTCTACACTGGCACACACCCCAAGGAGGCGTCCATTCCTGCAAGAAAAACAGTAGTTTTACTCAGTGAGAAGCCCTTTCCTGCCAAGTTTTAAACACCTTTGGTTCTCCAGATCTTTTGCCAGATATCTACTCATCTATTCCTTGGTGGAGCAGGAAAGATCCTTGGAGACATTAACACCCCCTCATATTTTGGGTGAGGCCAAGTGATTTACTCAGTGCCTTATCATACAATGAGTGGTAAGCACAGGTCTAGATTCTGGGGTTCCTGTCCCTCACATAGAGAAATCTTGTCACAACCATCAGTTTCTATAGGAAAGGCAGGCAGTCCCAGGCATTTCCACTTAACAAGCCAAGGTTAAATATTGAACCTGGAATTTCATTAAAATAAGTAACTTCCAGGTGAAGTAACACTCTACCAATGCAGGTCAGCACCTTCTTGGCAGTGTATGGTGTTAGAGAGTTGCTCAGGGCACTGGGATGATAAATGACTTGATAGGAAGGATCACTCAGTCAGTCTGTGTCAGGACAGGACTTGAACCCAGATATTCCTGACTTTAAGGTCAGCTTTTCTTGCTTATTGCCTATCAACAGTTTAGATATGAAAATCAAAAAAACTCTAATGCAATTTTAGACTGCATTAAGAAAGATATACTTTCCAGGAAAGAGGAGGTGATAGTCATGTTCATTTCTGGATGTTAAGACCAATGTTAGACTGAAGAATTTCCAAAACAAGGCAAATAAGATGGTGAAGAGCCTTGAGTACATTGCATACAAGGACCGGTTGGAGGAACTGGAGATGTTTAGCTGAGAGAAAAAAAGGCTGGGGGGGGGGTGATTATTCTATTTGATTATTTGATTTCTTGATCCCATGAAAGAATGATTACATATGTCCTACTTGGCCCCAGAGAACAAAGTGGAAGAGGAGGAAGGAATCTGTAGAGGCAAATCTAGGCTTGATATAAGGAATATCTTCCTCTTCCTCCTTCTCCTCTTCCTCCAGAGGTTATTCCTAATAACTTCCTAATGATGTAAATGGAATGGGCTGTCTCAGGAAGTGGGGAGTCCCCCATGCTTAGAGGCCTTTAAACTGAGATTGGATGATCACTTGTGGATTCACATGGAGATTCATTTTTGGGTGGGGGTTAGACTGGATGACTGTTGCGATCCCTCCAAAATGTTATTCTTTTGTAGTAGCCACCATTCATGTAAACTTGCATCCTTTTGGTACAATGTCCCTTTGTGATAGATGCTCTGGGCCTTCATTTCCCTCCTGACTTTGGTTCCAGCTTTCCAGGCTTCAAAACCAGGCTTCAGTCTTGCTTTGGAAGCATCCTTGGCACCTGGGGCCTCCTCATTCTGGGACATCCAATTCACCTGCAGCTTCTAACCCTGAAATAGTCCTCTACCAGGCTGGCCCACTTCTCCCATTTGTGAGTTTGTTCTGCGGCTTCCATTTTGTGGAGAAACTCAAACCAGCCAGCCTTCATCTCCCCATGCCCTCGGCTCTGTTTCTGAATTCTAGGGCTTCCAAACCATGCTCCTGCACTGGGAACCTTCATCCCTCCTCATCCCACCCCCACACATACCTCAGCTCCCTTTTATGTGTTGTCTCATTGATTTAAAATTTAAGGGCAAGGTTTTGTTTGTATTTGTATGCCTAGTACACAGTTAGTGTTTAATAAATGCTTGTTCTATAGACAATTTTATAGACAAATACTGCCATTAACCTTTCTTCATAGTTAGTGGATATCTGAGATGAGATATGAATTTAGGGCCTTCTTGACCCAAATGGCTACCCACAGAGCATTATGCCAAGCTGATTCATGCTTACAGTCAGATGGCTGGAAACCCCTGATAGTGCAGTCATGATGACATGCAATGAGAGGAGTCTTACCTAATTTCATAATTATTCAGCTGCTTGATGGCATTTTTGGCCTCCTGCTTGTTGGAGAATGTGACAAAAGCGTAGCCTCGGTTATTTCCATTAAAATCCATCATCATCCGCATTTCGTAGATTTTACCAAACTATAAAAATACAAAACAGAGAGGAGCCTTAACCTTTCAACACTAGGTTGGGATCCTGTGTGACCCCCAAACCTTTTCCATTCTAAACTTGGCATATGTATTCCAGGGGGATTGGTTCTTGGTTCAAGTCTGCTTCATGTCTGGTTCCTGATTCCTTCTATACCTAGGATGAAGCATCCTTTATCAGGAGATAACAGTAATGGGGGTGGGAGTAGAGTAGGGGGAGGACCTAGATACATTTTCAGAATGTTATAGAGACCTGAACGTGCATCATCAGCAAAAGTCCTAGTTTCAGGAATGACTGGGTCCTTACTCCTAAAGATAGAATTTGAATCTCTGGAGATGCTGACTCTCCCTTTTCTTATTTAGGAAAAAGTGCTGGATTTAGAGTTAGCAGTTCTAGACTTGGATCTTTGTAATGAATGTCACACTAATGGCCTGTATGACTTTGGTAAGTCATATGAGTCCTTTTGGCTTCAGTTTCATCAGTGGGAAAAATAGGTTGGACTAGACTACCTCAAAGGTCCCTTCTAGGTAAAAAAATCTTATGATCCTATAATTTTCTTCTCTGTGAAAGGAGAAGGTAATAAGAATACAAAGTATCATCTAACCATTAAGCTTAGATAAAGGAACACCAATTTTGAGGATACCAACCAGAAATGGACTAGGGTGGTGCTACTAGGACTTTGTCACAGAGTGCCAAATTTTGAAATTGCTAACAATCCTTATAAACCTTTGAGGTCCTAGAAAGAGAGCACCTCCCTAGAAAGAGAGCACTCCCTCGCTCAACTCCAGTTCTTTATAGCAGCCTTCCTGTATTGATATTTCACGGTCTTTGCCCCTTCCCTAAGCTTCTTATGTCCCTCCTCCCTCCCCACAACTGCCACAGTCTGTGGGACTTGCCCAGACACAAACATTCCTAGTTACAGTTGTGTGACTTCTTCCTCTGACCTATTTCTATCTTCATTTCCATTTAAAGCAACATATAGAGTAAGTTGTTGAAGAAGACAGCTGTCAGAGAAACAGCTGGGAGCAAGCCACTATCATCTTTTGAAAAAAAACCCCACACATATTAATGTAACTTTAAATAACAAACTAAATTAAATTTATACTTACAACTGATTTGCATACATACATATATGTATATAAATGTATATGCATATTTCCTTTTACAAAGATAAAATTAATCCATATGCTGATTTGATTCTGCTTTCTTCACATTCTTTTGTAGGTTTCCACATTTCTTTATACTCTACTACTACTAGTAGTATTGTATTTGGTTACATTGAAAAACCAGATTGTTTAGACATTCCATAATTAATACTTGTCTTATTTCTTAAGTTCAGAATAAAATAAATAAAATAATAACCCCCCCCCAAATTCATTCCCCCTGATACCATAAACAAATTAAGAGAACAGGGAGTAGTTTATCTATCAGATTTATGGACAGGGGAAGAAGTTAGGACCAAAGAAATATAGAGAGCATTACAAAACGTAAAATAGATAATTTTTATTATATAAAATAAAAATGCTTTTGCAGAAAAAACCCAATGCAACCAAAATTATAAGGAAAGCAGAAAACTGGGAAAGAATTATTATAAGTATCTCTGATAAAGGCCTCATTTCTCAAATATATAGAGAACTCAGTCAAATTTGTAAAAATATAAGTCATTCCCCAATGGATAAATGGTCAAAGGATATGAACAGGCAGTTTCCAGACAGAGAAGCAAAGCTATGTATAGTCATATGAAAAATTCCCTTACATCACTATTAGAGAAATGCAAATTAAAACAATCTGAGGTACCTCACACCTATCAGAGTGAAAAATATAATAAAAAAAGGAAAATGTTGCATGTTGGAGGGAATGTGGGAAAACTGGGATGCTAATCCAACTCTTGGTGGAGAAGTGAACTGATCCAACCATTCTGGAGAGCAATTTGGATTTAAGCACAAAGGGCTATAAAACCATATATACACTCTGATCCATCAATACCCCCCAAAGAGAAAAAGAACTATTTGTACAAAATATTTATGGCAGCTCTTTTTTGTGGTGCCTAAGAATTGGAAGTCAAAGGAATGCCCATAAATTGTGGAATGGCTAAACAAGCTGTGGTATATGAGTGTAATGGAATATTATTGTGCTATAAGAAATGACAGCATAATTTCAGAAAAATCTGGAAATACTTATATCAACTGATGTATAGTAAAGTGAGCAGAACCAGGGGAATGTTGTGCACAGTGACGACAATATTGTTTGATGAAGAACTGTGAATGACTTAGCTATTCTCAGCAGCAATACAAGGATCTAAGACAATGCCAAAGGACTAATGATGAACCATACTATCCACCTCCAAAGAAAGAACTGATATTGATTGAACACAGACTGAAGCAGGCGATTTTTCACTTTTTTTCATTTTTTTCCTTATGAGTTTTTTCATACAAATGGCAATGTTTTACATAATCGCACATGTATAACGTATATTTGATTGCTTACTGCCTCAGGGAGAGGGTGGAGGGAGGGAGGTAAAGAGAGTTAGGATTTGGAACTCAAAACTTTAAATAAAAAAAGTTTATTAAAAAGTCCCTTCCCCCATTACAAATAATGTTAACATAAATATAAGATATTCATTGAATATTAGTTATTTAAAAAGTCATAGAGGTCATATAGGTGAAAGCCATGATTGCTAACAGCAGAAACTGAGCCTCAAAGAAGTTCAATGATTTCTCCAAGATCCCACGGCAAAGAACTTGAAGCCAGGTTCTCAGACAGTAAGGGCAGCGATCTTTCCACTCCACTCTACTGAGTATGTTTCTCCCCAGCCCTGCCTACATTGGTTTTAACTATTTTTGGAGGGAGGGGTCAATTTGAATGGGTATGAGCTGATATTTGAAATGGTTTCCATTTGCATTTTTTTATTAGAGAGCTTGAAGAGTTTTAAAAGTGTTAATAATTTATTCTTTTGTTAATTGTCTATTTATACTCTTTGGACATTTTTCCACTAGTGAGATTGGCTCTTTGCATGATTTAATGTCAAATTTGCTCTTCTTGTTATTGCCACAAATGTTTTTTTTCCAAGTCTTTCTTTGTCTTTATCTAACTGACCCATATAGTTTGCTCTCTGTCAGTTCTCCTATTTGTTTAATAGACATTTCCTTTCAAAACATTCATTCAATCAAAAATTGTGGTTTTGGGGGGTTTTGTTCATTTTATTCTTTTTAAACTTAATTTAAAAAAATGTATTGAATAAAATGAGTATTTCCATAACATAGTGCAATAAAAAGAAAGTTACAGAAACCATTTATTAAACCCATGCTAGCACTGTTTACTAAACTATAGAAATACAAAAAAAGGAAAGAGTCTCAAGGACCTTCCATTCTAATGGCTTTGCACCGTCACCATTCAGGAAGCACTTCTGAACCATCAGGCACCATGTACTGTGCTAAACCCAGGCTAAAAATACCCCAAACAAACATGGAATGGTTCCTGTCCTTACAAGGATTACATTCCATTGGGTAGAAACATGTTAAAGAAAATGCAAAACATATACAAATAATTACAAAAGACATGCAGAGTAAATACAAAATGATGGATTGGGTAGGAGAGTGTCATATACAAGTGGCATGAGATGAGCTTTGATGGAATTTGGAGAATCTAAAAGGCAGAAATCAGGAGGGAACACATTCCAGGCATAGGGACAACCTGGGAAAAACATGGAGATGGGAGATGAAGTGTTTTATAAACGGAATGGTAAATAAGCCACATTAGCTGGGTCAGAGATGTCTCAAGGGTAAATGGAGATCTGGAGATAAGCTAGGACTGGTGATAGAGATGGAAATTGGGGAGGCATGAAAAGGGAAACAGAAGCTGGGAGCATCAGGGTCCAAGAACAGGAGGCTGACATCTGAGCCTCAAGGGATACCCCAAATTAGGGAGAAGTAGGTGGAGGCTGGAAAGCCAGTGAAGAACAGGTCAAAGGGAGGCTCAGAGGAACACAGTTGGCCCAGAGACTGCCAGAAGTGAGATGATAGTGGGTGGATTAGAAGAGGGACCACGACTCACTTTTTCACAAAGTGGTATGAGTTCATCCTCAAAAAGGTCTCGGGGAAGTTTTCCAACAAAAATTTCACAGCCCCGCTCTGGGGGTGCAGCATCCCAGCCAGGGGGAGGTCCGCCATATTTTCTTTGTCCATTTTCCTTCAAGGGGAGGAAGAGAAAAGAAGCATAGTATGAGATGTTTTATCTCTGTTCTCTTTGTAGAATTACATCACAGCGTATGGCAGATATTGTATTATTGCAAAAAGGAGATAGAGGCTCTGCTGGTTAGATCGTCAAATATAACCTAAATGATTTGAATTCTAATCCTAGTTTTATTAGTCATCTGAGTATAGATTCGCAAATGGAAGAGACCTGAGTTATCAACTAGTCCATCACCTCATTTTACTGCTGAGGAAATTAAGTTGAAGTAATGGACTTAAGGTCACACAGCTATTAAATATTATAGAGTTGGACCCATGCAGCAAGGTGGCCAAGTGGATCAGACAGCAATGCCTGCAGTCAGCAAGGCCTGAGTTCAAATCATTTACTAAATGGGTAACCATGGGCAAGCAATTCACTTAACCACTATCTCTATATAAATTCTTTCTATATATAAAATGAGGATAATAATAACAACACCTCTCTTCCAGATTTGTTTTGATGACAAAATGAGATAGTAAAGCCATTTGCTTTATTATTTCAAACTTTAAAATTCTATACAAATGATGATAGTAATTATTATTCTTTGCACTTTGGTTTATAGAAGGCAATATAATCAAGGCTTTAGCATATTTGATATTTAGGACTTTAATAGAGTTAGTTAGAAGGGATATTGGGCACCATCTTGTGCAAGCTCTTTATTTCTTCATATGTGGAAACTAAGTCCTAGAGATGTTACGTGGCTTCCTCAACATCGTACAAGGAATAAGTGGCAGAGGTCAGATTTGAACCCGGGTCCTCTAACTCCACACTTGGTGTTCTTACCAATGTATCATGGCAGTTTTTTGTTATTGTAATTTTTAAAATTAAATTTGATTTTAGTTTTCATGAAGTTCCACTTTCCCCCCTACTCTCATCTCTCCTGCCCACTGAGGAATATAAAAAAAGAATAATAAGAAAAAAAACCCCTTAAGTACAAACATGTACATTCAAGCAAAACTAATTCTACATTGGCCATGGTCTCTTTGTCCCTCCTCCATATATCTCAGTCTGTACTCAGAGTGGTAGGCAGTAGGCTTTATGTTGAGTCCTCTGGAATTGTGGTTGGTCATTGTGTTGGTTGGAGTTATTGTTGTTATTTGTATAAATTGTTCTGCTTCTGCTCATTTCTTCATTAGCCCATACACATTTTCCCAGGATTCTCTGAAGCCACCCTCTTCAACCTTTCTTATAATAAAATGGCATTCCATCACATCCATTGATAGGGGGACATTCCTTCAGTTTCCCATTCTTTGCCACCATAGAAAAGACTATTGTGCCATATTTATTCATTTAATCAACATACATTCATAAAGTACCAACATTAGGTGTTTAGCAAGATAGAAAGTTTTGATACAGTGCACTCCCTGCTCTCATTAGGATATACAGGCTAATATGGGGGCAAAGCCTTCCCTTTATCTGTCTTGATTTTTCTATATAGCAAAGAAGCAGAGATATAAGTAGGGTGGAGTAATAATTGGACACTATCCCAAGGCAGCAACACAGAATGATAATTTTAAAGGTTCTTACTACAATTTCAGTCCAGAAGTATAGCAAGAAATGAATCAGTTTAGAAAGGAAGCAACCCCATGGCACACAGGGTGGGTGTGAAGGGGAAGCTCCTTCCATGCCCAGTTTCCTCATATCAACTTCCCCAACTATAAGCTGGTTCTATGCCCCAAAGTGTCCTAAAGCTGGACCAGAGACTCACACTATGTGTAGCCCAATGGAAATAGATCCAGTTTTCATGAGAGAACCTGAGTTTTAATTCAGGTTCTGTTACTTAATGCCTGAGTAATCTTGGCCAAGCCACTTCTTCTGCTGTGGGATTCAGTTTTATCATTTATAAAATGCGGGGGTTGGATGAGATAACTCCTGAAGTCCCTTCTAGCTCCAGAACCTTTGGAATTCTTTAAAACAAAAGGAGTCATGTTGAGTGGCTGAACTTTCCTTTTGAGAACCTTGGCTCACTCATATTGTTAAATATTTCCTCAAATTTTCATCCAGGGCACACAAAGAGAATCTATGATTTCATCAGTGGAATAAACTCCCAGCATGAGAATGCCCTCTGGTGAGATCTCAATTCATCTCTGACTTAATAAATGACATTGAGAGTTGCCTAAGTCTTTAGAGAAACAAGCTGACTTCCCCAGTATCACACAGCTAGTGAATGTCATGGGCAACATTTGAATTCGATCTAGTCCGTGGAGGTCTTCAAGTAGAGAATATATAACCACTGGCCAAGGAACTTATACTGGGGATTCCTTTCATATGGGGGTTAGATGAGATGACCATGTTGCTCCCACCAACCCTCAGAATTTTTGCTTCTTTGAATGCCAATCTTCCTGAATCCAAGACTAGTGCCCTGCCCACTATGCCATGGTGACCATATGAAACTGATATTAGTTGTTTAAAAACCAATATCCTCTAGCTACTAAAACATGCCAGTGCTTGTCTTCATTCCAGTGGCTTGTCTGATTTTCTTATTCAGAGTGTTGCTTTATGAGGTATTGGGTTAATGTGGTTTAAATGATGCTAATGGTGAGGACTAATTATGATGTTAAAATATCCCGTGATGTAATTATTTCAAATATAGCGGGGAATGGAGATGGGAGTGTTTCTCATGTTTTAATTTTAACTTTTGACTTCAATGAAACTGGATTCACTTCTGCTACATTAAATATTTAAGTTTCCACGCCTTCGTTCCTTCTCTCTCTTTGGGCCTAATTACAAAACCTCCATTTTGGTCATATGAGAAATGATTTACTTGATGCTAACAAAAACTCTCAGTGTTCAAAAACCTAAACTTAGATGGTAATTTATCACAAATGGTGTTTCCAGAGTGCCCTAAAATTCACAGTGGGATCATCTCATCTAATTCTCACAAACTTGGGAGGTAGGTTGTAGATGCTGTTACCCCCATTTTACAGAAGAAGAAATTGAAGTTCAGAAAATGAAATAATCTGCTTAGGGTCATAATTAGTAAATGGAGGAGGCAGGATTTGAACTCAGGCCTTTCTGACTGCAAGTCTAATGCCTTATCCACTATATCATTCCTTTAGTGCTGAACATCTCCTCTTTAAAGACTTTTCATCATGGCCATTTGACATTTTTTAGATATAGTCCGCATATACCCTCAATATTTACCTGAAGAAGGAAAGATGCAGTTAGCATGTTTATGTTACAAAGGGTTTCTCTACTTTATGAAACAACACAACATATTTCTTAAAGCTACCAGCCTCCTAGGACATTCAAAATAGGATCTATAGATCATAAAGCTATACCTAGAAAAGATCTTAGAGGCCATCTAGTCTGGATCCCCCCTTCTTTTAGATGTAAGAAAATTGAATTCTAGGGAAGCAAGTGACTTGCCAAAAGTCACATATGTTTGTTCTACAATAGTCACAAAACTTGGGGGGATGGCGATCGTACCCATGCTCATGGTGCACGGTTGAAGCATATATATATATATATATATATATATATATATTTCACAAACATTTCTATTTATCTAGAGAATGAGTTTTTATTCTGAGCCCATTGTTTGACAAGTCACCTGTCAAGGTTCAGAAAAAGCATTGCTTTGTCGATGAAACCTTTCCTGATTCTCCCAAAGTTAACATTTTCTTCCTTTTCACTTTTATTTGTATTCAACTTAGCTGTGGTCATGTTGAATCTGCCCCCTCCCCCCTCCCCCCAGTGGAATGTATCTTTCTTGGGTACAAGCACACTTTTTTGTCCTTGTATTCCCCAAACCTAGCACAGTGCCTGACATACATTAGGGGATTAGTAAATGGAGGAGGAATTGAGTTGAATTGACATTCAGTGAAGTATTGGGATAAAATGAGTATGATTTTCAAAGATTTCAAAATTTCACCAAATTGCTCTTCCTTCCTTTTCCCGTCCCCTCCTTCCCCCCCATGCCCTTAACTCTCCTTTCCCCTTTTTTACCTCTAGTCTAGATACCAGAATTCCATCCACTGGTAGGTAACATAGATTTTTTCAGAATTGTCATCTAACTTGATTTATTTCTTATGATTGTCTAAAATAGAGAGGCAATCAACAAGCTGGGCCGTTCTCGACTTGCCCCAACTGCTAAAAACTGCATCACCAAAATGGTGTCCTGCACGTCTGGGAAAGTCCCTAGCTGTTGCTGACCGGTCCCTTCTAGTCCAGTACATGGACATAGAAGGCTTGATTTCCTTAGGAAAAGAAGTGATTGGATGGGAAGCTTCATGATATCTCCTCCCCACTAAGTCTTGGTGTGGCTTCTCTTGCCACCAGGAAAAAAGACCAGAGGATCCTTTGAGGTCGGTAAAGCCCCTGGCAGGCCCAGCAGCCCAGGCTGCTGACTCAACACATGGTGGGGGGGGGGAGAACAGTGTGCCACATGAATGCTGCCCTCCCTGCCTTTTTGGAATTTGGGAAGGCCTATGAAAGACAGGTGTGGAAAATGAGTCACATGAGGACAGAGAATAGCCCTGGTTTGCCCATAGATGACAGATGAGGCCTGGAACTTTGGGTCTTTGGGCCCTATTTTTATAAATCGGGGGATGTAAATAGCCAAAGCCAGTTTAAAACTACCCTATCCCAGCTAAACTCCTTCTCAGATGACATGCTCCCCAGAACAGGAGAGTCATATTAATAGGAAGTCCCGCAGTGCTCAAAGTAAAATAGATAGCTTTGATTTTAAGGTGGGAATGTTCATTGAGCACTCAGAGGGGTCCAAGACAGTCTTTGCCCTCTAAAGCCAAATAAGCAACTGAAAGACTTTCCACTCCAAGTGGGTGAAACATCAAAAATCTGAGGCTCCCTCTCAGCATTTCTTACCTCCCCCCCTTAAGTGTCTGCTGTCTTTAAAATTAGACATTCTTCCTAGTCAAGTTGAAGTGTTAAACATATTAGGAAATGACTTCTGTGTTAGAGAGTTATAATAACAACAATACTAGTAATAATATTAATAATAGTTAGAATTTATGTAGCCTTTTAAGAATTGCAAATCCCTTTACATATACTATCTTTAATTTTCACGACAATCCTGAGAGGTTAGAATACTAAGTGACTTGCCCAAGATCAGTTAGCTAATGAGTATCTGAGTCAGGATTTGAACTCAAGTCTTCTTGAGTTGGTGCTGATCTATATCACCTAGCTGCCCAACTTTCACTGTGAGACCAGAAGAACTTTTAGAAGTCACTTGGCCCATCCTTTTGCTCTTAGACACAACTTTCTTTAGAAAACTAATCACATGATCATAGATTTAGAGCTGGGAGGGACTTTAGAAGTGATCTTGTCACAGGATCAGAGATTTCAACATTCAAGGGTCCTTGAAGGCCATCTGATCTAACCCTCTCATTTTGAAGAGAAGGGAACTGAGGCTCCAAGTGAACCCATGGAATCATCCGAGTGGGAAACGTCATCAAGGGAATCTGAGGTCTTTTTTGAGTCCACAGCCTTTCCACTTTGCACTCATTCCTTTTACAAATGAGCAGTAGTGGCTTGGCAAAGGTCATGTACCTAGTGTCAGGAATTTCATCTTGATCTATTAATCCTTTTATGGATCCATGATTTCAATGGTGCTGGCACCCCTTGTACTCTGGCAGATCAATCAGATCAGTTAGCCAATAACCATTTATTAAGTGCCTCCTATGTCCCAGTCTAAACCTGGGGATACAAAAGAAGCAGAAGGCAGTCCCTGCCCATAAGGAGCTTCCAATCTAGTGGGAGACATACAGTTCATCCACACTTTGTCATCCTGAGCTACCCAACATCTGAATGCACTGTCCCCCTCACTGGAGGTCTTCAAACAAAACTTGAATGATTACTTAGTGTCGTAGGCTCCTCTGTTGGAAACAACCTCATAGATCAACCTCATTTGAGAGACAAGGAAACAGAGGTCTATAGAAGCCAAGGGACTTGGCCAAGAGCACACGGGTGGTCAGTGATACAGGTGGGATTTGAATATAGTTCCTCTGATCCCAAAGCTAGGAAGGACTCTTTGCACCATACCCCAACTTGTCAGGTACAATGTTTTAGAAGATATTCTTTTTCAGGTATTGTCTACACTACACGACCTTCTTCAACATTATTTGCTCTGCAGCTACTATTGGTGAAATCCTGTGTGTGAGACACTGCTGATTTGCAGTGAAGAAAGAAAATAGCTCCTACCCTCAAATGACTTACATTCCACAGGTTGGTGGAGAAATCAAATTGCCACACATAAATTTTTTTTTTTTTTTTTTTAGTGAGGCAATTGGGGTTAAGTGACTTGCCCAGGGTCACACAGCCAGTTAAATGTTAAGTATCTAAGGCCGGACCTGAACTCAGGTACTCCTGACTCCAGGGCCGGTGCTCTATCCACTGTGCCACCTAGCTGCCCCTGCCACACATAAATTAATGCAAATCACATATGAAGTACACGGCCCACGGGGTTTGTTTCAGCTCTGAAATTCTTTGATGCTGTGCAATTATGTATATATCTTTTTTTTTTCTCCATAGGGTTTTCTGTCAGTACATGAGAAGCTTCTTTCTTATTCTTTTTATGTTCTGGGGAAACCAGTGTAGCTCTGGGTCTGTCTTCCCATAATGCCTCCTTCTTGTTGGAGGACCATACATTTCTTCCCCTCTGTTTTCATGATAATATTTTTATCCTTTTCCTGTCATGTAAGTCATCTTTGGCAATCCTCTGTAGACTACAGTCATCTTGTGCCTTTCTGCTACCTTCTGGGACCTTTACAATTGTCTTCTCTGAGGATTTTGGTGTTCTAGAAAAGTGCATAAATACTTTGGGATGATGATCATCTTTATTGGGGAAAGAATCTACAATGGAAAAAAAAAAGATGGGTTGGTCATGGGGTCCTGGCATGAGATAACCCGTAGGAAAATGCTTGTGCACCCCTGGCATCTACCTGGTGTTCAGAGGAAGTGAGGAAGGCTCCAGAAAGTTGGGTGGACCCCTTGTAGTGACCTGGGCAGAAGGCAAGGATGAGAGTCACAGGGGTGGGATAGGATCAACCTCCCTGGAGGAACCATCCACATTGGTGGGAACACAGAGGTCTTGGTGCTGGAGTTTTGAGTGTGTGGCATGAATGCATCCAGGACACTCCAGAAAAGGTGAGGAAGGTGAAATGGAGCCTCCAAAGAAAAGTGGGAGTCAGGGATGCAAGCGGAAGGCAGCTGCAAGGTGCTCTCATCCTGACTGATTTCACCTGGGAGCTTTGGCTGTGTTACAGGGCTGGGAGAGATCCAGTCTATTCTCATCTATAGGAGGCCGTATGGTAGAATGACAGAGCCTGGGTTTCAGTCAGTATTTCAACACCCAGCTCTGACACTATCTGTGTGACCTTGTGAAAGTAACTTAGCCTTTGTTGATGCCAGTTAGCTCATTTGCAAAATGAGTGGGGAGGGGTGGGCTCGGTGACCTCTCAGGTCCCTTCTAGCATATCAGACATGAATACATTTTAGGTGGATCTGCATTCTAGAGAGCCTTCGTACCAAATCTCATTACTGTAGTAGCAATCACATGGGCATGGAAGTCAAGGCACGCGGGCACTAATTTTGTCTTAGTCACTGAGCTGACCCTGGAAATGGGGGCACCCATCTCCTGGCCTCTTTTTTTTTGCAGGGAAATGGGGGTTAAGTGACTTGCCCAGGGTCACACAGCTAGTAAGTGTCAAGTGTCTGAGGCCGGATTTGAACTCAGGTACTCCTGAATCCAGGGCCGGTGCTCTATCCACTGTGCCACCTAGCCACCCCCCAATCCTGGCCTCTTTTGCCTTCTTTGTCTGATAGATTAGGGGCCAAGATTGGAATGGGCAGACAGTTTATTATCCGAGGATCCAATGTGTACCTAGAGTGATCTAATCTGGGTTCAGATTTGTTATTGACACTTACTACCTAAGGACCTCAGGCAAGCTGCTTGAGTTCTCTGGGCCTGCGTTTTAACATTTTTACAATAAGGGGTTTGGCCCAACCTCTTCCACAGTGCCTTTCCAGTTTCAAATCTATAATATCCTATTATATGAATTCCTTCCCCTCTGTGGATCTCAGTTTCTTCATGTGTACCAGGACGGGCTTTAGACAAGATGCTCTCTATGGAATCATCACACCCCTAATGTTTCTGGATAACAATATTACATGATATTTGTAGTACAATTGAAGGTTTCTAAAGCACTTTATGCGTGGTTATCTCATAGAACTTAGGTAGCACTGCAGTGGATGGAACACTGGACTTGGAGTCAGGGAGGACTGAGTTCAAATCCTGCCTCAGATACTTACTAGCTGTGTGATCCCAGACAAGTCACTTAACTTCCTTCAACTTCAGTTTTCTCATGTGTAAAGTGGGCATCCTACTTCATAGGGTTATTGTGAGGATCAAATGAGGTAACATCTGTCAAGTACTTTGAAAACCTTAAGATGTTATATAAATTATTATTAGTTGATTTTTTTTACCATAATCCTCTGAGGTAGGCACTCTTATCACCCCCATTTTACATATAGGGAAACAGAGGCTCAGACAGATCATTTGCGTATAGCTGCAGTGTCTAAGGTGAAGTTTGGAGCTAGGCATTCCTAACTTCATCTCTCCAGCACGCTGTCCTCCATGTGATCTTGTGATCTGTTGAATTGTGGGACAATTCAACAGAGATTTTAAATTTTTCTACTGTGTGCCAGGCATTGTGCTTGGTACTGGAAATAGACACACAAAATGGTTCCTTCCCTGAAAGTACTTAGGTCCTGGGGAAACAAAATGTGCATAAGTCATTAAATGCAAAGTAATTTCAAGAGGGGAAGGGCACTGGTGACTGGGTGAAGAGTTCAGGGTGGCATTGTGGCCATACCTTGAAAAAGACAAAGGAGACTCTTAGGCAGAGGCAAGAAAAGCATCCATCCATTCCAGATATGAGGAGCTACTTGGGCAAAGGGCTAGAGATGAGATATCATGTACAGGGAACAACTAGGAGTCAGTGTGTTGGAAGAGAGGATGCTCAAGGAGGAGTAACATGACTTTAGCCTGGAGAGGTTAGTTGGACATAAGTACTAGAGGGCTTTAACAACCAGGCTGATGATTCAGTGTATCTTGGAGGTAATAGAGTCCTTGCTGATTTTGGAGGAGGGGATGGACGTGTTCACATCTGGGTTTTAGGGATATCGAAAGACTGTCTCGGGGGCAGCTTAGGTGGTGCAGGGGATAAAGCACTGGCCCTGGATTCAGGAGGACCTGAGTTCAAATCTGGCCTCAGATACTTGACACTTACTAGCTGTGTGACCTTGGGCAAGTCACTTAACCCTCATTGTCCTGACAAAAATTAAATTAAATTTAAAAAAGACTGTCTCTAAACTCCTTTCCAGTTTTCAAATGCCAGAGTGGAAAACCCTTAAATCTGTGCTGTGGTTCTGTGGTGAAATAAGCAAATGAATGATTATGATTACTTTATACCACAAGAGGCTCATAGTTTAAGGCCTTTCCCCTTCATCTGAGGTGCTAACATAGTAACTCTACCTGGCTCTGGAATCAGAAACAGCAAAAGAGCATTGTATTTGCATTCAGACAACCCAGGCTTGGATTCCCAGCTTTGCCACTTACTGGCTTTTGTAACATGCGGGTTAGTCTCAGTTTCCTCATCTGTAAAATGGGGATAATTAGCATCCTTCACAGAGAGGTGAAGCATGATCACACATCTTGTCCTTTTCAGAGGTGGAGAATGAACCCAGGTGTTCAGGACACCAAGCTGAGCACTATCCACCATGAGATGCTACCTCTTTTTTTTTTTTGCAGGACAATGAGGGTTATATGACTTGCCCAAGGTCACACAGCTAGTAAGTGTCAAGTGTCTGAGGCCAGATTTGAACTCAGGTCCTCTTGAATCCAGGGATGATGCTTTATCTACTGTGCCACCTGACTGACCCTGCTACCTCTTCTAACAACCAACAGAAGAATGTCAAATGCAGCCATGTTCTTGGAATACAATGGATGTCATTTATCTGTGGCTGAGATGATAGAAGACTGAGCAGTCACCTTGTTTCTGTTTTTTTGTATTTTCACCAGGACTGTGCTGGTTTCGAGTGTTGGTAATTATGTTCTTGAACTGATGCATTTCTAAAGATGGACTTCTGATGCTTTTCTTCATTGTTGTTGCTGTATTGCAAAATCACCACTAAATAATCCTTCATTCTCATTGTCGAAGACTTCAGTGGATCAAGAATGGATGTTTTTCTTGACCTTTGCAATAGGGAAAAGCATCCTACATTGGAAATTTAAGACTGGGTGCTAGTTAGAAGGGTTTGTTGTTGTTGTTGTTGTTTTTAGTAAAGAGCCTCCCAAACAGCAAGGGCTCCAGGTTGTACATGGTGAGCTATGGTCCTAGGTTGGTCAGTAACTGGAATGACACCAATTGAGTTCCAAGGGTCTCTTTACTTTGCAACAGAGGGTCATGGTCTGACGTACTCTGGGGGAAATTGTTGGTTTTGGCCTGGCAGTTAGTCCATGAAGCTCCAGGGCAATCCCTTAAAGATCGCTCAGCAGGGGACAGGGATGGGTATAGTGACCTAATGTCACTAGAATGTGAAAATAACTTCTCAGATACATTTCCCTTGCATGGCATGCTAGAGCTTCTTGCTTCATCAGGCTGTGGACATGCTATCTACCTATTTTAACGACTTCAAATTGCTCACCCATTTAGACACATCCACACCACACTCTGGCATGTCCGGCCAGTGGACACAGGGATTCTTCTGAGCCTGAAAATAGCCCTGGAGTGTGGGCAGCTGGGACACAGAGCTTAGGGAAACATGTGGGGTGGGGGTGTGTATTAGTGCTCCGCTGGCCCAATCTGGCCCCTGGGACTTTTGCTACCTATTTAAGATATCGGTGGTCATGCATTGTGAGCGTGAGCTAATGTTCTACGATGGGCAGCAACTGACAACCAGAGGAAGAGGAAGGCCCTGGGTTTAGATGTTCTCTTACAAGAGTATGACTATTTTGATCACTGGCAGTTTTGCACAGTGGTTGGGTATAAGAAGACTGGATTCTTCTAAGAAGAATATAAAGGCCAAATCATTTTTCCAATTGCTCTATTGTGGAGGAGATGACCCTAGCTCCACTATTCTCATCTGGGCTTTTAGAATTATTTGTCTGGTAATTTCTAGAAAAAATAGCTTGGTGGTGGTGAGGGAACACTCACTGGAGTGACCTTATGGAAGGGCATCATCATCATTAATCATTTATTAAGTGCCTCCTGTTTGCCAGGTATTATGCTAAACAGGGGCCTTAAAAAAAGTAAAAAGCATAGTCCCTCTCCTCAAGGGGTCTAATGGGGAGACAATAAGCCAAGTGATTATGTACACACAAGATATATATGGTGTAAATGGAAGGATGATAACAAAAGTTGCACAGGATTAACAGGAACAGAAAGACTGCCTTTGAATCATGGGAGGGACCTCCCACATTGAAGATATAATGCAACCATTAAAATATTGGAATGTTAATGCAAATCATAATGGCCTAAAGGAGGGTCAGCATGACATGGTGGCTAGGAAGACAACCTTCAAGTCAAGGAGACATGAGTTAAGTCCTGTCTTTGAGAACATACTGGTGGACACAAACTCTCAGTGCTCTTGTCAGTTCTCTAGGCTATAGACTTGTTAACCTTCATTGCTAGAGGGAGTCCTTGTCTCAACTACAACCCCAGGTCTAGTTCTGTCCCAAATAATAAAATAAGGGTAACGATGGTTGACATTTATATAGCACTTGAAAGTTTACAAAATATGCAATGGGTATTATCTCCTTGGAACCTCACAACAACCCTGTGAGACAGACACTATAGTCCTTCTGATCCCCAAATGGATAAAAAAGACCCTTGCTGAGAGAGAATGTCCAGGTCAAGGTCACACAGTTAGTGATTATCAGAGGTGAGATTTGAACCCTGGTTTTCTTGGCTCCAAATCCAACATGCTTGCTAGTCAATCACGGAGCCTCAAGAAGTATGTGAAACCACTATTAACAGCCATCTAATGGGCCCGATGGAAGAAGCTGATAGTTGGTTAATGCCAGGATTATTTTTCTGTAGATCTAGATATAATAGAACACATACAGAACATAATGTCGCAAGGGTCTAAATTGATGACTTCTGATTGGAAGATTAAAAGAATATACACAGGAAGCTGGATGTTCTCCAGATCTGCTCCTCAGAGAGAGCAGGTGAGAGTGAACCCAACAAGCCCTGATAAGGATAGGATAAACACATCCACTAAAGTGCCTCCAAGAGGGTCTTTGCTGTGTCAATGACCCGAGTACACAATATATTCAATTTAGATTTGGGAGGTACCTTTAAAATCATCAAATCCAATCTCCCCAGTCTTTCTTACACATGAGGAAATTGATCATTGAATCACAGATAGAGAGCTTGAAGGGCCCCTGGTTTAATCCTCCCATTTTGCATAGGATTAAATGGAGGCCCAGAAATAAGCACCAGGGACCTTATCAAAGGGATCTGGCTTCCAGGAGGTAGGATATGCCACTGTCCTTTCCCTTCATCAGACTTCATGTGGAGTTTTGTGTTCAGTAAGTTCAGGCCACTTCCGGGCATGTAGTTTCAAGGACCTCTGATAAGCTGGAAGGTGTTCAGAGCAAAGCCAGAATCACTTGAAAGAAATGGGGTGTTTCCCTTAGAGAGATCTTGGGGAGGGCTTCGTGATAACCACATTCAGCTATTAGAAGGGCTATCAGTGGAGGAGGGGGTCCAGAGGGGACCAAAAAGGCAAAGGATGGGGCAGAGGCTCACAGTGAGGAAGGCAAAACCAGAAATGAAACTTTCTAACAATGAGAGCTAATGCCAAGTGGGAATGGATAGTTACCCCCTCCATGGAGGCCTCCAAGCAGAAGTTGGCAAACCACTTGAGTTTGTTAAAGGGACAGTTCCTTCCTGTTTGGGTGGGACTAGATGGCTGCTGAAATCCCTTCCAACTCCTACTCAATACAAGGTTATGTGACATGCTCAAAGTCACAATGTTTATAAGAAACAGAGCCAGGGCAGCTGGTGGCACAGTGGTAGAGCATTGGCCCTGGATTCAGGAGGACCTGAGTTCAAATCCGACCTCAGACACTTGACACTTACTAGCTGTGTGACCCTGGACAAGTCACTTAACCCCAATTGCCCCTAGCCAAAAAAAAAAAAACAAAAACAGAGCCCAAACATCTGGCTTTAAATCGAGCTCTTTCCACGGTACCGCACTGACTCTCAGAAGGAGGACAAAGGACCTGGGTCTAGTTCCCTTAGCTCCCCTCTGAGGCCTTGCTAGACTTTTCAATCAATGATTCACCAAAGTCCCCACTAATTTACCCCATCAAATGTACTTGGCAAATTCTTTGTGTTGAAGAGTTATAATTGCAGTCAATCAGTACTTGCATCTTGCGGGAGAAGACAGTGTTAGGATGGAGATGAGGTGGTAAAAAGAGCCACGGATTTGCAGTCAGAATAGCTGAGTTCAAATCTTGGCTGCTCTTGTTTCTCCCTGTGGCCTTGGGCAAGTCAATGAACATGTCAGAATCCCAGAGTTAGAAGGGAATTTCTGACCCTTCTGCTCCTTTCTTGCTCTATATCCTATGGTCCACTCCTTCTCAAAGGAATACAGAGTTAGTCCTTTGTCAGGGGTTTTTCCTAAAGAATATGATTTGGGTTAAATCTTCTGGTTGCCTTATTTCTTCAGCTGACAGAGATGTAGGCTAGGAGTAAGTTGATGTTGCAATAGGAAGTACACAACCTGTGTGACCTTAACTAACTCATTTAACTTTTCTGGGACTCAGTCTCCTCATTTATGGGCAGTGAACCAGGTGAACTTGAACAATATCCATTCCACCTCTATGATTTCTTGAGACCTGGAATCTTCTATGGATTGGCTGTGTGACCTTAGAAAAGTCACTCCTCCTTTCTAAGCCTCCCTCAGTTTCCTTATTTGTTAAATGAAGGCTTTGGATGAGATGTCTCCAAGACAAAATGAATCTCTGATCTTCAGGAACTCACATTCTAATGGGGGATATAATGTGCAGATAAATGCAAGATGCTTGATGACATAGATGTATAGATGAGAGACAGTCTTTGAGAAAGAGGCAGGAGTTCCTGTAAGGGAAGGGCCTGGGAAAATATCTCATAGAAGTTGGTATTGGAGCTGAGTTTTCAAAGAAATCAAGGGTTCTAAAAATGAGGAAAGAGAAACATTGTAGGTCTGCAGGACTCCAGTGCAAAGGCATGGAGATGGGAGGTAGTGTCCTATGTGAGGAACACGTAGTCCAGAATAGCTGGGCCATAGAGTGCAGGGAGTGGTGTTCGTGGAAGGGTGGGGTTGTTAAAGAGAGGAAAGATAGGAAGAAGGGAGGGTGGAAGAGCTCTAAATGCCAAACAGTGGAGTTTACACCATCCCTATTATCAGAAAACATCAAAACTGCAAAGAGGCAGATTTGTGTAAGAAAAGCTTTCTAGAACTCAGAGTCACCAAAAAGTAAAATAGGCTCCACCTTAGATGTTAATGGGCTCCCTCTCATGGACAGGCTTCAAGCAAAGGATTGTAAGGTCCATTGTAGACTGTGTGGGATTCTTATTTGGATGTGGGTTCAACTAGATGGTAACTGAGGTCTCTTTGAAGCTCTGAACTTCAGAAATTTTGTGATGCCATCCATGATCCTGATCACTTCCACATATTCCACCTCCAACTCCATCTTCCAAGTCAAAAAGTAGAATGGCTCCTTGAGATAATGTCAGACTCCTTAGTATGGTGAACAGAGCTCTCTACAGCCCAGTCCTGTGACCTCTAAAAAGGTCATTCATTATTCAACAGATTCATATTCACCATCCACTCTGCCCAGTGTTCTATTAAAGGGCGAGGCGGACCCTGTCACCCTGCCACTGAATAATCTTCAGCAGCTCCTTATTAACCCCAGGAGCAAATAGAAAATCCTCTGTCAGTTCTTAAGACTCTTCACCCCCTGGCCCCATCCTAGCTCTCCAGTCTTCGGCAGTCTATGACACAGTGATGCAGCCCTCCTTGTTGGGCCCCATACCTGATATGCCATCTCCCAATTCTGTTCATTTGTGCTGGCTTCCCCCATTCTTGGAACCCTTTCCCTACTCGTCTATACCTCATGACTTTCCTGGCCTCCTTGGACACTCTGCCCAAATCCTATCTTATGCAAGAGGTCTTTCCCTGTTATTGCAACCTCCATTGCTCTGAGGTCACCTCCCATTTACACTAGACATATATCTTGTGTGTACAACATTGTTTGCATGTTGTGTCTCCTATGAGGGTATGAGCCCTTTGGCAGGGACCATGTTTTTGCCTCTCTTTGTATCTCCAGTCCTTAGAACAGTGCTTGGCATATTGTAAGTGCTTAATAAATGCTTACAAAATGCAGTGCTAGAGGCTAAGGGCTACAAAGCCATCCCTGTCCTCTTCTGGTCAAACAGGCCAAATGATTTAGAATTAGAAGGGATCATAGAGATTATCTAAGCCAACCTACTCATTTTACAAAGGAAGAAGCTGAGAGCCAGTGAGAGGAAATGTTCAGTTGTTTCAGTTGTGTCTGACTCTTCATGACCCCATTTGGAGTTCTCTTGGCAAAGATCCTGCAGTGGTTTGTCATTTCCTTCTCCAGTTCATTTTACAGATTAGGAAACTGAGGCAAACACAGTGAAGTGACATACCCAGCGTTACACAGTTAGTAAGTGTCTGAGGCTGGATTTGAATTTGGGTCTTCCTGGCTCCAGGCCCAGGGCTCTATCCACTTCACCACCTAGCTGACTGGGGTTCATGGGCTTGGAGCTACAAGGGACATTAGAGATTATATAGTCTAGCTACTCTCAATCCCCCAATGTAAAGGTGAGGAAACTGAGTCTCAGAGATAACTATCTTAAGTTTACAGGATTTAAAGCTGAAAGGGACTACCATCTAATTCCTTTAATTTATAGATGAGGAACTTGAAGCTCAGAAAGAAAGGCCTTGCCCCAAATGGCTCAGGTAGTAAGCAGCAGAGCTGAGATTAAACTCGTTTACTTCAAATCCAGATTCTTTCTATGCTACTAGGATGAAAGAGTAAGAACTGGACAGGGCCTGTGAGGCCTTCAAGACTGGCCCCCTCACTTTACATATGAGGAAACAGGCTCAGAGAGGTAAAATGACCCATCCAAGGACACAGATAATATGTATCTGAGGTAAGAAGTGAACTCCATTCTTCTTGACTCCAAGCACAGAACTCTACCCACTATGCATCTTGCTGCTTTCAGTATTCCGCCACACTGTAAAGTAAGTGCTATGGTTATTGTTATCTCCATTTTATGGAAGAACAAACCAAAGTTGAGAGAGCTTAGGTACCAGAGACATGGCTAATCCATGCTGGAAGCAGAATTCAGACCCAGGTCATTGTAACTCCAAGTCTAGCAAGCAGTCTACCATGCCACATGGCTTCTTATGTACAAGTACAATCAAATGCAAGAGTGTTTCTTGGCTCTATCATTCCTCTGAGGAAAGTGATATCTGAAAGGGACTTGGCTTTTTCCTGATTGGGGTAAAGCATTCTTGAACTGAAATGCTAAAAAGCCAGGTCCCAATCAACCTCCAGGAATGAAACGTCCACTGAATGGAGGGATGCTCTTTGTTTCACGTCTTTCCCCCATGCATATCTAGTATGCATTTCCCCCATGCATCTGGATTTTTCTAGTATCAGCATCCAAAGCAAAAATAACATCATGCAACAGGGTTTTTTTGAGGCCTGTGTGCACACTTGGCTTGGATGGCCATTGGGGAGCTGATTGGTCGCTGTTACCAAGTAACCTACAAAACTCCATCACAGACAGCTGTGTTTGTTTTTCAAGGTGATAAGGAAAGGAGTCCAGAAATAGAAACATTCAGGTAATACAGCTCTTCCAACCTTGCCCTGATTTCAATCTTCTTTCTGTGTGAGAGGCTGATCTGGTGCAATGTTAAATTATTCAACTTGACCTCAAGAAAGACAATGACTTTAGGGCCATAGATTCAAAGTTGAAAAGGATGTCCTCAGAAGCCATTTAGTTCAACCCAATTTATGGTCAAGCAACCTCAGGAAGCGCAAGGAGCTTAAGTGACTTACTCAAGTTAGTATAGTCAAGAACAAAGCCAGGATTTGGGCCCATTTCCTCTGAGCTGCACCCCAGAACTCTCTTCACTGTTCTACACTTTACCCCCACACACTCCTTTTCAGGCCTCTCTTTCAGGAATTCAACCACTGCTCTATGGTCATCCAGTCCAACTCCCTCATTTCACAGATAAGTAAACTGAAATGCCCCTTGTGAATGTAGGATTTATTTCAATCTATCGGGCATATTTTAAGAGCTGACTCTTCCAGATGAGAGCAGCAGGGCATACTAAAGAGAGAGTCAGCCTCAGAGTCAGGAAGACTTGCTTTCAAGCACTGCCTCTGAGACATATTGTCTGTGTGACCTTACCTCCCAATGCAGTGCCAAGATAAGTCTCTAAGACTAAGTTGCTAAAACAATTGCCCTTCTTCATTGATAGAGGGAATTTCCTCCCAGTGAGTTTTTATATCAGTTAAGTCACAGATCCAATCTGTTGCTCACAGGGATGTGCTGGAACATGATAGTTGACATCATGTATTTTATTGGTTGTCATGTGGAGGATGGATTGAATAGTCTGTTTAACCCCCAGAGGAGAGAACTGGGAATAATAGGTAGAAATGGCAAAAAGGTCCATTTGGGAATAATGAGAGCTATCCCAGAGTGCAACGAGCTGCCTTGGGAGCTAGTGGGTCTCTCCTGATTGGAAGATTTCAGGCTAAGGCGACATGATGATTTGTGGTTATATTGTGGAGGACATTCCCAGTGGGCTAGACTAGATGGTCTCTCTGGTTCTTTCCAGCAAGGAGGTTCCATGAAACTGAGGCCCAAGGTAGGTAGGTGATTTAATTAAGGTCGTTCAGGAAGTAAGAGGGCAGAGTCAAAATTTGAATTCAGGTCCTTTGATTCTGAATCCAGTTGCCATGTGACGGTTCTCCAACTATGATATTTGAGACTTCAGTTAGTTGAAAGAATATATAAAGGATTAGATTAGTCCCGAAAAATACTGTGCCAGAAAAAAAACAAAAACAAACCAGCTACTTAAGCTGAAATCCCAAAGTAAACTTCCTCTTTGTATTTCTGGGAATATGAATGGTTAAACCTGCTGCTATCAAGATCACATCTCGGTCTTCTTTGTCTTCCAATGGCATTGGACAAGAAACAACACTGTCCTGCCCTGTACACTTAAAAATCTTAGCTTCCTTTGTCAACATTTGGTACACTTGTAACATCAACCATTGTTACATTGTTACTCTTATAACAATGGTGTGATGTGTTACATTGGCAACATCACATGCATTAATATCTACTTGGTTTATTTAGTTTAAAATAGTAACATTAACATTTATTACAGTGTTTCTTTTCTAATAGCAACAATTGTTAAATGATCACTTTTGTAGCATTGTTAACATTTAATGAGATAAAAGAAGTTAAATGTACAGAAATTGCCACTGATTTTTTTATCTTAAAAATTTTTAAATCCTTATAGCATTATTACAAATAATAACACAGAAAGGAAAATATTTACCCCCTATTCAGCAATTCCCATAGATATATCTTCATTATGCTAAATACCTTTGGTCCTGTACTAACTAGATTTCTGATGATTTTACATTTCCCTCTAGAACTAGTAAAGTGTTTCTTTTCTCAGTGGGCAGCTTAACAGAAATTTGTCATCAGCCATTTGGAGACTTGTACAGATTACTTCTGTGATTGGGGACTGTGTACTGTATTCAGTATCACCTCAGTTGAAAACATCTTGAAGGTATATATTAAAATCTTAAATAAAACTGAAAAACCAATAAGAACTCTCCTAACTGAAATGAACTCTTGACAATCTAACTAAAAAGAAGACTGCCCTAATATGTGTCAGACACTGTGCTAGGGTCTGGGGATCTCTAATCAAGAGTAAAAACTATTACTTCCCTGAGGGACCTTACATCCCAGAGGGGAGACACAGCATGCACATGCATTGGTATATGCAAAACACAAGCAAAGTGGATACCAGATGATTTGGGGCAGGGGAGAGAAAGTACCACCAGCTGGGGTACTAGGCAAGAAATCATGCAGAATATGATTCTTGAACTGAGCCTTGAAGGAAATGAGGAATTCCTGAGGTAGAAGTGAGAAGGAAGTGGATTCTAGGATTAGGAAATGGTCAATGCAATGGCATAGAGATGGAGTGCCACCTATGAGGCCAGTAAGCAAGTGGCTGGATTGTAGAAGTTGCAGAGGAGAATAATACGTAATAAGGATAGAAAGGCAGGTTGGAGTCAAGTTATGAAGGGATCGAAATGCCTGATAAATTTATATTTGATTCTAGAGGTAAAAGGGAACCAGCAGAGTTTATTGAATATAGGTGATGACACCACCAGTTTGACACTTTAGGAAAATCATATTGGTGGCCCTTTAGAGTCTGGACTGGGGTGGGGTGAGACTTGAGACAGAGAGACCAACTAGGAGGCTCTTGCAAGAGTCCAGGGGTATATGTGGCTAGAGGTGACGTGGTCCTCAATAAGAGTGGTGACAGTGAGGGCAGAGAAAGAGCCATAGGTGAGAGATGAGGTGAAGGGAGAAATGAGATGTGGCAAGTTCTTGGATCTATGAAGTGCATGAGAGTGTGTGAGGAATCCAGGAGGTTACCAATGCTATAAAAAAAGCAGTGTCCTCAACAGAAATAGGGAATGTTAGAAACAAGGTGAGTTTTGGGGGTGAGGGAAAGATAATTTGTTCTGTTTTTGACATGTTCATTTTGAGTTGCCCATGGGACTATGTATGTATGTATGTGTGTGTGTGTACATACACACATGTATACATAATATTATAAAATACAATTTTACAAGAGAATTCTATATTGTGAATATTATAAATGAAAAAAATACACACCAAAATGTATATATGTATATTTATAATGCATATATAATACATGTTATATAATATGAATAGTATGAATGGATTATATATTGTGAATATTAAAATCAAACTATTACATACACACATACAATGTATTTTTGTGTGTTCATATATGTATGTGTGTATGTGTATCTAGTTCTATGGGCAACTCAAAATGAACATGTCTAAAATAGAACAGATTATCTTCCCCCCAACCCCCAACTCCACCCTGTTTCTAACATTTCCTATTTCTGTTGAGGACATTGTTTTTCTTCCAGCCTTGGTGACCCCCTGGACTCTACTCCCCTCACAGACCCCAAAACTCACTGCATCTTCTTGTTTCTCCCTTCACCTCATCTCTTACATCTGGCCCCTTCTCTATCCTCACACAGTCACTGCCCTCATTGAGGACCACGTCACCTCTTGCCACACGCACACACCTGGACTCTTGCAAGAGCCTCCTGGTTGGTCTAGGACATATCTCAAGTCTCACCCCACCCCAGTCCATACTGTGAAAGGCCACCAATGTGATTTTTCTAAAGTGCCAAACTGGTAATGTCAACACAAACACACACATATGTATATATGCATTATACAAAATGTGTATAATGTGCACACATACATGTATATCTATGTATACACACATACATGCACATCTATGAGAAGAGAAGACTCAAGTGTGACATGACAAGCTGCCTTCAGGTCTTAGACTGCACTTTCACTGGGCAGACTACCTAGACACAATGAGCACAAGTTGTAGAAGAGCTGATTTAGGATTGATATCTGGGAAAGTTTTCTAACAATTAGCCCTGACCCAAAGTGGAATGAGTTGACTTGGAAGGTGATGGGTCCCTTTCATTTGCTCTCTTCCGGCAGAATCTGGATCACCATTTGAGTAGGAGGAGCTTTTTCAGGTAGACATTGGACTAGGTGTCACAGAAGTCCCTTCAAACCCTGAGCTTCTGTGATCTTGTGACCATCTATCATATTCCTTTTCCCAGAAGCCAAGGCATTTTCATATTGGTTAGAAAGGCAACAAGGAAAAGAAACTGAAACAAATAAATGTTTGATAAGAAAACTGACACACGTTGGAGGCTTTTGTTATATACACATGAATTAGTTTAGATCAAGATTAGAACTACGGCTCAGAGGAGTTAGAAAAGCACATGGGAGATATAAGACACTTGGCAAATTAGAGAACAGTGCTCTTGTGAGGAATAGTGGGAATATTGGCTCATCAAGTAATTGTTGCTTTGATTTTTAAAATGTATGTCTAAATTGGATTAGGTTTTCAGTGCATCCCCCAAAGAGATGTGATGAACAGCTTCATGATGCTGGGTTTGATGATGAGTACAGTGATTAGAATTTATGAAATCTAGATTTGAGGTGGGAGGATATTTGTCCCCTCAAAAATGATGAGGTAGTGAATACTGGGGCCACCACGGTCAGTCATTTTGCTAACCAGCTGCCCCCATACTCTGGGTTGGTTTGATCCTGATTTTCTAGGCTGGGGAAACAGAAGTGGGAGTAGGTGGTCCACCCAAGAGGTGGTCTGAAGTTATCCAGTTGTAGATGATGTTCTGTGGCTACAGCAGTGACCCCAGAAGCCAAAGAAAGGACCTATCCTCAGCCAATTCCCATACAGGGTCTCAGGATGCTTAAGTACCTGATATTGCTAGATTTCAGAGGATCTAGAGTTGAAGGGGAGCTCAGACATCATCTAGTTGAAACTTGCTTATTTTACAGATGAAATTTAGTCACAGAGAGGTTATAGTGTCTTGATTAAGGTCATTCTTTAACCAGGACTTTTACACTGGATTCTTTAGACCTGTCATATTTGTTCAAGTATTTAGTGCCTGGAACATAGTAGGTGCTTAATGAATGTTTATTGATTAATTGATTGAAGAGCTAGCTTGCATATGAGGGATTGAACTGGTTCTGTCTGTTCATCAAGGGTGAAAGAAGAGACAACATGGTGTAGTGGAGAGTGTGGTGGCCTTGAAGTCAGAAAGATGTGGATTTGAATACCTCCTCAGACACTTATTAGCTGTGTGACCTTCAGTAAGCCACTTCCTCACCTGTGAAATGGGATAATAGCACCTACCTCACAGAGTTATTATGAAAATCAAGTTAGAGTGCTTTGAAAACCTGAAAGCTGTATTAAAAAGATACTTTTAATTATTGCTGGTGTTAATCAGGAGTAATGCTAGAAGTTGCTGAGAAGATTTCTGCTTATTGTAAGCAGAAAGTCCTTAAAAATTAGAATGAACCCATGGTATTATAGGCTGTTTTGAAGGGTAGTGGGTTCTATGTCATTGGAAGTCTTGAAGCAAAATTATGAGCATCACAGACATGTTGCAGACTGGGAGGGGGAGCCTTGTCAGTTACACCTTGGACTAGGTGGCCCCCAAGGTTCTTCCTGATGATGAGATTCCCTGACTGAGCATCTAGTACTTTCCTGAAGAAGCTGGAGGGGCCAGGTATATAGTCATGAATCAAAATCAGACACTCATCAAGTTAGAAGGGACCTTGGAGATGTGATGGCCTGATATTTTGAATCAAATGAAATCCTGAGAGATGAAGAGATTTTTCTAAAGGTTTCCCAATCAATTAGTGGAAGAGCTAGGGCCAGAGCACAACCCCCTGAAATTGAATCTAGTCCTACTGCTATTTCATAAGGTGCAGACAGACACCTGCAGTACTCACATTGGGTGTTTGAAGCTATCACAGACTCAAGGACCAGGAGGTAATCTTTCCCTTTATATATTTCTGAAGGCTTTTTGTCAGAAGGGTTTGATGCAGACATACTCTGCCCCCACCCTGGGCATTCAATAGCTATTTCTAACTTCTGTTTCATTTTTTTGGGGAAATCATTTTTGATTTTATGAAGTTGAAATATTCTATTTTGTCTTTTGTGATTTTATTTCATATCCTTATCATATTGTAGACTTGGATTTGGAATGAACTTTGTCATATAGTCCAACCCCACCCCTGTTCATTTTACCTATGGGGAAACAGAGACCCAGAGAGATTAAATGACTCATCTAAAGGGACCCAGAAAAACAGGAGGCAGAACGGAGATTCAAGCCCAGCTCCTCCATCTCCAGAGCCCGTGTTCATGCCACTGCACCATACTCCCTCTTTTCTCTACTTCTTTAGTTTTACATCCTCTTCCCACTCCCCAACCCACCAGTCATTGTTGTGAAAGGGAACTCCTTCTGTTCTCCTCTCATTTACATACACATGACTACATCAATAGGTGCAGAAAATTGCCTTCAACAAGACTCAGCCCTCATTTCTAAAAAACTCTAAGAAGTATTGTGTTGGAAGGGCTTTTCTCAATAGGATCAAATTAGACTGCATCTACATTTCTGTTTATGGATTCTATTTAATTTGACAAGAGTTCTTATGTCATCTCTCCCAAGTGTACCAACACTGATGGGTAACCCCTTTGAGACTTAGTCTTTGAGAGTTGTCAGCAGAAATGGAAGCTATGCGAGTCTCCCAGGGTCACACAGAGAGAACATGTGATAGGTAAGACCTGTCACCCTCCCTCTGAGGTTAGCCCTCTAGTTTTCTTGCCAGGGTGCTCCCTACATGGATGAAATCACAGGTCTGTACCAAAAACGTATTACATTCCTAGTAGAATGTAAACTTCAGGGAAGTAATTGTATTCTATTTTACTTTTGTCTCTCAAACTTTTAACACAGTGATTTGCACTTAATAGTTGCTTGAATTGACTTGATTTGAAATCATAATCATGCTAGGCTGATTTCTCAGGCTGTGAGTAGAACCATGCATGGATGGAATAGGAGAAAAAGAGCTAGCCTTGGAGTCAGAGGACCTGAGTTCAAATCCTGGTTATGCTATTTATTCTTATCATCTCAGATCCTACATTTCCACATCTATAAAAAGGAATTGGGCCAGATGGTCTCTGGGTTCCTTTCTATTTCAAAACCTATGACCTCATTCCATCCAAGGAAAGCAAAATCACCTCTGCAACTGAAGGATAAGAAAGGTTGTCTTAGTAACTTTCCCATCAGGGACTTCTTACCTTGAAGGAGATCACCCATCTGTGGAGTCAGATGAGCAGATGTTGACATTGTGTGGCCATAAGCCCACCAAGACCAGACACATTCAAGGTTGCTTAGACAAGAGCTCTGGAGCATATCACTGAGGGTTCCTACCTGGACCAAGCTATATCCCGTGCGCTGAATGAGTGCGCGGAGGGCTGCTTCTTTCTGAGTGCCGCTCAATCCATCCCCGGATTTTTGATTTGATTCCATTGAGAGTGATTATCAGCAAAAAATCAGGTTAATTAGGGGTGCTCACTGCAATCAAATTTAAAATAAATTAAGAAAATTAATATTGCCAAGGTGACAAATCTTTTTGTGGAGGGTATTTCTAATCAACCATTTAAAATAAATCAGTCATTCATGGTTTAATTAATTAATACACAAAGTCTTTTAAACATTATGCCATTACATTTATAAAACATTTCCTAGGTTGCAAACTGGATTCACAGACCATAAGTCATTTACAAAATGGGGTCTGAGTATCATCACTGCCCCCTTTTCCCACTCTAAGGATGAGAAAAGTGAGGTTCACAGTAATTAAATAACTCCCCCAGAATCACACAACTGGTAGCCTCCCCACAGCTGCTAAATTAATATCACTAAAGCATGGTCTGGCCACATCACTGCCCTTGCTCAAAAAGTTGCGCTGGCTCCCTTTTGTCTTAGGATCAAAGATACACTTGTCTTTTGAGATTTTAAAGCCTTTCATAACCTGGGTCCTTCCTGATTTTGGAGGCTTCTTGTAGATTAGTCCTTCACTGACTTAACAGCTTCCTGCTCCTTGGTGATGCCAATCTCTCTCTCATCTCTATGTCCAGTCCTCCACAGCTCTGAGACATCCCTTCCTTCTCCTCCTCTCTGCTTCTTAGAACCTGTGGGTGCCTTAAGGCTCAGCTCTTGCCCCATCTTTGGCATGAGGACCTTTCTGATCTTCCCAAATACTAGTGCCCCCTAAAATGACTTCATATATATATGTGTGTGTGTATTTGTGTATATATATATATATATATATATATATATATATATATATATATATTCTGTGTCTAATTTTATGTGTATATGTTATTCCTTCCCCCTCCTTATAGAATATACAATCTTTGAGGGCAGAGACAGTCTTTGCATCCACTGCACAGCATCAGTTGGCTCATCACAAATACTTGTCACATTAAAAAGAATTGAATTAAACAGCGTTAAAATGAAGTGAATAGGAGGCTTCTTCAACCACAGAGGCAGATGATAAGGCAGACCTGAAGTAGAGAGGTGGGCATGGAGACAGAAGGTGGGTGGGCATCATGGAGGCAGAGCCACCAAGACTACACATGCCCTGGGATCTTCTGGCCTCTTCTTCCACATGACTGAGCATTCTTCTCTGCCTCCTCCGCTGGGTCCTCATCCATGTGCCATTCCCTACATGTGCAGTCCCCCAGGCTTCTGTCCTGGGTCCTCTTTACTGCTTTCTCTGCCCCCTCTCATTCTCCCAATAGCATGTAAGTTCTTTGATGAGAGGGAATGTCTCGCTTCCATATTTGTGTTCCCAGCATTCAACAGTACCTGGCAAATAGGCTTACATCCATAAGTGCATTCTGGTCAGGACTGAACTGGCAGAGGTGAGGACTGGTTCCAGTTATTACTGCCTCTGAGGCTAACTTCCCATCCAATAGGCAACACTACCTTATACATAGAAGGCACTTAACCATTTGTTGAATTGAGTTTAACCGAGTAAAGTCACCTTTCTCTGCTTTATTTTCACTGTTTACAAAAAAGAGGAACCTGGAAAAATGTTCTTGAACAAATCTTTCTGTTCTAAGTGAGAGGGGGTATAATATTGCAGTTAAAGAGCCAGTACTGGAGTTAAGAAATATTGGATTCAAGTCTAGCCTGTGACAGACACTTGCTCTGGGACATTGGGTAAGTCAGTTAGTTGGTCTCAGCAATCTGGACAACTCTCTAAATCTCCAAGCTGCAGAGAAAGGTGCAGAATACATTGACAGAGGGAGTTTCCTCACCAGAATCTTCTAGTCCCAAGGAAATCACAGGTCCACCCCAAATCTTACTTGAATCTCCAATACATCCACCACATAAGTGCAAAATGTATTAGCCCCGGTTTGCAGATAAGGACAAAGAGGTTAAGAAAGACTTGTTCTCGGTCACCATCTAGTGGGTCTACAAGGTAGGATTTTAAACCAAGTTTCTCCTGACTTCATGTCCATGCTCCTTCCTCCTTTTCCAATTTAGATCAAGGATTCCCAGTCTTGAAGGTTGTCATCACATTCTCCCCAACTACTCCTAAACACCACCCCCTGACTCAGCACCATTAAAAGGGATTTTAGCGGTGTGTGTGTGTGTGTGTGTGTGTGTGTGTGTGTGTGTGTGTGTGTATGTGTGTATGGGAGGGACTGTAGGAATTCACTGAATTGCACAAAAACTGGATGTTGCAACTCCAGAGAGGTTGAGAATTAGGGATCAAGATCATGCAATATCCAAAATCATCAATAAGATAAATCAGGACAGTCTGTGTACTCCTGGACTTCCCAGAAACCAGCTGGCCAGCATCTACATCTCTTACACACAAACAAAAAGGAATACTGGCTGCTAGCCTAAGGTTCAATGGAGAGACCTATGAGTGATAGATAGATGGATAGCCTCATACCTGCCCTGAGCTTCCCACAGTGTTATATCTGCTCCCCCCTTGTATTTGTTTTTGTTTTTAGAAAAATTGACTAACACTACACCCTGAACTCTATTACTTTTCATCACATATACCTAGCTTGTCAAGGTAATTTTGGCCCCATATTCTGTCATTCATTGGGCTAACTACCCCATCTTAGCTTCGTGCCATCTGAAAATCTATGAATATTCCATCTATGCTTTGATTGAGAAATAGCTCTGCATTAAGCATAGATCCTTGAGATCTCCACCGGAGACCTACTTCTGAGTGGACATGGAACCATTAATAACTAGTCTGAGTTAAGTCTTTCATTCACTTTAGAATTTATCTAACCTCCTGCCATCCAATCCACACTCCTCTATCTTTCCCATAGGAATACCATGAGAACCTTAGTGGCGAAGTAGACAGATCACTGGACTTGGAGTCAAGAATACCTAAGTTCAAATTCTGTCTCAGACACTTTCTAGGCATGTGATCTCGGACAAGTCATGATCTCTGTCTTCCTTGAAGTCCCCATTTGTAAAATGGGGATAATAATAGCTATCTGCTTTACAGGGTTGTTGGGAAGAACTGAATTCATCAAGGGCAGTTAGAGGTTCTCTCATTATCTTCCTTTATCTCCTTTGGCATCTGTTCCCAATCCATGTCAACGGACCAATAGTTGATTTTTGAAAGGGTCTGAATCAAATGCATCTCAGGATACATATTGGTAATATTCAAAGCAAGCTGGTTTATGTTCTATTTCCTGAATGTTGTGTCCCATCTCCCACTTCTCATCTCCCATCTCTATGCCTTTGCCTAGGCTATCCCCCATGCGTGGAATGCTTGCCTCCCTGACTTTGGCTTCTTAAATCCCTTAGCTCCTTTCAAAACTCAGATTAGGTACCTTAGAGGACCTTAGAGATCATCTGGTTAAATTGTCTCTTTTAACAGAGACAGAGCTGAGGCAGTGAGACCTAAGATCACAAGATAAGGACCCAGTGATTATTTGAACCCCCATTTTCCAATTTCCTAGCTAGTGTTCTGGCCACTATTCTGTCTCCTTTATTGGATCCGGTTGGTATTAGCGGGTGGGGGACAGAGGAGAATCTTCTGAATGGGGTTATAATTTCAGCAAATCAAAACTTTAAGATGTAAAAAGTTTTTAAAATATAAAATAAAAAGCCTCTAGCTAAAAAGATAATTATTAGGGAAATAATTTTAAAAACACAATTTATAAAACCAGAAAGGAACAGATCTGCCCATTTCTCATAGAAGGTTTTTTCCCCCTAGGGCCATAGAGGGAAGATCCCACTGGAATATAAAAGAGGAAAATGTTATCTTTCCCCCTAGAATCTATCATAGAGGGTGGAGACATGGCCACTCAGCTCTGGAGAGGCTTAGGCAATAACATAAGGGCCTGTTCAGGAGTCTGACTCTTCATCTGGGTGACACTGGCTCTTTGGAAGCCCTGAACAATTAACTTTTTTTTGTGTGTGTGTGTGGGGCAATGAGGGTTAAGTGACTTGCCCAGGGTCACACAGCTAGTAAGTGTCAAGTGTTTGAGTTTGGATTTGAGCTCAGTTTCTCCTGAATCCAGGGCCGGTGCTCTATCCACTGCTCCACCTAGTTGTCCCCTACAATGAACATTCTTATCAATTTCCATAGCTTCTCTTAGGCAAAGGCTTGTACTAGTGTGGGCCTTACAGGGTCCCAAGGCAGTGTGGCTAATGTGACCACACCAGCAGAAAAATCTTTCCTATTCCTCAAAGTTCTCAGAAATGTGGGTTATGTTCTGAAGTTGTGACCCTTTCACATATGATTCCTAGTGTTCTGTCCCAGGGTCATTCATTGGTGATGGTGACGAAGATAAGGACTGATGACATTTATATAGTACTTCAAAGTATAGAGAGCACCTGACATACTATCTCACCTCAAATGTCTGCTATCTATGTGACCTTGGACAAGGCACCTCATTAGAGGCATACTCAGAAGCAAAATGGAGTAGTATATTGGATACTGGACTTGCAGACAAGAAGAAATGGGTTCAAATCCCACCTTAGACATTTATTAGCTATGTGACCCTAGACATTTAATCTCTCTGTGCCTTAGTCTCTTCATCTCTAATGGGGGAGGGGGGAGACAGACTCAGGGGCCTCTGAGGTCGTTTCTAGCTTTAACCTATGGTCTTATGATCTCATATAAGTCTTGTAGCAACCCTGGGAGGTGACACTATTATTATTCCCATTTCATAGATGAAGAAACTGAAGTGAAGTGACATTATATAATCTCTTTCTGTTTTTTTTTTGGGGGGGTGGGGCAATGAGGGTTAAGTGACTTGCCCAGTGTCACACAGCTAGTAAGTGTCAAGTGTCTGAGGCCAGATTTGAATTCAGGTACTCCTGAATCCAGGGCCAGTGCTTTGTCTACTGCGCCACCTAGCTGCCCGACATTATATAATCTCATGGGGGAAAAAAGCATCAAAGGCAGAATTGGAATCCAGGATTCAAGTGATATCCTGTCTAGAATTCTTTCTATTAAATCTCTGAAGCTGGTCACCAAGCTTAGCTCATAATAGGTGACCAGTAACATTATCAATGCTAGCTATCATTTGGGAATCATTTTAGTCAATAGGCTTTTAGTTTAGCATCCAGGAAAAAGGAGCTGATCTTCCCACCGTAGTTTGTCATGGTTAGATCATATCAGGAGTACTATTTTCAACCCTGAGTGAGCCATTTATAGGAAGGATATTGTTGAGTTGAAGGAGGACCAGAATGGTGAAGGTCATAGCATGAGGATCGATGAAAAGAACTGGGACTTTAAGCCTGGAGAAGGGAAGACTTAGGGAGAACATGGGAACCAGTTACAACTGTTTGTAGGTATCCCATCTGGAGGAGGTGCCAGAGGTCAGAACTGCAAACAAAAAGACAAAGTGGAAAAGAGGCAAACTTAGGTATGATAGAGGAAAAAAACGCCGAAGTATAATCACTTTTCCCTCTCTGGAGATTTTCACACAGAAACTACATGACAATGGATTGGACTCCTTGGTTGTAATAAACAAACAATGATGATGACAACTATGATAATAGCAGTATTTTCATAGAGCTTTAAGGTTTGCCAAGCACTTTACACGTATTATCTCATTTGATCCTCACAACAACCCTGGGAGGTCGGTGTTGTTATCACTCCCACTTTACAGATGAGGAAACTGAGGCTGACAAATGTGTGACTGGTCCAGGGTCACACAGCTACTATATATCTAAAGTTTAGTTTGAATGGAGGTCTTTGTTGACCCCAGTTCGAGGGCTTCCCCCACCACAGCATTATCTAGCTGCCTCATATGCAGGGTCTTTCCAAACAACTTTGATTTTCTGAACTTCTATGTGCTCTAGACTTTTCATTCATTCGTCTTGATTTGTTTTCTATCTTAAACTAGTCCTCAGACCTTGTCAATTTTCATGCCCTCCATTTTTCGACACTGCCATATCTAATATTTTAGTCTAGCCTCCTATTTCTTCATTCTTAAATTGCTGTAATTGCCTTTTAACTGGTCTCCCTACCTCCATCTCTTTGATCCATTTGATACAGCTTTTCTCAGACTAATTAATCTAAAGCACTCTTAATTGTATCACACCTTTGCTTAGAGGCATCATGGCACAGAGGGAAGAATTTAGATAGGGGATCAGATGGAATAGTATCCATTCCAGTCTACGGGCAATTATCAAACAATCACTATATCCAGAGACCTCCATCTTATTCTAGGTTTAGAAAGACAAAACCACAGAGAGCCCTTGCCTTCAAAAAGGTTATGTTCTACAGGACAGATATAACATCTATGCACCATGGGCTACCCTACCCAATAGTCAATCAGAATCAAGATGATATTGTGTTGAAAAGCTATAAAAGCTATGAGGGATAGTTGCAAAGAAAACCTGTTACAAATAAGCTAATTCTCACATTTCTCCCCAAGGTCCTTAATGTGGTTGTTGATGAGGCTAATGGCCCAGGTCTCCCTCTGGAAAATCACCTCCCAGAAGGTGTGAGATGAAGGTAGAAAGGATGGGGAGCCCTGGCCATTATCAATGGCTGTCTTAGGGCTGTTTGGATCCAAAAGCACCAGCATGTGGCCCTCAGGCTTTTTTTTTTTTTTTTTTTTTTTTTGCTAAAGGCCACCTTTCCTTTGATAAGGTCACAATAGGTGATGTGAAAGTGACAAGTTCATACTTGCAAAATCTGCCTCTCCTTTCAGTTAATCATTAGAAGGGGAGGGTGGAGGATGATGGTACTTTGACATCAGTCAAAGTCTTTGATGCTGAGTCACTCCCAGCTCAGGTTCTTAAATTACCATGCATGAGAGTGAAATGGTAGAAAGAACACTGGCCTGGAAGTCAAAGGACCTGGGTTCAAATCCTCTCAAACTTATTTTGCCTGTGTAACTTTAGGCAGCTCTCTTAACTTCCTTGGGCCTCATTTTCCTTTTCTATAAAAAGAGGGGTCTGGCTCCTTACCGCTTTGACTCCAGGATCCCAATGAGAACACTGACTGCAGATCCAGATTCTGCCTTCAAGTGAGAATGTTCTTTCTTCTACCCTTAAGGACTTCCTTGCCATGCCCCCAAGTAAGCATGTTATTTAAAAAGCTAAACTTATCTGCCCTGCCCCCCACCTCAAATGTGGCCAGTGG
This sequence comes from Dromiciops gliroides, assembly GCF_019393635.1. NCBI lineage: Eukaryota > Metazoa > Chordata > Mammalia > Microbiotheria > Microbiotheriidae > Dromiciops > Dromiciops gliroides. The sequence continues at coordinate 13,800,151 of NC_057862.1, forward strand.
GAATAGGCAGCTCCCAGTACTTTTGCAAATATCATGTTGCCAAGGTCCAGTTCAAGACACTGTATGTCTTTTCCCCCCACATTTATTTATTTTATTTTTAATTTATGGAACAAAAGCATGTTTATAAAATAGTAGAATAAAAATATGATTGCCCATGAAATTGCAAATCTATTATGTCCAATTTGCTATTCCTTTAAAATACATGATAAAGTTATCGTATAATTTTTTTCTTTTTTTCTTCTCCCCTTCCCTTTCTGCCTCCCCCTCCCCCATAGCTACCATTACCACAACTAGGGATTAAGACTCGATTATAATAAGCTGCTAAAATAAAATGAAAACAAAATAAAAGTGACTAATGTTATACGGCCACAAGTCCAAAAATATCTCTTTGAAGAACTTTAAAAAGAATTAAAAACCAAATGAGAGTGATCAAGGAAAAAAAATAAAAGCAATCCAGAAAAATTATGAAAAGAAAGTTAACCATTTGGAAAAAGAGATACAAAATCTTAAGAAAGAATAAAGCTCCTTGGAAACCAAAATAGGGTAAGTGGAATTGAATGATATTATAAGATACCAAGAAATGATAAAACTAGAAAAAATAGAAGAGAATCTGAAACATCTCATTAGAAAAACAAGTGATCTGCAGAAGAGACAGAGGAGACAATATAAGAATTGTTGGACTACCTCAAAATTGTGTTCAAGGTACTATGTGTCTCTCTGACACCAATAATGTCAAGGTCAGGGGAGAGCAAAGCTCCATTCTTAGTGATATCAAGGGGATTGGTAGAGAAAGAAGGATCAGGGTCCCTTGGGAAGGCCTCTACTGTACTAGAATTGTATGGGGAAATGGATTACATTATTTACTCAAAAGAGAAAGGATGAAGGGATGAAACAAAGGCCTAAGAAAACACACACACACACACACACACACACACACACACGATACTAAAGTTCTGTTGAAAGATTTTCTGTGTTCAGTGCAAGAAGACCTGAGTTCAAATCCTTCCTTTCTCACCACCTGTATGACCTTGGGCAATTCACTTGACATTTCTTATCCCTCAATGTTCTTATTTATAAAATGTGGGAATTGGACCAGATGGGGCCCAGAGAGGTCCAGGCCCTCTAAAGCCCTTGTAGCTCTGATCTAAATGCTTGTTTACTTGACTCTCTTGGCACCTTCTTGATGTCTGCTGACTCCTTTCATATACTATGGTACAGGTAGGGCCAAGAGGAGGAGTTGGCATCCCTTTCTTGCCTCCCATGACTGTCTCCTCTGGGGGAGCTGCAGAAAACAAATTGTTGCTACTGGTATTTCATACAATTTTCTCTGAGGAATATCCTCTAAATTTTGAGGGAGAAGAGTCATATCATTGTCTTTAATTACACTGTTGGGCATTTATGGCTAACCTTTGTTCATTACCTGATGGTGCTAAGTCAACAATATTTGAGAGTTGTTGATAAAAGGCATAAAGGTTAACCAATGCAGGAAAAAATTTCCATGAAAAATATGTTGCACTGTTAGAATGCTAACCTCTGGAGTGAGGGGAAGACAGCAATCATTGGTCCAATTTTCAGCTAGTTCACAGGTACAGGGCACTTTACAGTTTAAAAATGCATTCCCCATGACAACCCCATGACACTGAAGAAAGAAGAGCTGTAGTGAGAGCACCCAAGTTTGAATTAGGACTGCTTTTTACTGCTTGGGTGACCTTAGGCAAATCATTTCCCATATTAGGGCCTCAGTTTGCTTATTTGTTAAATGAGTGAGTTTGGCTAGATAATCACTTCATTTTCTTCAAGGTTGAAAGCCTATGACCCACAAGGAAAGTGGGTAGTTTTTATTGAATTTAGGAGGTCTAATTATTTTGAATCTTTTTGTCTGGCCATCCTTCCATTAAATCTTGCCATTGGTTGAAGGGATATTGGAGAGGTGGCTCTTGGGTAGGTGCCCATTGGACTGAAATGCCTTTAAAGTTCCTCTCAGCCCTGGGAAGATGGGAAGCCCAGGTGCTGCCTCCAGATCCAGTTTTCTTTTTACCATATGCCACTGGTTGTCTCCTCACTTAGAGTGTGAACTTCTTGAGGGTAGGGGAGTTGCCCAGTCCTGTGACTGAGAAGGTCTTGGTTTTCTCATCAATCAATCAATAAGTATTTATTAAATGCCTACTATGTGCTGGCTGCTGGGGACAGGGATAGACTAGACCTGTGATTTCATTGGCATAGGGAACTTCCAGGTGAGGAAATTCCCTCTACCAATTCGGGTCAGGACCCTTTCTAGAATTTATCATCTTAGAAAGCTTCCTGGAAAATGGGAGGTTAGGTGACTTATCCAGCATCACATCAGAAGCAGACCTAGAACCCCATTCTTCCCGGCTCTAAGGCTAGCTCTCTAGCCACTACACAATCACTTCCAGCCACTATATTAGCTGGCATGGATATAAAGACAAAAATCAAATAATTCCTGCCTTCAGCGAGCTTTCATTCCACTCACCTGGAAAATGATTGCGAGGAAAGCATTTTTTTTTTTTTTGGTGAGGCAATTGGGGTTAAGTGACTTGCCCAGGGTCACACAGCTAGTAAGTGTTAAGTGTCTGAGGCCGGATCTGAACTCAGGTACTCCTGACTCCAGGACCAGTGCTCTATCCACTGCGCCATCTAGCTGCCCCGAGGAAAGCATTTTGTAAACCTTAAAGCATAGAGAAATGGGAGTTATTGCTCTTATTAGTACTTCTCACATATCCCATCTCTATTTCCTCTAGTACTGGGCACACAGTGAGCCCTTAAATATCCTTATGGGTTGAAAGAATGCACCTGTGCTGTGGGGATGGGATATCTGTACTTGTGCTCCCTCCTTCAATCTTTTTGTCCTTCCTCTCTCAGGCTGTCAATTCACACCCTATGGGGTGTTTGGGCTCTATGGAAGAGGATAAAGGGATAAAATCCAGGAACCCTGGGAAGAGATGATACTATGGTGTACAGCATAAAATATTTTGAACTTGCCATTAGCAAAGAACTAGTTATGAATTTTTCTTTTGACTCTTACTAGCTGTGTGACTGTGCGCAAGTCACTTTATTTCTTTGGCCTCAGTTTCTTCATCTGTAAAATGTTAATAATAATGCCTCTCAGGGATAAGAAGGACTTCTCAGGGATATTTTCAGGATCAAAGGGAATAATGTATTCCATAGAGATTAGTTATCATTAATTATATGAGAGACAGAGAGAGAGAGAGAGAGAGAGAGAGAGAGAGAGAGAGAGAGAGAGAGAGAAAGAGAGAGAGAGAGAGAGAGAGAGGAGAGTGGAGGCTACTGCAGCATTGGGATTTGGAAGGACTTTGAGAGGTCCTCTAATCTAAAGCTTCTTTTTTTTTTTTTTGGTGAGGCAATTGGGGTTAAGTGACTTGACCAGGGTCACACAGCTAGTAAGTGTTAAGTGTCTGAGGCTGGATTTGAACTCAGGTCCTCCTGACTCCAGGGCCGGTGCTCTATTCGCTGCGCCACCTAGCTGCCCCTAAAGCTTCTTAAACTGTGGGTGGCCACCCCTCATGGGGTCATGTAACTGAATGTGGGGGCTGTGAAAATTTGGGCAACAGTCAAAGGGTATGTCTACCTATTTTATATACCGATATACCTTGGGTTACATAAGAATTTCTCAGGCAAAAAAGGATCATGAGTGGAAAAAATTTCAGAAGTCCTGGTCTGGTCCGACCCTGTTATCTTACAGATGAGGTGGCACAGACAGAGTGGAAGTAGCTTTTTCAGGGCCACATAGATCCAGGCTTTGAACCCTGGTCCTCTGACTCTAAATCTAGGGCTCTTTCTATGATATCGGCTGCCTCAACAAAAAGGCATGAAAGTTGTCAGTAACATGTTCTCTTCATCCAAGAGCTGAAGCTAGAGCTTCAAGTCAATGGTTAAACTTACTCTTTCAAAAGCACCAGTTTCCTTAGAATTGTAGTTTCTTGAGAGTGTGGTCTGATTTCAATTTTTTTGCTTGTGTGCCCAGTGCCTTACCCAGTGGCAGTTGCATTCTGTGGGGCTCAGGAAATGATTGTTGAATTATCTGAATGGAGTGACCAGGAGTTCTGTGCCATCTAAGAGCAAACAGAGGCAGAGTTGCAAGTAGCCATTTACTCCTTGACTTTCTGGGTAACTTGTGCACCCTTTCTTGACAAGACTGCAGCTCCAGGTATCTGAAATTCCATGCCACTAACAAGGCTTATGGGAACTCCTTTGGAACAATGTCTGACTCTTGTCTGGAGCGTCACTTTTTGCGGTGGTCTAGCTTTGCTCATCTACATTAAAAACTGTTTAGATACATCAATATGTGACCACTCATTTTACCCGCGATTTAGCAGCTGGGATAGAAATGGATTTCAAGCTCAGTATGACAAAATATTGCATTGTATTTTATGTAAGACCATATTATAAGACTGTATCCTTTGCCACAGATAATAACTGCTGGGGTATAATCAAGGAGGATGTAAGGATTCCTGGGACATTTAAAAATTGATTTATAAATTGAGGAATAAATGTGATCTCTTGACTTATGAGTACCAAGCATGGCACTGTGAATATTTTTGATACAAGCATTTCCTTGTAGATCTTACTCAAATGTAAAACATAGTCTTAGTTGCTCATTGTGTTGGCTTTTCAAATGGAATCAACTAGAAATTAAAAATAAGTGCAGGACTTTCCAATGGTCAGAGGCCAAAGTCAACTGGCTTTCATCTAGGATCCAAATTCAGTTGCATAATCGCTGGCCTAATTGAAACATTATTTGTGTTGATGGTGGAATCAGATGAAGCAGATACAACATTGGTTCTTGAACCATTCTTCTTCTTCAAAAGCCACTTAGAGGTGGCATCTAGGTGGCATAGTGGATAGAGCACCGGCCCTGGAGTCAGGAGTACCTGAGTTCAAATCTGGCCTCAGACACTTAACACTTACTAGCTGTGTGACCCTGGGCAAGTCACTTAACCCCAATTGCCTCACTAAAAAAAAGCCACTTAGAGGCTCATTTAGTAGAAAATACCCTTTGAAGACGCATGATGTGACCTTTGAATATCTAGGAATCAGCTTGAAACCAAGATTTACATATGGAAAAGTGCCTTCATCTTCCATTAGGTTCTGCCAGGCAGAATTGGACTATGAAATGGACATGCTCAGGATTTAGTTGCCAGTTTCCAGATGATGAATCTTTCTTTGTCTTCAGAGAAGATACTATGTTCTGGGGGACTGCCCTGGCTAATCCATTCATCCCCAAACTCCCCCTACCTCAATTTTCTACTCAATTGACATGGGAAATCAGCATGGTGGGTGGAAAATTACTCAGCTCTGACCACTGGACACTCTTTAAGGGGCTTCCCAATTACTTTGTAAACCATTGACCACCCTTTGGAAACATTCCTAGAAATCTAATGAATTTGGAATGCCTAAATACATGAATGGATTTGTGGTCTCATGTGGCTGTTTATGTCAGTGATGCAAAGTGTCTTGTTCATGGGACAGCCAGGAGGTCAATGTGACATTGAGCCTATGATACCTACAGGACATTTAGGTCAAAATGTCTGAAAGGCAGTTGGAGATGCAAGATTGGAAGTCAGTGGAGGGATTGGAGCAGGAAGGGTAGATTTTGGAATCTTTAGTATAGAGATGGTAATTAAATCTATGGGAGCTGATGAGATCACCAAGTAAGGTAGTCTAGAGGGAGAAGAGAAGAGCGCCCAGGACAGAATGTTAAGAAACACCTACATTTAGACGACATAATTTGGAGGAGAATGCACAAAGGTGATAAAGAAGGAGCAGTCAGAGAGGGAAGAGGAAAAACATGACAGAGGGTGCCCTCGAAACTTAGAGAGAAGAGAGTATTAAGGAGGAGAGAGTGATCAGTGGTGTCAAAGGCTGCAGAGAGGTCAAGGAGGCTGAAAGATGTAGAGAATACAAGATCCCATTGAATTGACTGTCAATTATAAAGAAGGATTTTATTTGATAAAGCAAAATCATGCCTTAAAGGATCTCTGTCAATAAGGAGCCTTCTATGTATATATCAAACCTTCAGTATTCTATGAAGGATAAAGTAACAGAGATAAATTTGCTGGAGGACTCTCTGAACCTCAGTAGCAGGCAAATCCAAAGGACTTTACCACCATCAGGGGGGAGATGCACCTTCAAGGGATTCTCCATAGAGGGTGAAGATCTCCAGTTGCTCCTGTTTGTAAATGATATTGCTTCAAGTCTCCTGGCACTTAAAAGAAATTTTTTAACCATCTACACAGGAAATGCCAATTGGATGAAGAATATCTAATGTCTAGATTATAGCATGTAACTAGATGGAGAGCTTGTAGAGCTCTGTATACTTATCTTGCACTGAGTGGTAATGCCACTAGGATAAAATACAATTCCCTCAGCCTAACATTTAAGGTTCCCAACAATATGGCTCCCCCCTTATATTTCTAAGCCTTATTTCCTATCGTAGCCCTTCAAGCACTCTGCATTCCAGTCCAGCTGATATACAAGTTATTCCCTATATAAGACAACCCATTTCCCACTTGTATGCCTTTTCACAGCCATGTCTGGAACACACTTTTTCCTGACTTCACCCTCTTAGAATCTCAAGCTTCCTTCAAAGAGCAGTTCAGTCATTACCTTCTACTCAAGACCTTTCCAGATCCTGTGTGGTTAGTGTTCTTGATATTTTGAAATGACTTTGAATTATTTGGCCTACATATTATGTTTACTTCTCTGTGTATATGTTGTATCCTGCTAGTATAATTTATGTTCTTAGAAAACTAGGTCAAAGAGAATGCCAAAGAGTCTCAGCTTCATGTGTATAAAGATTGATTGAAGTTAATGGGGATGCTTAGCCTAGAGAAGGAAAAATTTACAGGTGGGGCTATTTTCTTTTCTGTCTTTGTATCTCTAATGCTTACAACAGTACCTTTTATATAGGAGGCACTTAATAAGTATTTTTAATTGAATCAAATAGACTGAAATCAATCAAAGGTTACTCTGTGTAGCTACCATGAAGGACTGTAATATTTTCACAAGAAAACCTAGAAACACATGAAAGGCTGGTCCAATTGAAAATATTGCCTGGTGTCTGTGGTTAAGACTAGCAACTGTGCACCCAACTTGGAGGGAATTTGTGTCAAAATTGTCCTTCAATCCAAACCTATCTCATTCTATCCAGTCCAGGCCCATCCCACCCATTTTATGTAAGCCAATCCAACCCAACCCAATCCTATCATATCAATCCAACAACCATTTGTTAAATACATTCTGTATGGTAGGATGAGGGTTCAGTATGGGGGGCATAGGCATTTGTAAAAACAAAATAAAGTCCCTGTCCCTAAGGAAATTGCCATTGACTCAAAAAAACCCTATATGTACATAGAAAATTAAATATAAAAAAAATCCCATACAGAAGAAGTACAAATCAATTTCAAGGTAAGGACCAGAACCTCCCAGCAATTCTGAGCTCACATGGTCTGGACTTAGTCTTGGGGCCCTGACCCCAGTGAGGTTGGTTTCTCTCTCTGTTGCCAGTAAATCAGTCCAGGAAATTTCGAAAACGAAACAAACCTTTGTTCCAGCTTTTTCTCAGGTTTTCTTAGATTGCATAACAAGGTCCTCAACTTTTGCACAGACACAAAATAAGCCAAAAGCACCTTGGTACAAGAACAACCTTTGCTACCTGCCCACCGCCCCACTCCCCACCAAAGGGCATGCCATTCAAAGTATTCCCAGGAACTCCAGAACAGATGAAAAAATGAAATGGTAACACAAATAGCCTATCCTTCCTCAGTCTTCCCACCCTTCTGCACTCCAGGGACCTTTATGGGAGGAGAGCTAGAATGGGTTAGGGAATGCTAGACTGATGACACAGGAAAGGATATATGTGTGAAATCTATTAGCTGCTAGTTCCCAGATAGCACTGCCACATTTGATGCAAATGTCTCAGCTTGTTCTTGGACAATGTGTTGTCTGCAGCCCCGGGACCCATTCTTTTGTAACAAAACGTAGAGCCATTTCATGAGTTATCAAGATTGTATTTCAATCATTTCCTCATGGACTCATTTACTTTTCTCATTTCCAATTATGTCTGTATCTTAAAAACATTATTTTGGGCATATCTAGAGTTCTCTGGGCTATCTTTCTTAATGCTCTCACCAAGCACACACATGCTTTTCCACATTAGCCAGAATAACTGGAGCTGTGCCCCAGAAGTCCACAGCCTATGGGCAGGATTCCCCCTCCCACTTGCTATCCCTCTTTCTTATTGGTTATCTTCCCCCTGGGTCTGGTAGATGGTAATTCCTATCCTAACACTGTCACAATGAGCTTCTGGATCTAGGGACCTAGGCCATTTGAGAAGCACAGGATCACTTATGGACCAACAAGAGGCATGAGGGGCATGCCCTGTGTGTTCACCTCAATAAGAATCCCCTCTCCCACAGCTAGGCATCTGGTGTTTGCTCGATCGATGCCTTCTTATAAGGGAGAAATCACTACCACTTGAAATAGCCCACTCCACTTTGGGATAGCCCTTGAATTGTGAAGACATTTTTCTTTACATCAAAAAGATTAAATTAACTTCTTAGCCATTTCCCCATTGCTCCTAGCTCTCCTTTCCGAGTCCAAGCAGAACCAAGCTGATCTCTCCTCCACACAATCACTCTTCAAATGCTTGAAAAAAATCTCTCATTTCTCCCAAATCTTCTCTTTGGTAGGCTAGGTATCCCTTTCCTTTAAATCTTATCTGACATGACCTTGAAACCCCTTGACAGTATCTTTGCCTTATGTTTCAAAGTTCTTTTAAACCTCTAAAGATAGCATAATAGAGGGGCAGCTAGGTGGCACATTGGATAAAGCACTGGCCCTGGATTCAGGAGGACTTGAGTTCAAATCCAGCCTCAGACACTTGACATTTACTAGCTGTGCGACCCTGGGCAAGTCACTTAACCCTCATTGCCCTGCCAAAAAAAGATAGCATAATAGAAAGAACTAGGCTGGCTCTAATGTGAGAGCATTTTGCTTTAAACGTGTCCAAAACAAATCAACAACTCGCCCCCCCTCCCACCTACAGACAAAGTAGGGATAGAGATAGATGATATTCTCTACTCTTTCCTCAGGTCAGCCAGTTGATAAACTAGCATTTTTAGAGTGCCTACTATGTGCAACACCCTGTGCTAAGTGTAGGGAATATAAAGAAAGGCAAAAGATAGTCCTTGCTCTCGAGGATTTCATGGTCTGTTGTTGTTGTTGTTTAGATGTTTCAGTCATATCCAACTCTTCCTGACCCCATTTGGAGTTTTCTTGGTCAAGATATTAGAATGGTTTGCCATTTCCTTCTCCATCTCATTTTTTAGATGAGGAAACTGAGGCGATCGGGGTTAAGTGATTTGCCCAGTTAAGTGACACAGCTAGTAAGTGTCTATGACAAGATTTGAACTCAGGAAGATGAGTCTTCTTGACTCCAGACACAGTGTTCTATCCACTGCTCCTCCTAGCTACCCTTACCATCTATTGGGGGATATTATATACTAATAACCACGTATAAACAAGATAATAAACAAGATATATTAGATTCTCGGAAGGAAGACCCTAAAATTTAGGAGGAATAGGAAAAGTTTCTGGCTACATGTTGGATTTTAGCTGAGATTTAAAGGAGGTATGGAAGCCAGGAGGCAGAGACATGGAGAATGATTTCCAGGCATGGACTATGGCCCAGGAAAATGCTTGGAGTCAGAATATGGAATGTCTTTTGTGAGGAAAAGCAAGAGAACTATGTTGTAGAGTATGGGCAGGAGCCGAAGGTGGAAGAATAATGGAAAAGTGGGAAGGGGCCAGCTTGTGAAGAGCTCTTTTTGCATGTGTGTGGGGGCAATGAGGGTTAAATGACTTGCCCAGGATCACATAGCTATTAAGTGTCAAGTGTCTGAGGCCAGATTTGAACTCAGGTCCTTCTGAATCTAGCATGGGTGCTTTATCCACTGTGCCACCTAGCTGCCCCCTTGTGAAGAGCCTTAAATGCTGAAGAGGGGCTTTCTATCTGATCCTAAGACTATTGGAGTTTATTGAATAGGGAAATGATTTGGTCAGATGAACAGTTTAGACAGATCAGTTTGACAGATGAGTGTAGGATAGCTTGGAGTGGGGAGAAATTTTGGGGAGGAAGACCAACCAGCAGGCTACTGCGATAGTCCAGGTGGGAGAGAAAGGGAATATGGAGAGATGTCACAAAAATAGAGAGGACTTGATTACTAATTGGACATGGAGAGGGTCAAAGAGAGTGAGGAATCAGAGATGACATATAGGTTGTGAGCATGGGTGAATGGGAATATAGTGGTACCCTCAACAGTAATAGGGAAGTAGGAAAGAGGAAGCATTTTGGGGAGAAAGACAAGAAGATTAATTTTGGAGATGCTGAGTTTAAGATGTCTATAGGACATCCAGTCCAAGATGTCTAATAGGTAGTTGGAAATGCAAGACTAGAAGTCCAGAGAAAGACTAGGCCTTGTTAAGTAAATCTGAGAGTCATATGAATAGAGACAATAATTGAACACATCAGAGCTGGTGAGCTCAATAAGTAATATCTAGAAGGAGAAGAGAAGAGGGCTCAGGACAGAGCCTTGAAGGACACCAATAATTGGGGGCTTGACCTGGACAAAGACTCAGCAAAGGATAAGTGAAGGAACAAACAAGGAGGAGGAGAAGTAGGAGACAGCAGTGTCATGAAAACTTAGAGATAATAGAGTAAAAAGGGTGATAGTGCCAGAGTCTACAGAAAGATCAAGAAGGATGAATACTGAGAAAAGGCCATTAATTTGACAACTAAGAGGCTTTGGAGAGTTTAGCCACGAGAGGGAGTAGAGATATAAGACAGTAGATAGTAGAGATGGATGTATCCAGTGAAGATTTTTTGAGGACAGGGGAGTCATGAGTATGTTTGTAGGCAGTAGGGAAGAAGTTAGTTGACCTGGAGTAATTGGAGATTAGTGAGAAAGTAGGCATGATAGAGGGGTCAATCTTCCATCCATGGGATGGAATGAGATCACTTGTGCATGTAGTTCAGTGTGGCAAGGAGAAAGACCTGTTGTTGTTTGTCCTTTGTTCTCTAAGAGGACCATGACATTGGGGAGGGGATGTCATGACTTGCAGTGAATTGTATTTAAGTGAGGAAGGGCTGTGCAAAGTCACCAGCTTCACTCCCTCCTCTGGCATCATCTAGGTCCAGTGGCAAGAGATAGATGGATACATAGATAGATAGATAGATGATAGATGATAGATGGATGGATGGATAGATAATTTGCGTGTGTATACACAGATATGTATATCTACATAAATAAATATATATATATTCATAAATAAATGACACAATCATTGGGGATCTTAGAAAATCTTGGCAATGTTCTTGGCAATATCACCTTGATAATCTAATGGAAATTTATGGAATTGTAGAATCATATTTTTTTGGAGTTGAGTCCTCTGAGTGTATCTCAAAAGCATAACTGGGAAGCCATCATTCAGTCTCTTCTTGAAGACCTCCATGGAGATGGAACTCATTAAACTTGGCATTTTGGAAAGGAATTTACTTTAAAAATAATTACATAAAATTCTATCTGATAATCCAAATAGTTGACAATTTAGCATTCTCTAATTTGAGCTCCTGAAGTTTTTTCCAACCTTCACTGATTTTTATTTCAGTGCTGACAGTAGGCATATTAGCAGAAGAAGTATATATATGTGTGTGTGTGTGTGTGTGTGTGTGTGTGTGTTTGTTTAACCTTTTTTTGCTTCCTCAGCAGTTTTGATACACTTGTTCATGTTGAACTTTAAAACTTTAGGTTTCTTTTAGGCCATTGTATCAGCAAGGGATATGCAAATGATACCTCCCTCAAATTTTTACAGCTCAGTAGGTTCTGTTGAATCTCTTCCAACTGTCTTTTCTTGTGCCTTCTTCTGTACAAGGCAGTCCAGTTGATGTGCTATGAATTCCACTCCAAAAGAAAAGCAGACTCCACTTTGCTGTTCAAGAATGGGAAAACCTTTGTATTGGTCCATACAGAAGTAGCTAACTCCCAGGTACATTTAAAATGTATTTTAATGATTTTTAATTTTTATATTGTTTACTTTCTAGTGTTTTCTTCCCCTCCTTTTCTCCTCTCAGAAAGCCATCCTTTTACATCAAAGAACAAAGAGGAATAAAGAATTCAGTAAAACTCATCAACATACTGAAAGTATGTCAATATCTGCAGGGCTGCACAAACAGAGTCCAAATAGATGAAAGTGCTTCCTTGTATTTCTTTGGGTTCAAGTTTGGTCATTATAAATTCATAGTGCTCTTTCTCCCCCCCTTTCCCTGAGAAATATCTTATATCTTCTGAAGTCACACATTATGACATTCATGTCTGTGGGTACCAGGAACATGGTGAAGAGCTATATTATTTTTATTTGTTTTAAATGTTTTTATTTATTATTTTCTTTTTTACATCATCATAATTCTCCCATTTTCCTTCACCACTCCCTTATAAAGAGCTGTCCCATATAACAAATAATAGTTTTAAACGCAAAAAGAAAAAGAAAAAGGAAAAAAAAATAAGTACAACTAATCAATGAATTGAAAAGGTCTGAAAATATGTGCTATGTACTACACAGTAGATTTCTAATCTCCAAAAAGGGCATATTCTCATATCTCTCTTTTAAGCTTTGATTGTCCTTTATGCTTTTTCATTCCATTCTTATTTTTGGTGTTTGATTTAAATTTATATTGTTGTCATTGTGAATATTGTTTTCCTGGGTCTGCTTCCTTCACTCCTCATCAATTAGTGTAGATCATTGGTGTATTAATCACATTTGTCATTTTTTCAAGTTACTGGGGAGCTTTTTATGGGATGTGTGCTCCTCATTATGTGGGAAGGAAGTTCTTCTAGTTTTGCACACTTAGCTCTGCTCCTTTTTTCATAATGAAAAAGCCTGATCCATATAGGAAACCAGGCTTCCCAGGAGAGAAGATGTTCCAGGAAAATCGGAACAAGAGTAATAGTAAGGATAATATTACCCTTCTACAAACTCCTCATCTGATGCCTCTGAATGTTGTGGCAGAGACCCTGAGTTCTTGAAGACCAGGACAGTGGAGGCCAAGTCTGAGAAGGTGCTACCAAGCTGTAAAGGTGTTAAGGAGAGTCCCAACAGCAAGATATATCTTCTGTCCAAGGACCAGCTTAAACAAGTTTGGAAAGGCTCATCATCATGAGCATGGTAAGGTGGAAATAGATTCTTTGGTGGTGACAATCCGTGAAACAAAGGAAAATACAAAAAGGTCTTGTGTTCTAGATGGTCCCTTGTTGCTTCTGCAGTGAAGTGATTGAATCTTGGAAAAAATGGAAGAGGGGGCTTAGCTTCATAGGGTTTTTAGACTACCTGTAAGCATTTTTAGCAGTTGGTACTCTCACAGTAGTATCTTTTCCCAACAACCATTTATTCAATATATTCCTGGAGTAACTGAAGTATATCAATATTGACATTCTGATTATAAATTAGAACAAAAAAAGAAGGACATGGCTGCTATATGCAAGCACAGTACCATGTCTGTGATCCTACAGTGAACTGAGTTATGCTGAGCTATTAATGGATGATAATGGTTTAATGCATTACCAAAGTATTTGCATTTTAACGGGACCTTCTGGAGATACAATGCTTTAGTCAAATACAGCAACTGTAATGGGGAGGGGATTTTGGTCAATGTAGTAGGGGTCCAAGTAGACCTTTGAACTTGCCTCACATCACACCTCCAAGTAGGACTGGCTTTGCAGACATATCTACATCACAGAAATCAGGCAATCTGTCTGATTGTCCCTTCCACTGTGGGAAAAGTAGATTTTCTGCAGAGAGATGACAATTTCCTTTCACTTAAATAGAGTCACTGTTCTGCTCTGAATTTAGGTCCCTTGACCAATGGCTACATCTGACCAGATCAGTAAGTCATGGCTAAGTGGAAATATTTCTGAAAAAAGATCTGGGGGATTTAGTAAATGGCCAATTCCATACCAAACAATAGAATGATAGGGACAGAGAATGAACTTGGGATTTTATGGATATCGGAAACTTCTGCACAGAGAAGCTCCCTTTCCCAATGCAGGTCAGTCGCTCCCCTGAAGCCTAGAGTCTTAAAGACTTACCTGGGGCACTGAGAAGCTAAAGGACTTTCCCTGCATCATACAGTCAGTAGGTCTCAAAGCTGGGACTTGAACCCAGGTCTTCGTGGCTATTAAGGCAGGTCTCTGCCCACTCTATCCAAAGGTATGATGTAGCCTTAAAAAGCTAATGATGTCACCAAAAAAAAATGGGGCAGCTAGGTGGCGCAGTGGATAGAGCACTGGCCCTGGATTCAGGAGTACCTGAGTTCAAATCCAGCCTCAGACACTTGACACTTACTAGCTGTGTGACCCTGGGCAAGTCACTTAACCCCAATTGCCTCACCAAAAAAAAAAAAAGCTAATGATGTTAGTTACGATCTTAGGCTGTGTTAAGAGTAGCATGGTGTCCAAGACTAGGGAGAGGAGAGCTCCAGTTTACTCTGCTCTGGTGAGCCACATCTAGGACATTGTGTTTGGTTCTGGGCAATACATTTTTTGGAAAGTCATTGATAGACCATATGGCATCAAAAGCAGGATTCCACCATATGATAGCCAGTTGAAGGAACTGGGTAGATTTGGCCTGGAGACTAGAAGACTTTTCTAGAACCTGAGAACTATCTTCAATGTTTGATTCTCATCTCACAGGGATTTGCCTCTTTCTGCTTGATCCCAGAGGGTAGAACTACAAGGAATGAAAGGAAAACTACAAAGAAGAAAATGGATTTGAGATGAGGGCAGAATTCCTAATGCTTAGAGTCACCTCAAAGTGGCCTGGGCTCCTGGAGGCAATAGATTCCTGCTCACTGGAGGGTGTTGAGCAAAAGGCTGGATGCAGACTCACTGGGAATATAGTCAAGGGGAGTTTTTGTGTACAGGTGGGATTTTTATGGCCCGACTGGGCCCCACCAACCATGAAATACTGATTCTCAGACTCTGGGCAGGACCCTGGCTATTCAAGGAAATAAGCTTGGAGGGGGGGGGGGGTTGACAGGAAGACCTTTGCCCTCCCTGGGAGGCTTTCTTTCCTCAGGGTTTAGCAAGTTCAGTGACACAAGTCTGAAGTCCCATTAAAATTTTGTTCCCTGTCCCTATGGCTAATCATATCATGGCACATGTTTCCTTCTACATAATCAACAGGATGGCTTTTTATCTCTCATTTCATGTACACAGAGAGACATTATGTTGTCAGAATGACCAATATATTCATGTCTTCTGGGGAGAAAGGCCTCTGATGAAAGAGAAACACATTTATAAACATGTCATGAACGGAGGAACAGGCTGGAGAAATCCAGAATGTTGTTTGGAGAAGACAAAAACATTGGCTGAAAACATTCACTTCTAGCTCCCTGTGAGGCTTCTTCTGAAGAGTAATTAGAGGTTATCTTCAAAGTACTTCTTATTACTCAGAAGACAATGATTGGAATTCACTCACTCTCCACTTTTTTTTCACTCCTCTGGTCTTAGGACCAACTTAAATGTCAAAGCCCAATGAAGAGCCTTCTCTTCCTGCCTTATGAGGGTCAGTTAAGGGAGCTGGGGATGCTTAATCTGAAGAAGAGAAGACTAAGGAAGCACATGATAGTTGTCTCCAAGTATTCAAAGTGATAGTTAGTGAAGGAGGGATTGGGCTTCTTTAGTTTGGCCACAGAGAGCAGAGCCAGGATGATTGGGTAGAAATTGCCCTTTCTTTGTATCTGTTGCTCTGCCTTGTTTCAATGCCAAGGAACAAGATGCCCCTCCCAAGATAAGCTCATCATTATTCAACTCACTACCATGCTACTAACTGTAGCCTTGATTGACGTCACCTCCCTCAGCCTCTTCTCCCTTTGATTGGAAGGCTTGAGGACAGGTACCAAACTCCTCCCAATGCCATCCTTTATAGATGGCAGAATCTGAACTCTGAGACCGCTCCATTTTGTATCTGCTTCTCTGTCTGGTTTTAGCTCCACAGAACAAGGTGTCCCCATACCAGCCCCCACCCCCCCCACCCACCTCTCACTTCCCTGCCCACCTTTGTGTGTTATCTCTCCCTTTCAATTTTAAGTGCCTTGAACACAGAAACTGTCTTTTTATTCATTGTATTCCCAGTGGTTAGCACAGTGCCTGGCACAAAGTAGGTCATTAACAAATGTTTATTGATTACTGGATATTTCAAGGAGGCAAATTTAGGATTGATATCAGGAAAAACTTCCAAATAATGAGAGTTGCTCCAAAGTGGAACTAGTTGCATTCAAAGGGAGTGATTTTTTCATCACTGAGGACTTAAATCAAAGGCCAATGACCAGTTGTTGAGGATAATGAAAGTAGATGCTGAGGCAGGTATCAGGTAGACTAGATGGTCTCTGAGGTCCCTTCCAACTGTGAGATTCTGTGAACCTGTAGATATTCAAATAACGGTCACAGGTTGATCCAGATGCCTTCTAGGGTCTCTTCCAACTCCGGTCCAATGATTCTGTTAAATACACTTGCAACCTCCTTAAGGAACTGGGTTGGACCTGGCTTCCAAGCTTCCTTCTCCAACCTTTCCTTAGCTCTGTCAGTTTCCACTGTTCTATGTCAATCAGTCCATATTTGTTGGGCACCTCTATGGATGCTACATACAATTAAGTTTACAAAAACTGGGGCAGAATGTCTTTCAACTAATTGAATACAAGAGCAAAGATGAATGACCCCATTTTATCAAATTCTCCTACTCCAATTTAATTTTGGTAACCATAAAAATCCTAATTTTTATGCATAGAAAATGGGCATATTGGGGAAGTCAAATCTCTACTACAGTTTTTTGCAGTCAATGCTTTTATCCATTCCAGGATATCAAAGCATTACCAAGGTTTGATGGGAAAAAGAGGTGTGTGGTGGAAACAGGAGGACCATATAATTTCATCAGTGTGGTGAACTCTAAGATGCGGATTGGTAACTTATGCAATTTCCAATCTTAAAGAGTTGCCCACAGTCTTGAGGGGTGAATCTCCTTGCTCATGGTTACATAAGTTTGGCTTTCAGAGATAGAATTAGAATTTATATCTTTCTAACTGCAAGACCAGCACCCTCTCTATTATAGCTCTTGGTTAGCAAGAATAATCAGTTAAATTAGGAAGCTACTTTAATAATAATAATATCCATTTATGAGTCACTATAATAATGAATCCCCTCCTCAAGCAACTAAATTTGCCATTATTAGTTTGTACATTATTTTTACATCATTAATTCTAAAATATGATTTGAGTTGCTTGCCCTCCTCTCCAAGATTAACTGTTACAGTCTGATCTTTGCTTATGTTCTTATTGTTCTCGACCTCCCAAGACATCTTGCAACCACTGGAGGTTCAGCTTTGTCATTGACGCAATCAAGCAGCTTACTTCTCAGCTCAAAACCCCTTCAGTGGCTCTTTGCTAACCACTGAATAAAGTCTGAACTCCTGAGCCTGATCTAGAAGACATTCTAAAATCTCACAGCACTTTGCCTTTCCGGGCAGTCTTACCTAAGAATATGGCAGTTCATTTGCATTATGTTTTCACTAACACTGAAGTACTCACTATTCCTTGCATTTGTTCAGCCTTGCTCTTTGCTAATGCCGTTCCCCATACACAGGATGCTTAAAGGATCTCATCCTTTATAAAACCTCCCCAATCTTCAAGATCCATCTTAAATGGCTCCTTCTCCAGGAAGCCTTCCAGTCAGTCTACTTCCTTCTTCCAATTCCGCATAATGCTTTACAGCCATCTTGGGCTCTTTTTTCTCTTCTATCCTGTACATCTTTGGTATCATATGCATTTTCCTATATGTGTAATGGACCCTCAATAGACTGTAAACTCCCCAAGGGTGGGGGGATTGTCTTATTCATCTTTTTACTTTTCCAAATGCAAAATACAATATTTGGAAAAGCTTTTGGTTCCCTTTACCAATGCAGACCAATGCCCTCTCTGAAAACTAAGAGCCTAAGTAATTTGCCTAGGGCAACTAAGTGATTTGCCTTGGGTCTCACAGTCAGCAGGCATTAGAGGTGAGACTTGAACTCAGGACTTCCTGACTTAGAGGCTGAAATTCTCTCCACTTAGGCAGTTACTCAGTTTGTACATAGTGAGTTTTAAATAAATCCTTATTGAATGAATGAATGCTAAGTGTTGGAAAATAAGGTGAAAGGAGAAATATTGAATTGAATTGAATCAGAAAGATATGTGTAGCTACCATAGTTAACACATCTTTGTCTTGTTATTCATTCATTATGGGGAACAAATGCCAAAGGGAACCCTTGGGGAATAGCACATGGATATCTCCTCCATCCAGGAATGTCTGGCAAGCCTCTCAGAAAGTATGTCGGTAAGGTATGAGCCTTCTAGCTTAGCTGTCTGGCCCCACACCCTCTGATCAGCTGTACTGAGAAGTTTCTGGGCTGACTTGCCACAGGATCTGAATGTTTAGCACTTTGGTTTCCATATCCCAGACTACACTCTTCAAAACCCACCAGTGTTCCTCAAAATATACTTGCTTTTGTTTTTTTCAAGTTGGAAAGATTAAGACCCCAGCAAATGCTGTTATTGTACAAAATTCCAGCAGGGTTCTCTCTTGGTGATGGCAAATTTGCCACAGTCACTGCAAAGGGTAGAACACTATGAACAACCTTCCTGATACTTATTTCTTACTTAGTGGTATCAGATGCTCTAATCCTATTACTGGGAGTAAAGCAGGAGTTTGTTTAATTGGGGATGTTGACTTGCATGACCAAAACAATAATTAGCATCCACACTTAAGTAACATTTACTAGATGCCTTATTAATTTTTTCCTGAACAAGTATAAGAATAGGAAAATACTTTCATGTCTGACAGATATGAAAAAAACACATTCAAGACAGTTAAAACTAGATCGCTCAAGCCAATACCTTCTCCCATTTTGCAGATGAAGAGACTGAGGTCCGAATAGACTCCAAATAGACTTTCCTGGTTTCTACCTCTATCCTTTGACTGAAATTGCTCTCCAAAATGACCACTGATCTCCCAATCACCAAATATGATAGGATTTTCTTAGTTCTTATCCTTCTTGACGAATCTATATTACTTGACATTTTTTCCATACTCTTCTGAATCCTCACCTACATCGATTTTCATGAGACTACTTTTCACCTATGTATCTGACCATTCCATCTCAGTTTCCTTTGTTGGATGATCCCCCACCCTAAATTGTGGGTTTTACCTAAAGCTCTCTACTCTCTCCCTTCTTCATCCTTCCATTTTTCTTCCTCCTTTATCTCTCCCCTCCTTTACTGCTCTCTTCCCCCTCCTCTTCCCTCTCCCTCTCCTCCTCCCCCTCTCTATCCTTCTTTCCCCCATTCTCTCCCCATTTCTTCCTCCCTTCCTCTCTCTTCCCTTCTCCTCCTCTCTTCTTCCCTCACTCTTCTTCCTTCCTTCCTCCTATCTTTCTCCTCTCTCCTTTCCCTTTTCTCCTTCCCTTTGTCCCCTCTATTTCTCCCCTTCCCTCCCTCCCTTTCTCTCATTTCATTTCTTCCTAAGAGTTCAGGGATCATCGCAAAACTGATGACTCAGATATCTTTATATCCAGCTCTTGTCTCTCTTCAGTTCTGATCCTGAATCACTTATTACTTATTGGAGCTTTCTAACTATATATCCCATAAACATTTCAATATGTCCAAAGCAGAACATACCATCTTCCCCCCTTAACTCATCCCTCTTACTACCTTCCTTTTCTTATCTTTTTTGGCTTTGGATCCTCAGTATTTAGGAAAGTATCTGGAACATAGTTGGGGGTAAATATATGCTTATTAAATGAATGAATTAGCCCTTCAGTATACAGAGGTGGGACAGATGGATAAGGAGTTTCCAATGAGGGTACCACCATCTTTTTAGTCTCCCGGGTTCACAACCTCAGAGACAACTAGACCCTTCACTCTTTTTTGCTTCCCAATAGTCAATCAATATCCAAGTCTTACCAATTCCATCTCCACAACCTCTCCTGAATCCACCCCTTTCTCCTCACTTACATGGTCAGTGTCCTGGTTTATGATCTCGTCACTTCTCCTCTAAAATGTTGCAATAGCCTAATGATGTTTGATTTTCTCCCCCTTCAATCCATCCTTCCCAAACCTTCCAAAAGAATATTTATAAAGAAAGCTCTGGACGTGTCACTTCCCTGCTCAAAAAACTCTAGGTTTTTTTTTTTTTTTTGCCTCAAGGATAAAGAACAGAAGCCTCTGGCATTTCAACTCCTTCAAAGGTTGCAAGTATATTAGCTGTTACTCTATTCTCCTTTACCTTCCAGACAAACTGGCCAACTTCCCATGGCCTGTACTTAGTGTTCTATCTCCTCTCTCCAAGCTTTCCCAAGGCTGTTCCCAAACCTGTGATGCTTCCCTTCTTCACCTCTGGCTCTTAACAGCCTCTGTTTCCTACATGCTCAATTCAGGCACCATCTACATGAAGTCTTACCAGATTGCCCAATTTCTAGTGATCCTCTACACAAATGATTATAAATCTATAGCTTTTCCTCTCCCAAAAGAAGGTGAGATGCTTAGGGGCAGGTATCATGCAGCTTTTGGCGTTCTTTCTAGCATTTGGCAAATCCCTGCCACGTAACAGCACTAAATAAATACTTGCAAAATGAATGGGTGAACAGTTTTAGACCTGGATTTCTGATGGGAAGACTGGTCTTCTGTCCATTGAAACACACTGACTTATGGTATAGTAAAAACTAAAGATGCTAAATGGTGTTTCAAATTAGTTTGTGGTGGGTCTGATAAAATGGAAAAACCCTCCAAAATCTACAAAATGATATTTTTTAAAAAATTGAAACCCATGGGTTTGAATCCCTGATTATGACGTTGGAGAAGGCACTTCCTCACTCAGGATTTCCTCATCTATAAATTATCAGTGTTGGATTAGGTCATCTCTAAGGTCTCTTTGAGCTCCAAATTGATCTTGATTTGATAACAATAGCTTTGCATATTTTGGAACATTAGATCAAATTAGGGGAATGGATGGACAGAATATTGAAAATCCTATCATTTCTCATGTCATCCCAAATTACAAGGAAAATCTTGGATAACAATAGCATTCACCCATTTTGGAATTCAACAAAATTCTGAGCTGTGTGGCTCCCATTCACAGAATACAATTATCCAAAGTCCCGAAGATAACCTAGCTTTTTCTTTTTTTCCTTTTTTTTTTTGGGCAGGGCAATGAAGGTTAAGTGACTTGCCCAGGGTCACACAGCTAGTAAGTGTCAAGTGTCTGAGTCTGGATTTGAACTCAGGTCCTTCTGAATCTAGGGCTGGTGCTTTATCCACTGTACCACCTAGCTGCCCCTGAGAGCCTACTTTAAGAGAATTTCACTTACATGATTACTACTGGGATCAAGAAACCCTGTGGAGGTGAGGTCCCTGCCTGGATTAACCACTTTCCCTTCCTATTTGGCATCATGAAAGAAGAGTTGATAGTGGAATAAAAGCATCTCTTAAGGAGAAGATGAGAGTTTGATTTAAGATAGAGAAGGGAAAGTGAGATCCTCCTTTCTACTTGCTTTCCCTGGAAAGAATTGTGACTGTTAGAGCTGCTCTTTAGAGGAACCTGGTTACTGTTTCCGTGAATAAGATAACAAATGGTGTTTATCATTCGCTGATCAATATTGCCTTGTTTGAGCTGATGGAGTTACTCAGAAGCACAAAAGGCAAAGCAAACCACTGGGCAACAGTGCTAATCCACAGGAAGGACAACAACTGCATCTTTCCCTCTCTTTCAGAGTTCAAGAACTTTTTGATTTTACCTTTTCTAAAAGAAAATGTTTTGTTCATGCTTTAAAGAGCACACATAGGGGGCAGCTAGGTGGTGCAGTAGATAAAGGATGGGCCCTTAGCCCTCATTGCGCTGCAAAAAAAATAATAAAATAAATAGCACACATAATTGTCACTTCTCCTTGCCTCAACAGAAAACTTCCTTGTACTAACCTCCCCCCCAAAAAAAAAACAAACCAAACCTCACACACACACACACACACACACACACACACACACACACACACACACACCAAAACAAAAACAAAAACAACAAAACACCTCCCAGGTGAGTTGATTTTCTCCACCAGTGTAGGTCAGTACTTTCTATGCAAATTCTAGTCTGAGAGAGTACCCTAGAATACAGAGATGTTAAGTAGTATACAGCCAGTATATGTCAGAGGTGTACTGGAACCTGGTGCCCTGGTTTTAAGGCTAACTCTTTATTCATTGTATCAAGATGCCTTACGATGTTTGATACATTCTGCCTCAGAGGACAATTTATTAAATGGATGTTTGGAATAAAGAAACTAAGTTAACCTTAAAAAAGTCAATATATTTGCCATGTCTTGACAGTGTATGTGTTATTCCATATCTAGAGTGCATCATCTTTGTTTACAGTTGGGAAGCATGCTTCACTATCAGTGCTATAATCTTGTTATAGGCCACTATGTTATTCATCTGAATTTATTAACATGGTTTTTTTTCTTTTCTTTTTTTTTGGTGAGGCAATGAGGGTTAAGTGACTTGCCCAGGGTCACACAGCTAGTAAGTGTCAAGCATCTGAGGCTGGATTTGAACTCAGGTCCTCCTGAATCCAGGGCCGGTGCTTTATCCACTGCACCACCTAGCTGCCCAATTTACATAGATTTTGAAAAAGTTCATTTTTTTATCATCCAGATGTAGGAATAACATCTCACACCAAAAGAGGTTCTTTTGGATACCAGGACAAAGGATATTTTGGCTAACTGTAAAGAGTTTTCCTAAAATCTTTCCAAATCTAGAATTGTGTTTATACTCACATAAAAGTAACATGATTACAACTTTGGTAATAATTATGGAATCCTTTGTAATAGTTCTCTTCAAATTATATTATTTTATGTGGATGTTTGTGAAATGCTAGATATTAGGTGAGGTAAGCAGTGAACCAGATAAAGACATGGAAAATGTCCAGTGCCAATGATGTGAGACCTCCATTGCTCTATGGGTCACTCTTGACTTTGATTCTTTGGTGATTATGGTGTTGCAAGGTTTGCAGCTGTGCCATATTATCAGTATAATATTTTTTAAAAAAAAGATGGGTCTTAGTGTCAGGTTGGGATGACTGAAAGGACTGGTCAAGCTCTCAAATTCAATCCAACACACTTTTGGCTTCCTATTTAATTCTGGCCCAACTTATTGTCCATGTCTGACATCTATATCATTATGATCTAACTCTGTTCCTTAAACAAGCATTTATTAAGTACCTACTATGTGTTTGGTACTTTATTGTGTGCTTAGGGTATGAAGACAAAAAATGAAGGTATTCCTGTTAATAAGGAGCTGGCTGCCCAATAGCATGAGAGGAAATAATGCACCAGAAAATGAAGTAGTCCAGTCATGTAGAAAGAGAGAATGATTATGGAAGAACAACCTGAATAGTATTCTGGACCCTATGGGATGTGAGAAGTTCTAGAGGGATCTTCTTTGGACGATCAGAGGGAAAACATGGCTAAGAATTATATCAGAAAATATAGATATATTAAGGAGACATAGATAGTTTACAATGTTCACCAAGGGAAGGAGGAACCCCTTGAAGTTTTGAAATATAATATGAATTCCCTGAGCTGAACTGATTCATGAAGACATCCTACTCAACTATATTTCTTTTTTTTTTGTGGGGCAATGTGGGTTAAGTGACTTGTCCAGGGTCACACAACTAGTAAAATCAAGTGTTTGAGGCTGGATTTGAACTCAGATCCTCCTGGATCCAGGGCTGGTGCTTTATGCACTGTACCACCTAGGTAAGCCCCCCCCCACTTAACTATAGATGGGAAGTAATCTGCATTAGTGAAAGGAGTGCAAACACTGACAAAACTGCTTCAGAGGTGCTGAATAGGACAACAGGTGATATTCCTGCAGTACCCTTTGCTTTGCCAAATACTTTCCTTCTTATACCCCTCGAGGCAAGGTTAAGACAGTTTTCTGAGGCAAACTTTATCACTCTCTTTTACAGAGAAGGAAACTGAGCTTTAGGGAGGTTCGATGATTTTTCCCCCAAATCACAAGCTAGCACATGAAAAACCCCAGATTGAATTAACCCACTTCTCCATGTGTCGAGGCAACTTCAGCTTGTGCAATTTCAGCATGAGACTTGGATGGGAAAGTCTTTTTGTGTTGAATGATATATACGTGCATGCGTGTCTATGTATATAGGTATATGCTTGTCACGTTGAAAATGATTTTTTCTTGTATACAGATAGTTTTTAGAAGTCGAGTCACTATGTCAATATAGCTAACGTTTAGAAAATTCATTCAATTTACAAAACATTGTACATGTATTAGATCATTTGATCTATCAATCAATCAACAAACATTTATTAAGATCTTACTATGTATCAGACCCTCTACTAAGTGCCATGGATGCAAAGATCAGAGTGACACAGGTGTACCTTCCAGAACCTTACATTATAATGGGGGAGATAATACCTACACACACATATATGTACACACACACACACACATATACATGACTATTTTAAGTATGTAAATAATGTATTCAAATGAAATCAAAACCAAATAAAAGAAGCAGAAAAAATTCCCCCCAAACAAAGAAGATCCTCTTGGGAGGTCAGAAGGATTGAGGGACAGAGAGAGTGGAATGGCTCTAAACCTGTGGTTTCATCCACATTGGGAACTCGGGAGATTATATTGGGCTATATTCTCCTTCCAGTGCTGCAGATCAGAACCTTTTCTCTGACTCCCAGCCTTAGAGAGTTGGTTTAGGCACTGAGCGATTGACCTATTCACAGCCAACTGGGCAATCAGTCAAGCAATTATTAAGTACTCTCTGTGTACCAGGCACTGTGTTTGACATTGGAAATACAAAACCAAAAGCGAAGCAGATAGTTTTTGTTAGAAGCCAGGTTTGAACTCAGTTCTTCCTGACTCCCAGGCCAGCCTTCTGTCCTTTAGGCCACACTGACCCATGAAAAGTTCACCTTGCTAGGAGCAAAATGTTCCTATTTGTTATATCTCTTTACCAGATCCCTTCTTCCTCATCTTGTTCGATAATGAGAAGGGGAAGGAATCTCATTGGTAGTATAAAGGCATTATCAATGTCTCTCCAGAAATTGTAGTCCCATAAAAGAGATCTGAGGTTTGCAGCTAAGTGGCATAGTGGAGAGAGCACTAGGGTGAGAGTAGGAACACCCAAGTTCAAATCTGATCTCAGACACTTACTAGCTGTGTGGCCCCAGGCAAGTCACTTAACCCTATTTGCCTCAGTTCCTCATTTGTAAAATGAACTGGAGAAGGAAATGGCAAAGCACTCCAGTTCCTTTGCCATGAAAAAACCAAATGGGGTCACAAAGAGTCAGACATAACTGAAACAACTGAACAACAACAACAACAACAACAACAACAACAACCTGCACGTTTGTCTCACATTTTTGACAAGGGGAAGGCCTGGGTTCTTGGAGAAGTACTTATGACCATTATCAATCAATCAAAGATTTATTAAATCTCTACTATGAGGGAGTATTTAGGGATACACATACAAAGACAAACAATTCCTACTCTTAAGGAATTTACAGATGGCTGAGATGTATTCATCAAGTAGACCACCAGAGAGCTTTAGTTATACCCATAAAAATATAAATCAGCTTTGAAGAGAAAGGTCTTCAACATGTTTGGTGGATCCTCCTGGGCTTGATGAACCCATGCTAGAAAACTTACTTCCTGTTAGACCAGAATGAAATAAACTTTATGAATAATCAACGGGCCTGAAAACCAGTTCAAAGGAGAGACTCAAATTGGGAGCTTCCTGAAAGAATATTCCCAAGCAGACGGCTCAGATTCTTCATGCTAATAATGCCAATTTCAAGAAGTATAACCTGGCTTTCATCAAGGAGGTTGATGCATTTATCCTTTCTTTTGCAAGTGAACAAAGGGGAAGGGAAAATATTATGAGAAAGCTTTCTGGGATGACAATGCTGGCCAGGTCACTCTGGAGGATGACCATCTAATGATTAGCCTGATCCACCAAAGCTTGAACAAGTCCAAAGCACACTTTCTCTTAGCACACTCCACTATTTAGTCCACCACTTATTCATTCATTTATCTGACACGAGTAAAGGTGCTCCACTTAAGGAAATCCATTCACTTGGGCAGAGGGAGATTTTGGCAGCATCTTTATGATAATGCTAATAATCAAATAATAATGATTACTGCTAATAATAATTACTCAGCATGGTACAATTGACTTGGCACCCAGAGAACTGGATTCATTCAGTTTGGGGTTTTGTCAAATATTAGTTGTGTGACTCTCGGCAAGTCACTGAACTTCTCTACACCTCAGAATTCTCATCTATAAAATGGGGTAATAATAATTACCTCACAAAATTTTTGTCTCCTTACCCCAAGGAGTAATTTATAAGGCATATAACAACAACAGCCATTTACATAGAGTAGCTTGCACATAGGGTTTTTTATGTGTCTCTATACATTAGCTCATTTGAGCCTCTTAATAAGCTTATAAAGGAAGTACAATCGTTTTTAACATCCCCATTTTTCAGGTGGACAAGCTGGAGCTCAGAGGTATGAAGAAATTATTTGCCAGGGACTACACCATTAAGAAGTGTCAGAGGCAGGATTCGAACCCAGATTTCCCTGACTACAAGTCCAGCACGATCTCTGTTAACCACTGAGCACTAATTAAACTCCTTATGCACTGGGCTCTGTTGTTTTAGTGAAGTCAATAAGGATACTCCAGGAGGGAAGCATTGAGGAACCAATACTGGGTTGGAAGTGGGAGGCAGAGCTTGGGAAGTGGGGACCCAAAGTTGGGTCTCTTGAATCCTCACTTATTGGATATTTCTAAGAGAGCAGGTCTGCAGCCCTGCCCACTGCCCACCGCTATAAGTGACCCAGCCCCAGAGTGCCAAGCCAACCCTTTTATCCCTTCTCAGAAATGCGCTCCACATTTGCAGATAAAGGGTCCGCCATCCTATTACCCAGCGACATGATGTGTCCAGTACCTCCTTTCCCATTAGGGAGAAGCAGGGCTCAGTGATCATCTGGTTCACAGCCCTTTGTAATCCAAATGAGGCTCGGAGATGGCCTCACCCAGTGCCCACTGCTCACCCACTGCACAAATTCAAATAATTCAAATGGCAAAAAGCAAAGCCCAGGGACCATACCTAAAGCCTTCCAGTGATCCCCACCCGGAAACTCGGTCCTTGGTTATGGAGAATTGGCAGCAACGTGTCGCTCTGCTTATTCCCTCTTCATCATATCAAACTCCAAAGGTTCAGTGCCTCAGAGTTTGGTTTAGAATCTCAGGAAGTTAAACGTTAACTCAGCCTATCTCCCCTGGCCCGGCAGCCCTTTGACCGGCTCTCCAGGTCACTAGAGTCAGACAGAAGCTATGAAGCCACAATTGTTTATAGAGGCCGCTGAATTTTGTTTGAAAAACGAATCATCCCAAATGATATCATTTTGAAGTCCACCTTTCCTGACACGGGGAACCCTAGATTTCTTATTGGGAATCAATCATTGCTTTGAGGAATGAATACAAACTAATATAAGACCATAGATTTAGAGGTGAAAGGCATTTTTGATGCCATCTAGTCTGACCCCTTATTTTACAGAGGGGGAAACTGAGGCTGGGAGCTCAGTATTGCCTAATGTCACACAACTATCACGTGTGTTTGATCTCTTCTACTAGGTCTCCTTGTTTGGAAAGCCATTCATTCCATGTGTGGAAGAAAGGAGAGGAAGAAAGGAAGGAAGGAAGAAGGGAGGAAGGAAGGAAGAAAATATGGGTTGAAAATTAAAATTTTTTTTTTGGTCAGGCAATTGGGGTTAAGTGACTTGCCTAGGGTCACACAGCTAGTAAGTGTTAAGTATCTGAGGCCGGATTTGAACTCAGGTCCTCCTGACTCCAGGGCCGGTGCTCTATCCACTGTGCCACCTAGCTGCCCCAGAAATTAAAATTTTTTATGGTAACATTTATTAGAAATGTTCTTGGGGGCAGCTAGGTGGTGCAGTGGATAAAGCACTGCCCCTGGATTCAAGGGGACCTGAATTCAAATCTGGCCTCAGGCACCTGACACTTACTAGCCAACTGACCCTGGGCAAGCCACTTAACCCTCATTGCTCTGTCTCCCCTCCAAAAAGAAAGAAAGAAAGAAATGTCCTTGAGTTTTAAAAAATCAATGTTATATCTGGGCGGTAGTGGGCGGTAGTTGGGCCTGTGATAATGGTCTGCTTCCAATACTATTTATTGGCCAAGTTCTCTGGGATATTTTGAGATAAATATTTGTAGTAAGAAAAAAAGCTTCTTATGTATAATTCTAGTCACATGCTCATGTTTTGTGAGGTATTCAGTAGGTGCCTGCCCAGGATGTACTGCTTATCAAGTCAAGTGTATTATGTTGCAGCACAACATGCAATTACATGCCCATCAGAGACTGATTCCTGGCCACCTGGCCGTAGACTTCATTTAGTAGACTAGACCCCGGGTGTTCAGGTCTAAGCTTTTATATAAGACTAGAAAGGGCTTGTTGCACTTTAAAAAAAAATGTGTTGGTTTTGTAATTGGAGCCATCTAGTGTTAAGTTGATTTTTTTTAAAGCACATATACCAAAATATCCAGACAAAAATTCTAATTTGGTTTTAGTGGTAAACCTTATTTGACCCTTTGAAAAGATTCACACTGGTAGTCACAAGCAGAAAAAATCTTGAGAAGTCATCTAGTTCTTTCCTTGAGTTTAAATCTCATCTCATCTTTCTTGGTTTGATTTTTTTTCATTTCCACACTCTTTCTTCAGACTCATTTCTTTTTTTTTTTTTTTTTTTTTAGTGAGGCAATTGGGGTTAAGTGACTTGCCCAGGGTCACACAGCTAATAAGTGTTAAGTGTCTGAGGCCAGATGTGAACTCAGGTACTCCTGACTCCAGGGCCGGTGCTCTATCCACTGCACCACCTAGCTGCCCCTTCAGACTCATTTCTACATTTTACAACCATCCATGTTAGCTAGTGGTGCTGGTGGACAAGAATAATTGCCTTCACAGTGACTGCTTTGTGTTAAAGGAATGTCATTCCCATGAATTGAATCGTCAGCAATTAGAAGCTTCTTCGTATGGACTGTGCCAGAGGAAAAAGTGGGCATAGTCGAGTGGTATTCTGGGCATACTTTAGAAAATAATGAGAATGATCATTATTGACTGCAAAGAACTTGGGAGATCATGAAATTATATAGTACATAGAGGTAGATGTGCTATACTTACTCTTTAAGATAAAAGGCAGAGACCTAGAGCTTGTAGGGGCTTTCAAGGCTACAGAGTCATAGGAATGCAGACCCAGAGCTGAAAGGGGTGTCAAAGGACATTTAGCCCAATTTTTTCATTTTACAAATGAAGAAACTGAGGCCCCTGGAAGTTAATTGACTTGTCAAAGGTGACACAAATAGTAAGCATCAGAGGCAAGGTTGCAATCCAAATCCTCTGACTCCATTGTGCCACACTGCCTCAGTTTACAAATAAAGAAACTGAAAGCCAGAGAAGTTAGGTGAATTTATTCAAAGTCAGACACCTGGTAAGTTGCAAAGGCAGGATTGGAACCCAGGTCCTCTGATCATCCAGTCCATTCCTCTGTATCCAGGAAGACTTAAACTGTTCTAGCCTGAAAAGATTCTCTTCTTAGGTTGTTGTTATTTGTCCTTCATTTTTGAAGAGGACCAGTGACATCATGGGTGATGTCTTGACTTTCATGTGAACTGGATTTAAGTGAGGCAGAGTTGAACAAAGTCATGAGTCTCACTCTCTCTTTCTGAGTCATTGAAGTCCGGTGGCAGACAAAAGTCAAGACAACTGGCAATGGCCCAAGTTCTAAGCTCTCCACGACTCCTGCTTCAGGCACCTTCAAGGCCATTGGAACAAATTGTTCTCATCTGCCCATTCCACAGGAGGAAGTCTTCACATGCGTGGGGTAGATGTCCCTAACTCGCCAAAAGGCTTGAGGCCTGTTGATTACCCTTAAGCTGGTTTAGCCTGTTTGATGAGATGGTTTTTACTGGGGTGTGAACACTGTGAACGCTACGGCTTCTTGGAGTCACAAGTGAGAGTTGAATGGCAGGCAGACACCAAAGGTCAATTTGGGGTGTTCGGGGAGGATAAGAACTTCTGGTGTGAGGACTTGCTGAGACCTTTTCAGGGCTGCTTATCCATATTTGGCGTCCACCTGAGCCACCTAATTCTCACTTGTTGAATAAAGTTTTCTCAGCAGTCAGAAATTAGACTAGAACAATAACTATTTTCAATTATGGGAATTGTAAGACAACTTAATTGCATTGTTTGAACCTATCCTTGCATGGCTGGGAAGCTGAACCACTTCTATCTGATGCTTAGAGACCCTTAACTAAGGACCTGGGTTATGTTGACCAGAAACCCAGTCAGATCCAAAGACTGATGCAAGAGTTTTCTCACAATTACAAATCTCATACAATCCATATGTCTTGCCTGAAAATTGGCCCCATACAGCTCAATCAGATATTGTTCTCATGTTCCTTTGATTGTTCAAAGACTCTTGGTGGGGGGAGTGGGATGCTTTTTTCCCATTTCAGGGAAGTGCAACTGTTAACTCTCCCCCTCTCAACCTAGAAAGTCCCTGATCTTTCATGCAATTAGAAATTTGATGACCTAATGTTGTATTGTTTCCTTTTAATGAATTGACTTTATTAGATTAATTGTTTTTAACGTACAAAAGTCTGTCTCCTCCTGTATTCAGGGTTGAGGCCTAAGCTCAGGAAGAGGCCTGGTTCTGATTTATTTAGCAATTGGCATGCATTGCTTCATAAATCAAAATGCTCAGAAGCTCGAACCTTTATTTCTTCAGCCATGTCATCCTTCACCCGCCACGGTGAAGACATCTATTATATTGCCCTTGAATCTTTTCTTCTTTATGTTAATATGCACAGTTTCTTCAACAGCCCTCATATTATCATGGACCCAAGGCTCTATATTATCCTGATTGCCTTCTAGATAGCCTCCAATTTAATCAATGCCACTTTTTAACTGTGGTGTCAAGAATTGCTTACTTTACTTCAGATGAGATCTGACAAAGTCAGAGCAAAGGGAGATAATCACCTGTCTGTTTCTAGAAGTTATGCCCCCTTAATGCAGCACAAGATTGCATTAGAACTTTTGGCTACTACATCATACTGAGAGTTCATATTGAGTCCACTAAAGCCCAGAGATCTTTTTCATTATAACTGCTCTCTCTCCATACCTCCTCCACCTTCTACCTATAAAGTTGACTTTTTTGGTACCTAAGGGCAAGATTTTACACTTATTGCTAGTGAATTTCATCTCATTAGATTTGATCCAATATGCAAACTTTTTAGATGTTGATGCTGTCATACAATGTGTTCCCCATCATGCCCAGCTTCCTGTCATCTGAAAATATGATGTACTCCAGACTCAGAGTTCATATCTTGGGTTTAATTTGTAAGAATGCTTTAAATGCCTCTTTTGTTGAATGTTCATTCTTCTTCACAGATGATTGGGCTGAGGTTGTTAAGATATATCATTTCAGTTTGCATCTTGAGTTGCTTTGATTTTCAGTTAATGTTATTATATGCATTTTTTGCAATTTCAGGTGAATTCAGAGTTATATTGTATTATTAGAATTATTTTTCCCTTATATTTTAAGGCTTTTGTCTGATCACTTGCAGAATATGTTGTTGGTCACTGGAATTGTTCAGTTTAATGACTGTGTCTTGGAGTCTGTTACATAGGATATTTTTCCTAGAGGATATATACTCTTTTGGTCTGTGCTTTGTTTTCTATTCTCACAAGTTCTAGACAAAGTTCCTGCATGAATTAGGGTGTTTAGATTTCTTTTGGCTTGTCATGATCTATTGGGAGGTCTACAATTCTTAAGTTTTCTCTTCATGTACTTCAAGAGGAATGTGTTTTGCTTATATAGAGATATGTTCTTTTAATATTATTGCTTTTTTTACTTCTCTCCTTCTAGATTGTTTTTTGTTTCTGTATATTTATATTCTCTAGCTTTGGCTCTCTCTTTTGTTTCTATTGAAAGACTTGCCATAATTGATTTTTTTGGCTAGATTTATCTAATTCTGAGAGGGGGAGATTCAGATCCCCTACTAGTATAGTATTACTGTCTAATTCCTCTTGTAACTAATTTAACTTCTCCTCTAAGAACTTGGATGCTATACCACTTGGCACGTACATATTTGATATTGATATTACTTCATTATCTATAGTACCTTTTTGCAAGTTATAATTTCCTTCCTTATCTCTTTTAATGAGATCTATTTTTGCCTGTGCTTTGTCTGAGATAAGGATTGCTACCCCTGCTTTTTTTTACTTTAGCTGAAGCATAATATATTCTGATCCAGCCTTTTACCTTTACTCTGTGTGTATCTCTCTACTTCAAATGTGTTTCTTGTAAACAGCATATTGTAGGATTCTGGTTTTTAATCCACTCTGCAATTCACTTCCATTTTATAGTAGAGTTCATCCCATTAACATTCACAGTTATTATTACTGACTTTCTACTCCCCTCCATTTTATTTACGCCCTTTGTACTTTCCCCCCTTCTTTCACCCTAGTCCTCCTCATTGACGTTTTACTTCTTACCCCTGCCTCCCCCGATCTTCCCTCCCTTTTTATCACCCCCTCTCTTTTCTTTACCCTTTTCTCCCTTGC
The DNA here is from genome assembly GCF_019393635.1 of Dromiciops gliroides. Taxonomy (NCBI): domain Eukaryota; kingdom Metazoa; phylum Chordata; class Mammalia; order Microbiotheria; family Microbiotheriidae; genus Dromiciops; species Dromiciops gliroides. The sequence goes on from NC_057862.1 coordinate 13,833,004, forward strand.
TTTTGTCCTCCCTTCTATCAGTCCCCCCTTTCCCTTCCCCTTTTGCTTCCCTAAAGAATGCGCTAAGTTTCTTTATCCCAGTGAACGTATATGTTATTCCCTCTTTGAATCAAATCTAATGAGATTAGGATTGAAACAATGTTCACCCCTCCTTTCTTTCCCTCTATTGTAATAGGTTTCTTTTTCACCTCTTCATATGATATAATTCATCCCATTCCACCTCCCCTTTCCTTTCCTCCCCTTAGACTCCTTTTTTAACCCCTTAATTTTTTTATATCATCACATCAAAGGCAATTTATATTTATACCCTCTGTGTAAACTCCTTCTCTCTGCCCAAATACATTTACAGTTCTTAAGAGTTATGAGTATTATCTTCCCGTGTAGGGATATAAGTAGTTTAACCCAATTGAGTAACCTTTTTTTTCCCCTCTCTTTACCTTTTTAAACTTCTCTTGAGTCTTGTATGTTAAGATCGAATTTTCTATTCAGTTTTGGTCTTTTCATCAGGAAACCTTGAAAGTCCCCAATATCATTGAATGTCCAATTTTTCCCCTGAAAGAGAATGCACATTTTTGCTGGGTAATAGATTCTTGGCTGCAATCCAAGCTCCTTTGCCTTCCGGAATATAATATTCCAAGCCTTGCGGTCCTTTAATGTTGAAGCTGCCAGGTCCTGAGCAATCCTGACTGTGGCTCCATGATATTTAAATTGTTTCTTTCTGGCTGCTTGGAGTATTTTCTCCTTCACCTGATAATTCTGGAATTTCGCTACACAATATTCCTTGGAGTTTTCCTTTTGTGGTCTCTTTCAGGAGGTGATCGGTGGATTCTTTCAATGATGATTTTATCCTCTGATTCTATGATATCAGGGCAGTTCTCCTTAATAATTTCCTGGAATATGGTGTCTAGATTCTTTTTCTGGTCATGGCTTTCAGGCAGACCAATGATTCTCAAATTGTATCTCCTGGACCTGTTTTCCAGATCAGTTGTCTTTCCAATGAAGTATTTCACATTTTATTCTATTTTTTCATTCTTTTGATTCTGCTTGACTGATTCCTGGTGTCTCATGGATTCCTTATCTTCCAACTGTCCAATTTTAATTTTTAAGGCATTGTTTTCTTCAGTGAGATTATGCACCTTTTTTCCATTTGGCCAAGTGAATTTTTTAAGGCATTGTTTTCTTCAGTGAAATTATGCTCTTTTTTTCCCATTTGGCCAGTCAATTTTTGTGCTTCCTTTTCCAAGCTGCTGATTCTTTTTTCATAGTTTTCTTGTTTTGCTTTCATTTCTCTCCCCATTTTTTCTTCTACCTCTCTCAATTGATTTTTAAAATCCTTTTTGAGCTCTTCCAGGAAGGCTTTTTGTTCTTGAGACCAATTCACCTTCCCTCGTGACGCTTCACATGTAGGCAATTTGAGGGTATTGTCCTCATCTGATTTTGCATTGGCTTCTTCCCTATTGATACAGAAGCTCTCAATGGAGAGGGCTCTTTTTTGCAGCTTATTTATTTATTTTTTAAGTTGAGGTCTGCTCTGGGGGTACCAGGGTCCCTGTTTTGGGCTTCTGGTGCAGGTGTATAGGTGCTGTGTGACTGGCTTTTTACTCTGAGGCCTTTATAGTGTGTGCAGTTCACCCCCCTGCACTTCCTGTCTGAGCACTCAGCCAGGCGCCTGATACCGGTGCCCGATCCCGCCTGACCTGTTCGTGGCCCTCCCGGCCAGTGCAGGTAGGTTTTTCCACTGTCTTTCTTGGCCATCAGATTTTTGAGCCAGGTTCCAGGGGCCTCAGTTGTTCAGTTGTGACCCGCAGCTCCTGCTGACTTGCCCCGACCCCCTCGGCTCTGGGCTACTACCCTGCTCTGGGCCTCCCTTTTGCCCAAGTCAGACTGACCTTTTCCTGAAGTCTTCTAAATTATCTCTGGTTGGAAGACTGTGTCTCTCTGTCTCTTTGCAGGTTCTGTAGTTTCAGAATCTGTCCAGAGGCTTGATTTAATGTTCTTTTTGAGGGAACAGAAGGAGAGCTCAGGCAGCTTGCTGCTTCCTCTCTGACATCTTGGCTCTGCCCCCCCCCCCATAATTGATTTTTTAAATTTTAATTATTTCAGTTTTGCAGGTCATACATTTTGCCACATATTTGCATGCAAATTCTTCTCTCATGATTCCAATTTGTTTCTTGAACTGCTATGGCACATCCTGCTGTATTTTCATGCTGTCTTGAGAATCTGCAAGATTCTGTGTTTCAACAAATGTTGGTTTAATTTCCTTTGTCTTACTTTATTTAGAGATGTTTGTGATCTTTTAGATGCCACATTACTCATCTTCCCTTCTAATTTTAGTTTCATTTCAGTTGTTTTTCTGTCTTCTATGGCTAAGATTCAAACCCAGGTTTTATGAAGCCAGTTTCTGTGTTCTTCTTACACAAGCCATGACTGTTTTTTAAAAAATATTTTCTCACCCCTATCTTTCAGAATACAGAAAGTTTAAGTTGAGAGTTACACAAAGGTCACTAGGAAAAGAATAAGCATTTATTACTAAGTGCCAGGCAACTATGCTAGGAGCTTACACATATAATATCCTCTGATTCTTATAACAAACATGGGAGATAGATTCTGTTATCATCTACATTTTACAGTTGAGGAAACTGAGATATCCAATAGGCAGTTAGAGAAGCAAGAATAGTCAGAAGTAAGTTTAGGGCCAGACAAAAAAATCTGAGATTAATCTGCACAAAGATTATAGTTGGATCCATAGGAGCTGATGAAATCATATTTTTTTTTTCAGGGGCAATGAGGGTTAAGTGACTTGCCCAGGGTCACACAGCTACTAAGTGTCAAGTGTTTGAAGTCGAATTTGAACTCAGGTCCTCCTGAATCCAGGACTGGTGTTTTATCCACAGCACCACCTAGCTGCCCCCATGAAATCATCACATGAAATAGTATGGAGGATCCAGGAGAGAGACTTAAGAGACACTTACAGTTAATAGACACAGACAGAATGAAGATCTAACTGTTAAGGCTAAAATTCTAGGTAGTCTGTCTAAAATATCTAATGAGTGGTCACCAATAAATTATAAGCTTTAGCAAGAGTTAGGCTTTTAAACATTTATTAAGGAGAATAAGAATTTGGTAAAGAGAGAGAGAAAGGCCTACAATCATCTATCTATTAAAGGGAGAGCTCATTTCTAGCTCCCTTCTCCGCCAGAGTCCACAGGAAAGAGAGTGAGTCAGAGCGCCAGGCTCCCCCTTCTTCCTCCCACAAGCAAACGTCACTTCCTGACGCCAAAGAAAAGATGCATGGTCTTGCCCTCAAAGACCTTCACCTCATGGCGGAGCTTTTCTACAGTAAGTCTCCAGCAGGTGGCATCATTCCAATAGTTACATAACAAAAGGATTGAGACAGAGTGGTCACCAGGCAGGAGAAGATCCAGGAGAGAGCAGTGTCACAAAAATCTAGAGAGAAGAAAGTATTAAGGACAAAGGGTCATCGACGGTGTTAATGGGGGTAGAAACATCATGAAAGCAGAGGTCAGAGAAAAGAACATGAGATCTGGCAGTTAGGAGTTCATTGGTAATACTGGAGAGAGTAGGTGTGAATTTCATCTTTTTTAACCCAAGGGCAGAAATGTACATTTATCCTATTAAATTTAATCTTATTCAGTTTGTCTCATTGTCAAGATCTTTTTGGATAATTAGCTCATTATCCAGTGTATTAGTTATCCCTCTCAGTTTTATGACATCTGCAAATTTGATAAGCATACCATCTATATCTTTATCAAACTTATTGAAAACACTATTAAATAGTATAGAACGCACCACAGATTCTTTGGACACTCCACTACAGGCCTCTTCCCAAATTGTTGAAACTGGGTGATACTTTGGATAATGACATTTTAAGAGAGAAAGAGGAGGGGCAGCTAGATGGTGCAGTGGATAAAGCACCAGCCCTGGATTCAGGAGTACCTGAGTTCAAATCTGGCCTCAGACACTTAACACTTACTAGCTGTGTGACCCTGGGCAAGTCACTTAACCCCAATTGCCTCACCAAAAAAAAAAAATTAAAAAAAAAAAGAGAGAAAGAGGAATCATTTATATGTGGTCAAAAATGTAAATAAAGAAACCACTACTTTTCCCGCAAACTCACAAAAGAATTGGCAATGCCTCGGGGATGCAGCAAATCCTCAACCTCTTGATTTGAAGTCAAATTTTATACATAGGTAAAAGGTCAACACTGTGATGTCCAATAAATAATGTATACACAGGTGAAAGTACATGTTTACCAAAAGGTCATACAGATTCAAGCCCATCAAAGAGTATGGAAGACCTTGAATTTGAATCTTGTGTGATTTTTGTGGTGCATTATGTCCCATCTCTGAACCTTCCTCAGTTTACTTATCTGTAAAATGAAAGAATTAGACTCACTGACATGTAAAGCTTCTGTCTCTAACATTTGCATATTTGCTCTGCTCTGTGCTACTTTCCTCCACTCTATTCCATTGTATCATTCATAGAATCGGAAATCTTGAATTGGGAGGGACCTTAGGACCTATTGAATTCCATTCTATTTCAAGTTTAGTAGACATGTAAATTGGCAGGAACCTGGAGATCTGTGTCCTCTAACTCCTTAATTTGAGAGATCCATCTTAATTCAACATATACTTTTTTTTTTTGCAGGGCAATGAGGGTTAAGTGACTTGCCCAGGGTCACACAGCTAGTAAGTGTCAAGTATCTGAGGCCGGATTTGAACTCAGGTCCTCCTGAATCCAGGGCCGGTGCTTTATCCACTGCACCATCTAGCTGCCCCTTAACATATACTTTTAAGGACTTACTATGTGTCAGGCTTAGTGGTACACCAAGAAGACATAGAGATGAAAAAGTAAGAACTAGGAGCAATGGGAGGAAGCTGATGAGGGTAAACTCAAGCTTGATAGATGCAGAAACTTCCTAATAGAGCCAGGCAAAATTGTAATGGGCTGCTTGGGAGGTTGTGGGTTCTCTGTCACTGGAGGTCTTTGAGCAAAGGTTAGCTGAACAATTGTCAATTATTTTGCAGAGGGAATGTTTGCTGAACCATGGCTTGGATTATAGCTCCTTGAAATTAAGAACAGTTTTGGTTTTGATTTTGTATCCCTGGAACCTATTGGGTAGCCAGGTGGCCCAGTGGAGAGAGCATTGGGCCTGGAGTCAGGAAGACTTGAGTTCAAATCCAACCTCAGACATTTACTAGCTATGTGACCCCGGACAAGTCATTTAACCCTGTTTGCCTCAGTTTCCTCATCTGCCAAATGAACTGGAGAAGGAGATGGCAAACCACTCCAGTACCTTTGCCAAGAAAACCCCAAATGGGGTCACGAGGAGTTGGACATGACTGAACAACAAGTACCTATCACACAATTAGGAATTGCTTAACAAGTGTTTGTGGACTAATTGATTAACTAGCTGCCCTCGGAGATCCATCAAGCTCTGACATTATCTTCAGAGTTCAGGGCTGAGGATATGTTTTCAGGGAGCATGAAATGGCCTTCATGTCATGACTCCTGGACGGGGAGACTGGATTAAGATGGATGGCACGTCTCTTTGCTTGCCAAGTTTTCACTGGACACAGCACTGAGCACTTTTTGACCTGGTTCTGGGGTCCAGTTACTTCTAACCCATTAACATAACACAATGAGGCTCAGTGCAGCATGGAATAACTGCTCTCCTCTCTGGTTCTGTGTGATTTCCCACATCACTGAATCCCCAGCCCTCTCTGCTAGCTTTGGCTCACTTTTTCAGGAAATGAACTCTTGTAGGATGGCTGCTTTGTGGCAAGTCTTTGGGAAAGGGCCACTTAACAAAACAGCCCTTACAAGAGGGTTGGGTTCAGCAAAACCCCACTCTTGGGGGTTTCATATGATCTGAATCTAGGTCAAGTCTTCACTTTATAGAGTAAAATTATTCTAGAAAGCAGGGGATCTCCTCAGACAGGCAAAGGGGGCTCAGATATAGAGTCAATACTGACTTCTAAGAAAGCCCTCCCAGGAGTCAGGAATCCTCAGTGTGGTGGCCTCTCTGCTGGTGCAGATCATGGTGTCATGCTTGACATTCCCTTTCAGGGCTCTCACTCTTTAAAAATATTTATTTCTTAAAATTCTTTTCCTTTAAAATTGTGAGCTGCAAAATTTCTCTTTCCCTCCCACCCCTCCTCATCTTACTGAGGCCAGCAAAATTATATCAGTTATACATATTAAATCATATAAAATGCATTTCTATATTAATCATATTGAAAAACTTCACAAAAACAGAAGAAAAGAAGAAAACTATACTTCAATTTGCACTTAGTTCAACAGTTTTCTCTCTGAAGGTAGATAATATTTTTTCATCATGAGTTCTTCAGAATTGTCTTGGATTATTGATCAGAGTAGCCAAGGCTTTCATAGTTGATCATCATTACATCATTGTTGTCACAGTGCACCATGACCTCCCTGTTCTTCTCATTTTACTTTGCATCAGTTCATATAAGTCTTGTCATGTTCTTTTTTCTGAACCCTCCCATAATTCCTTATAGAACAACAGTATTACATCATAATTGTATACCACATCTTGTTCAACCAATCCCCTCATTTCCTCAATCAATGGACCTTTCCTCAATTTCCTATTCTTTGCCACCACAAAAAAGCTGCTATAAATATTTTGTCTGTATGGGTTCTTTTCCTTCCCGAAGCTCTTATTCTTTTTTTTTTTTCAGGGCTCTCATTCTTGAGATGCTAGCTCAAGGATAACATTATGAGCACACTAAAATGGGGCAACAGAGGAAAACTGGTAATAATTCCAAAGAAAGTACCTCCTAAATTCAGTTCAATGAATGCAAAGATGAGAATATCTGAAATTGGTTTAATATGAATTGAACTTCAGAGATTCTTGGATCATAGAATTATATCTGAAAGAGATCTTAGAGGCCACCTAGTCCATTTATGTTACATGTGAGGAAACTGAGGCCCAGACAGGTTAAATGATTTTACCAGAATCATACACTTAATAATTGGAGCCAGGATTATAACCCAGTACTCCTAGCTCCAAATTCAGCTTTCTACCATGACATGATACCTGACACCTGATAGATGTATACCTGATACATGATACCATGCACTAAATGAAGTCCAAATGACAGCTGGTTCATTATTTTTAAAGTATGAACCAAACTGATCCAAAAAGAATCCTTCTAGGGAGGCCTAGGAATTCTAATGCTAGTGGAGATGGTTCTCCCAAGTCAAACTTTTCTTTGCTCTCAGTGTCAGATCTTTAAAGCACATTTCTGAAATTTTGCAGTAGGTTTCGGTAGTGTAGTTACACAAAAAGAGTGTTGGGTTTGGAGTCAGAGGTCCTGGATTCAAATCTCAGCACTGCCAACTACTTACGACCTATGTGATTTGAGACAAAGAATTTGACCTCTCTGGGACCCAGTTTGTTGATATGGGGTCATTTTCAGCTGTGTCTGACTCTTCATGACCCCATTTGGGGTTTCTTGCCAAAGATAGTGGAGTGGTTTGTCATTTACTTCTCAAGCTCATTTTACAGATAAGGAAAGTGAGACAAACGGGGTTAAGTGACTTGCCCACGGTCACAGTGTCTTGGGTCTGGGTTTGAACTCAGGAAGAGGAGTTTTCCTGATTCCAGGTCTGGCACGCCATCCATTGTGCCACTTAGGGGCCTCAGTTTACTTATCTGTAAGGAGGGAGGAAGTTGTGACTTCTAAGGCTTCTGCAAGATTTAAATCTATGATCCTATAATCTTTCATAAGTAAGTGGATCAGTGAACATCAAGTTACATGGTAAATTACTGGCATAAAATGAGTAACTTATTTACAATGATTTAATTAAGAAATAGACATAATCTTGGAAAACATTCCCTTTCTAGGACTATTGGATTCCTACTCCTGGATTTTCCATGCTGTTGCTACAAGTAAGAATTTTCTAATGGTCAAGCACAGTTGCTGTGTCAGCAGTAATATGTATCGGGGAGAGAGGGAAACATGGAGAACCTGACCTGAGATTCCATTGGCACAGGAAATTTCCTCCAAAGAAATGTTCTTTACCGATGCTGCTCACCACCTGCTCTGCAATTTATAGACATAGAGAATCAGCAATAATGCTGACCTTAACCTGGTAGCAGTATGGATGATGGATCAGAGGGAAGTGAAAGCTAAAGCAAGGAGATGAGTGGGGTTATGGCTCTTCCAGGATCATGTTTTGGGAACTGAAAGAGACATCAGAGGTCAACTAATTTCCGCCCCCCCCCCCATTTTGTAGATGAGAAAACTGAGGCTCAGAGAGGTTAGGTGACATACAAGGTCATATAAAAAGTATATGGTAGTGCCAGTTTCAAACACAGGACTTCTGGATACAAGTCTAGCAAGTCCATCTTTCTATCACTCTGTGGTTCCTGTTTTAGTCCAATTCATACGTGGAAAAAGAACTTTTCTACAAGATTCCTAACAAGCGACATTCAACATATGCTTAAAGACCTTTGGTAGAAGGGAAAGTGTCTTGTGATAAAAAATCCTAGCTTTTGAGTGAAAGGACCTGGATCCAAATATTACCTCTGATCAATAACATTTATGTGACCTTGGGCAAATCACTTAATGACCCTAGGCCTCAATTTGCTCCTCTATAAAATGAGGGAGGTTAACTAGACATTGCCTAGGGTACCTTTCAGTGTTTTATATCTGTCTTCCTATGACCCTCCCCCCAGTCTTTTCCTCTTCCATAGATGCTATCATTTGTCAGGGTCCCAGAGCTGGGCAGATAGAATTATTGTGGCTCCAGCATTCCATTCCACAACCAACAAGGATTTACTAAGTGTCTACTGTGTGAAAAGTACAAGATAATAGAGATGCAATAGCCAAAACAAAACAAAAAATAGTTCCTACCCTCAAGGAACTTATATTCAGATGGAGTTTACATCCATGAATCATGGAAAAATGATGATAATTTGCTGTGAAGGTTTTTCCCCCCTCAAAGAAATATATAGAAGACTTGTGGTCTAGGACTCACTGGACTAGATCACTGGTCTCCACACTTTTGGATTGTTTATCCCACCATTTTGAGTAGTGCCAATATTTGTATATGTGCTTACTTCTAATTTATACTACGCATTACTATCAATAATTATGTATGTTATAAGCCTTAATAAAAACAGGCATTTAACCAAGATGAAATAATATTCGATCCTAGATTGCACATGAAGCCACTCTAATTTACTGGTTAGGAAAATGGCATGATCAGACCTGTGCTTTAGGAAAATCTGTTTGGCAGCTGCTTGAAGAATGAACTAGACTTTGCAGAGGCTTGAGGCATGGAGACCAGTGAGGAAGCTATTGTTGTAGTCCAGACATGAGGTAATGAGGGGCTCAAACTGAGGCTACTCATTTGTGAATGGAGAGGAGGGAGCATATGTGAGAGACGATTTGTAAGTAGGAATGATTTGGCATATGTGGGACGGTGAAGGAAAGAAAGAGTGAAAAATAATGCAATGGCTGCAATAATTGCCTAGAAGGATGGTGGTGCAAGAAAGGGCAGTGTCTTGAAAAGCTAGAGAGGGGGCTGCTAGGTGGCGCAGTGGGTAAAGCACCAGCCCTGAATTCAGGAGGACCTGAGTTCATATCTAACCTCAGACACTTGACACTTACTAGCTGTGTGACCCTGGGCAAGTCACTTAACCCTCATTGCCCCACACAAAACAAAAGAAAAGAAAAGAAATAAAAAGAAAAGCTAGAGAGCAGGAGCAAGGTTTTTGGAGAGGAGAGTGGTAAAGTGGGGATCAGAGACTTACAGAGGAGGTAGTAGAGATGAATTTTGAATGAAGGTAAAAATTCTAAGAAATGGAGATTATCCAATCACAGAATCTCAGTACTAGAGGTGGAAAGGACCTGGGAGGCCATCTAGTCTTAGCTCATGTTGCGGGTGAGGAAAATGAGGCCCATGACAATTTCCCAGAGTCCTGCGTGAGGGAGGAATACATCCCAGCCAGAGAAACTAGCCCAAGAGGCCAGAGGTAGCAGAGAACTGTGGGTAGTCCAGTTTGACAGGAATTCTGAGTACATGAAGAAAAGTAATGTAAGAGAAGGCTGGAAAGGTATTTGAGAGCTAAACTGGGGCATCTTGAAAATAGGTGGAGGGATTCGTGTTAAAGCCTAGAAGTAATAGGAAGCAAGTGAATGTTTCTTAGTGTGGGCAGGGCTGGCATAATCTGACTGATGTTTTAAGAAGATTTTTTGTCACTTGTGTGGTTGACTGAAAGGAGAAGAGTCAGAAGGCATGGACACCAATTTGAAGGGCACAACTGTCATTCATGTGCATGGAGATGAGGCTCAAAATGAAGGTACTGGACACATGAATGGAAAGAAAAGGATTGATTTGAGAGCTGCTTAACCCAACATCTGATGAATGGTTGAATTTCAGGCCCAGTGGAAGAAATATTTAGGGAGCAAATGACATCACATAGGCATCCAGGACCCACACATGAACTGAACTTCTTACTCCTTAAAAATTGAGACCATACAGACCTATCAATTTAGCTTTGAAGACTTAGAGGGTAATATACAATTGGCCTGGAAATTTTATTTGAAGGTTGTGAAGGGCTTTTTTCTTTTTGCTTTGTTGTTTTTTGGTGGGGCAATGGGGTTAAGTGACTTGCCAAGGGTGACACAGCTAGTAAGTGTTAAGTGTCTGAGGCCAGATTTGAACTCAGGTCCTCCTGAATCCAGGGCCAGTGCTTTATCCACTGTACCACCTAGCTGCCCGTGCTATGAAGACTTAGAAAACACCTGAGCTAGTCTGAGAATTCATCAAGAAACCTGGCAGGCAGTGCTGCTTTCTGCAGAGCCATCATGACCAAATCCCTGCACCTCTCTCAGGACACCACAAGGGACTTGGTACTAGATGCAGTGATGGGTGTCTTTGGGCATTTGGATGGCGTATGGATTCTCTCATACTTCTGTGAATGGAGATTAGCTGTGGGATATATTTGGGCTGCATTATGGATAGTCCAACTTTAAGCAATTGGGGAGGAGAGAAGACAGACAGGTAGTCCTTTCCTTCTGTGCTTTGCTCCAAGGCTAATGCTATATAATAATTACATCGAGACCTCAGTGATGGAAGAGGCTTTTTAGGGACTAAGCCTTCCAAACTGGATAAACTCCCCAATGCCAAACCACGTGGATCCTCTAGATAAAGAACTAAAAAGGACATGGGGTGGGGCTTCTAATCCAGTCCCTTCATTTTGCCAACAAGAAAGCAAACAGGGAAAGTAATTAGGACAGGTAGTGATAGAGTTGGTGCCAAATCTAGTGGCCTTTCCATTGTACCACACTGCTTCTCAAAATGGGAATGAAAAGCTAGAGATGGGATAGGACAAAATTAATTAGGACTAAGAGGACACCTTTATGTGTTTATGTGCCTGTTTATTTAACAGGAAGCATCATGGGTTAATCTATAGTCTGAGGAAATCAGACTTCTGAGTTTGAATCCTGCCTCAGATAACTCCCAGATGTGTGATCAGGAGATAGTCACAAAGCATCTCTAAGTTTTGCTTTCCTTGAAGTGAATACTTCTCCTACAAAGTATTTATATAAAGAAAGTTCGTTTCAACACACATAGTGCCATAGAAATGGGGGTGTAATAATTTAAAAAATAAGCTTGAGGGGAGTAGCTAGGTGGCACAGTGGATAAAGCACCGGTCCTGGATTCAGGAGGACCTGAGTGCAAACTCCACCTCAGACACTTGACACTAGCTGTGTGACCCTGGGCAAGTCACTTAACCCTAATTGCCCTGAGAAAGAAAATAAGCTTGAAATCACTAACCCAGCACTTAACAGGTACTTAATGAATGCTCATGAGTTGACTTGCCAAGAACATAGCAGGCATGCAGTCTCTGAAGGACTCAACTGAGTGGAAATACTCCTGGGTTTAGAGTTGAAGTGCCAGAATCCCCATCTGCCCCTGCCACTTTTTACCTTGATGGCCTTGGGCAAGTTACTTAACACTTATGGGGGTAGAAGGTGGGAGCCCAATTTGGAGGCTGCTACAATTATCCAGGTAAGACATGATGAGAACTTGAATTAGAGAGGTAACCCTGTGAGTAGAGAAGAGGTCACAGATGTGAAGTCTGTGGAGATAGATTGGATAAGACTTGGTAGCTAACTGCACATAGGAGTGCTGGAAAGTGAAGACACAAGACAATGGCTGCGTCACAGAGACTGGGAGGATGGTGCTGCCTCCATCAGAAACACAGATGTTCAGAAGAGAAGGCAAGATCATAGATTTAGGGTTGAAAGGGACTGCGCAGGTCACCCAGTCCAACCCGACTCATTTTACAGATGATAGAGCTGAGGCCCAGAGAGAGGTGACATAACTAGATCATACAGGTAATAAGTAACACAGATGGAATTTGAACTCAGGTCTTCTGTATCCAGATCTAGTGCCCCTCTCACTGTAGCACAGTAACCCATACAGTATCTCAACATGTCTACTCCTGAAGTTCCTGCATCTTTGTGAGGGTGCCTACACTATGAGGGGAGCCTAACTTATAATAACACCATCATCACAGCCACTATTAAAACCATGTGGTGCAGTGGAAAGTATGTTAACTTGGAATCTCAAGATCTGCTTGGAATTTCTGGCCCCAACACTTACTAGCTGTGTGACCTTGTGAAAGTCATTTGGCCTGTTTTTGAGACTCAGTTTCTACTTCTGTAAAAATGATCAGGGGGGCAGCTAGGTGGCGCAGTGGATAGAGCACTGGCCCTGGAGTCAGGAATAACTGAGTTCAAATCTGGCCTCAGACACTTAACACTTACTAGCTGTGTGACCCTGGGCAAGTCACTTAACCCCAATTGCCTCACTAAAAAAGTTTTAAAAAGTGATCAGGAATGTTTGCTCAGGGTTATTATGAAGAGAATGTTTTCTAATCTTCAAGGTGCTATTATACTTTGTGAATTTCAGAACAGTTGTACCACTGCACATGGGTAGGTCTTTTTACAGTTTCAGAAGCAGCTTCCCAGACTTTCATCTGACACTCAGAACAACCCTATAAGGCAGGGAGGACACACATCTGAACCCCAAACTTTCAGAGTTGGAAGCGACCTCAAAGGCTAGGAAATACACCTTAGCTGACCAGAAGCAGTCTCTGCAGCATGCCTGCAAGGGTCTGTGCCTGAAGCCTCCAGCAAGGCAACTCCAGCACCATCTGTGGCAGCTCATTCCATTTTGGGGCAGCTTTCATGGGAACCAAGTTTTTCCTGATATTGAGCCTAAATCTACCATTTCTACCTGTTGCTCCTTGTTCTACCTTCTGAAGCCAAACAGAATGTCTAATCCCTTTCCCATGGGACCACCCAGCCTTCTTGGTGAAAAAACTAGGGATCATCACATTGAAGGGAGAGGGCAGTGTGGTCAAGTGGGTAGAACCCTGGCCTAGCAGCACAGACTAATCCTGACCATGCCATCGATTGTCTGGGTGATGTGGGCAAAGCTACTTAGGCTCTCAAGCCACCTAGCTTCCCAGCTCTTCCACATGCCCAGCCTGTCTTCTCTCCATATCACAGATTTTACTGAAGTTTGCATGCCATTTGCCCTTCTATATGTAACATGTAGACTGTGAAGTGCCAAACAAGGGGATTCTGTCACCCGCTAAAGGCAATAGTGAACTACTTAAGTTTCTTAAGCCAGAAAGGGATATTGGCAGATCTGTGTTTAGTGGCAAAAAAAAAACCCAAACCAACCAGGAAATGCCAAAGGTCCTGGACAGACATTGACTTAAGTTATGCCCAATGTATAAGTGACTAACATCAGACCCAATCCTGCCAGTGGGTTTGGAAAGGTGAGGTTTGCTGTCCTTATAAGCAAGAGGAATGGAGAAGGAGGTGACAAAATGACTGTAAGAGGATAGGCTGGTAGCACTGAGAAGGAACTTTGTTGCCATTGGCATTTGGCTAATTGTGGCTCTATCTAGAATATCTCCCAGTCCACAGCTAGATCTGGACTTGGGACAGAGATTTGATTCTGACATTCCAAGGCTCTAGAATCCATGTTCCAGAAGGAACCCACTTTGCTAAAGATGCAACTCTCTATATCAGTCCTCAATATGACCTGACTTCATGGAATTGAATGTTTAGGTAGTAATTCTGTCCTGTAAATGTCCATCCAAATGTGTCTGAGTACAAGACTGACCCCTGGGGAAGGAGTTTGGAAATGGTGACTATCTCCTTCACTCTAAGATCCCCAGAGACCTGGGAATAGACTAAAGAACTGGGGAGGGACACCTCTCATGCTTGTATAGAACTAATATGTTTCAACTGTGTCCAGTAGAATCAATTCAGCCATTAAGCTCCATGTATCAAACCAGCTAATATGTGAAATGCACTGTGGTCAGCAGTAGAGGCAAGTGCCCATGTGCTCAGATACTCCAAAGGACCAGTTACTTCTTTGATTTAAAAGTCTCCTCCAATGATCTCCCTCCTGGGTGACCTTTGTCCATGTCCTCCCACATGTTCTCCAGAGTAGGTATATCCAACATGCTGAGGACCTTTCTTGATTTCTCCTGAGGTTGTACCAGTGGAGCACTGTGACTATCCACTTGTCACTCCTCATCCTCCCACCTGGGCATCCTATCTTTTCTTCCCATCATACCTTGCATTAGTGATATCTTTTGCTCATGGTTTTTAGAGGTTTTTATTGGCTATGCACTGTAACCTGCTCACACATACCAGGCAGCTTTTTACTGACTTCTGTGTGATGCACATTTTTAATTATTTAGAGGCTATTGTATTGTGTCTCACTATCATAGAGCAACATGGATAGAACATTTGTATTGCAAAGATGGGCCTTTGCTTTCATGGAAGCTTGAACTCATTGAAGGAGTTTCCCAGTTTTCTAAATCCTATCCACTCCATTCTGCTCCTTTTCAATTCTGAGCCCAACTCATCCATCTGTATTATCTATACCAGACCTATATACTGATAGACAAGCTCTATGTCAAGCCAAACTCATGGAATAATTTGGGTAAAAGCATTCTTCATCCACTTGGTTTTTCTTGCGTAGATGGTTGAGTCAAGCTCCTCTGAGTTATTATAGATCTCTTCTAAGACACTCTGTAATGTTCCAGAGCTTGATTCAATCATCACAATATCATTCATGAGCATAAACATATGGAGGACCTTACCTTATACAGGGAATCCCTTTTGACTTAGACTCTCCACAGGATCTCCTCTATCACAGAGGAGAATGCCTTTAGGTAACATTCATCTCCCTATTTGTGTTGTGCCTGATATTTTTTACAAGAAGATCATGAAACAGGGTTATTTATGCATTATCTTCAAAGAATTGTAAAAATTCTGATTTATGGATTTGATCTTGTAAAAGCCTGTAAAACAGTGCTTTGTTCTGCTAAATCAAATGCTTTTTAATACTAAACAAATAATAATTAAAAAAGGACCTTATATTATTGTTCCTTTCAGTTAATTGTAAAAAAGAAAAGGTATAGTTAATTGCTGAAAATCACTAGCAAAGAGCTTATTATTATTTATTATCCTCATTAAGTATGCCCTTGCTTTGTGCACAGATCAATCATGAAGATACTGTAGAGATGGGAAAGGAGGCAGTAGGCATACATACAGTTGCTTTTTTTAGGTAGAAAGAAGTTCCAGGATTTTTTCCACCCCCTTGGGATCTTCCCTTCTTTTGGATCCCTTATAAATCATTCATTGCTTACTCTCACAACTGTGTCACCTCCAGCAGGGATCACCTCTATACACACTTGAGCCAACTCAGCCCTTCATGTCTTTCTTCTCTTTAGGGCTCTTTATGCCTCCTTTATCAATCAGCCCTGCTGGAACTGATGCTATGTCCAAGGGCTGGGATTCCATTATCCTCAATGGAGAAAACAGTTCATTGCAATGAATTTTTACAAACCCTTTCCATTTCTCTTTTGTTGTCATCTTTCCATTTTTATTCTTGAATAGAATGCCCTTGAGATGACTTTACTTATTAGGATCTCTTCCCAAGTTTTCAAATACTTTTACCCTCTGTTTCATGAACAGGCACTTCCCATAACAATCATCTTCTCTTGTGAGACTTTATAGTTGAATTTCTATTCTAACATGGTGTTGCCTTCACAGCCATCTCTCTCTCTCTTTCTCTTTGGCAAGTAAGTCAGATTGTTGACTAAAGGTCTTCTATGTTCTCTTTATTTCCTTGTTATGACAATTTATATAGGTTAAATTTCCAGATGAAACTATTACAGTTGATTTTTATACAATTTCTGTTGTCTATTTCTCATTTTCATATGTCAATAATTTACATAAATAGTTCTCAGTTAAGTTGTTTCAAATGCATGTCATACTCTCTCTTTTCTTTGTTTTGATAGCTTTACTTCTTTTTGTTTTGATAGTTTTACTCATTCTGAACTTTGTGCTGAAGAATCTGACAAAAGCATCAGGGGTACAAAGATAAAATCTAGCATGGTCCCTGCCCTAAAAGGGTTACAGTACTTGTTGAAGCATGACAATGTAGCTTAGCAGATGTGTTGGAATCAAAGCTGCTTTAAATCAGCCTTGAACACTTATCAGCTCTGTGACTCTAGGAAAGCCTCTTACCCTCTCTGAGCCCCAATTTCTTCTTAAAAGTAAAGGAAATAGAGGCAATTAGGTGGCTCAGAGGATAAAGCACTGGCTTTCAATTCAGGAGGACCTGAGTCGAGAGAGAGAGAGAGAGAGAGAGAGAGAGAGAGAGAGAGAGAGAGAGAGAGAGAGAGAGAGAGAAAGGAAAAGTGAAGGAAATAGTTCCTGTAGCACTTACCCCACTGGGTTGTTATGCAACTCACGTGAACTAGGGTCCATCAAGTGCTTGGAAGACCTAAAAGTCAGTCAATCAGTGGAACAGCATTTATTAAGCATTTACTATGTGTCAGGCACCATGCTAAGTGTTGGGGATCTAAAGAAAGGTAAAGAAAGATGTGTCAGTTTTCATTGGTGGAATTATAACAATCTACATAATCAGAGTGTGCAGGTGAGTAAAATAAGAGGGAGAGAGAAGGGGGGAGGAGAGAAAATTCAGACAAAGAGCTCCAGAACAGGCTGAGGAGGAAACATTTTTTAGCCTGGACAATCAGGGAAATAAGGAATTAAGGAAGACAGGGAAGTCTGCCCTAAGTCTTGAATGTGATCCTTATTCAACACGCCATCTCCAGCGGGCAGACTGTTTCTCCTTCAATATGTGGTGATATACATATATATGGTGATATATATCCATATAGCTGTGGAGATATCTAGCTCTATCTCTTCTTCTTCCATCATCATCGTCACCATCGTCCTCCTCATCATCATTATTTTGGTCTGTATATCCCCAGTGCCTCACATATCAAGGGGTTAAGAAATATTTGTTAATTGACTGATAGAATGTAAATTCCTTTGGGGGAAGGATTAATTCATTTTTGCCTTAATAACCCATTGCATAGCAGAGTCCATGGTCTATAGAAGGTGCTTCATTAAAGCAGACTGAACATAACTGGTTTGAAGGACAAAGGAAGAGAATGATTCTGGGGGAGTTGAGAATGGCATAGATTTCCTACATTGGGAATGGGTGGAGGGGGTGAAAGCTGGTTGAGATCATGGCACAGCTAGCAGCTCAGTTTGTAGAAAGTGCAGAATTTGTCAAGGAACGTAAATGTGAACAATACTCAGGAACTTCTTTTAGGTCTTTCCCCATCATTCCTTTTTTCCAGCCACACTCTGGTCATTTCACGGTTAGACAATTGATTCATTGATTTGCTGATTCATTCATTCATAAAAAGGACAAGGTGGCGTAGCAGGAAGGGTCCTGGATTTGGAGTCAGAGACCTTGTTGGTAACCCAGCTCTGCTAGTTACTGCATCTCAGTGGTCTTTAGTTTCTTCATTTATAGAACAAGGGCATTGGACTGCCGGCACTGAAGCCTGTGATTTTGAGAGGATTCTTTCTCAGTCTAAACTTCCTTTCAGTTTACTTTCTACCCTAGCCTATCAGCCTATTCCCCATTTCTGTTTGTAACTGGGGAGCCCAAGGCTGTTTGCACCCACTTCAAACAGTCTCAACCCCAGATTGATACAGAAATAACTCCCAGCGGACTGGCCTCCCATTTACTGCCTTTGCCTGTGACAGAAAAACAGGTCAGTGACAAATTTAGAACTTAATTCCATCAGGCAGGCTGGAAGGGCGCCAGCATGTCAGCACACCTCCCCTGGAGTTTTCTTTACCTAGCTTACTCTCAATGTCCTCTCCTCTCCACACAGCAGTGGGAAATCTCCCACGTGTATCAAGCGATGGTGCTTTAAACTCGTATTTCCCCTGGGGCCCTGCATTCAGATCAGAGGGCAGACTCACTTGTGGGATAGTAAGTCTCATCCAAACCTCAAGCTGGACTTTCTCCATGACCATTGTATGTTATTTGTAAGCAAAGGGAGAGAGTATGGACAGAGAAAAAGACCAGAAAGACACATGCTTTGGGTGGGGGAGGGTTACACGGCAATTGTGGCCCTTCAAAAACATGTCATGTGCATCAGAGCTGTAACTGGAATACTTACAGCTGGATGGATTCAACATGGGGATGGGATAGAAAAGGGATGTTTCATTCCAGAAACTATAACTACCATAAGATCAATGGGTTGAAATTGCAAAAGGACAAATTTAGACTTGATATAAAGAAAAACATCTTTTAATAATTAGAGTCGTTGATCAGTCAATCAATCAACAAGCATTAATTAAGCATCTACTATATGTCAGGTGCTATCCTAGGCACTGGGAATACAAGTACTAAGATGAGACAGTCCCTACCCTGATAGAGTTTACATTCCATTTAATAATAGAATGAACTACCCCAGAAGGTGGTGGGTTTCTCCTAATAGGAGGTCTTCAGTTAACACTTGGATCTGTTATAAAAGGAATATACATCAGGAATTCTTTTTCTGGGTATAGATCAGACCAGATGATCTTTGAGGTCCTTCCAACCCTGAACTTCTGTTATTTTGTGTGTAATCTCACCCTGGAAAACCTTGCTTCTTTGACCTCAATTTCTCACCTGTGACATAAGGGGGTAGGACAAATGACCTGAGGAGCTTTCTTCAGCTCTAAAGATGTGATTCTAGGATCCTATGAGTCACCAAGAAGATTCCAGCGGTGGGCCAAGCTTGAAGTGACAACAATGAGAGTCAAGAAATGCATGATCAAGGGACTACCCTTCCATCCAAGACAGTAGTTACATATTAGCCATCATTCCTATTTTCTGTGCTGCCTCTCACTCTGTGTGTATATGTATAAAACCCTGTGTGTATATATACACACACATACACAAACACACTTATACACATATGTATATATTTATATGTAAGTGTGCACATATATAATGTATATGCACATATTATCTCCCATAATTAGAATGTAGGCTTCTTAAAAGTATGTATGTTTTTCCTCTCTCTCCCTATCCCTATCCCTTGTATCACAGTGCTTTGTCGTATAGTACTTTATAAGTGCTTTCTCATTAATTCATTCACTCATTCATTCAAGATACTAGAACAAAGATAAGATGACCACTTGTCAGGTGTATTATGCTGGGGATTCTTTTTCAGGTATAAGATAGATTAGCCGGCTGCTGGATTCTCTCCCAACTCAAAAATTCTCTAATTCTGTGATCCCCATCTCATTTTCCCCATTTTTATCCCAGATCCCCCCACTATATGGTCTGGTTATTGAATTAATTAAACAATAATGAAAACAGTCCATGGCTTACAAGGGTGATGGTCATCCCAGGTAAATGGGATCCTGTGGTAGTTCTCCCTGATCAGAGGAGACCCAGGTATCCCTGCCCCTCTATCATCCTTTTCCTCACCATTAGTGTCCAAGGGCTGAACACAGATGACAGAAAGAATGCATAGTTAGCAAATGCTTGCTTCAGCCCACCTGGAGAGGGTACAGAGGACTCTCTTCTCTATGGCACAAGGCTTGATGGGCTCTGTGTCCTAAGAAGGTCATTCAGATCTTCCACATGTCATCATGTCTCTTCATTTGGACTCAAGAGCTTAAACCTCACTCAGCTCATGAGTTGGGGAAGTCCCACCCCCAGCACACTGAATACATTTTTTTGAATGTTAGGAGTTGCACTGTATGGGGAACACTCCATATGGAGCCCCAGCTGTGGAGACTCTCTGCTGACTGGTGCAGAGCAGTGAATCCCCTACATTTACAGGCTCGGAGAGTTGTCCTTGGGTACAGAGAGGTGCTAACTTTCTTTTGGTCACCTAGCTTCTATTTCAGTCAAGACCAAATTTGTAAGAGGTCTAAAACCCACCCTTCCTTCTCTTGTCAAAGAAGTGGGAGGGTTGAACCAGATGTATGTTAAAGGTCCCTTCCAACTGTAAGTCTGTGATCCCGTGAGATCTTCAAAGACTTCTGGGAGATGCAGCATGTTAGCATGAATGAGTGCTTACGTCTGGGGTCTGGAACAACAGTAGTGAGTGTGAGCATGTGTGTTTATGGGAGTGGATCAGGGAAAATCCTCTCAAAGACCAAGGAAGGCAGGGCTTGGAGAGAACCTTTCTACAAGAAGGGAACATGGGTGGAGGGGTTGGGTGTTCATCAAAGCCTGGAGGATTAAGAGCTGGAGATTCTGACTCCAGAAGATCTAAGACAAATGCAGCTTCTTAAACCCATTCTAGGTACTAGAAATTAGTAACGGATCCGACAAGTCTCCCAGACAGGAGTCAGTTGGCCGAGCCTAAAGAAAAGTTCTAGTCTAGTAGTGGGTCGGTCAGACAAAATGAGGAAGAGCTGAAGCAAAACAAGGTCAAATTCATGGTAAGTATGTAGGAAGGACCAATATTAACTGAGAACAGCAAAGCTCCATCATAGGCTACCTGGGCATCCTCAGACACATGGTTTCCTGTCTCTGGGTCTCAGCTTTCTCATCTTAAAATCAAGATGTCAGACATCAGCCAGCCTTTGAGATTCCTTTAAGTTCTAAAAGTATGACTTGGGACTGCTAGGTGGGGCAGTAGATGGAATACTGGACCTGGATTCAGGAAGATCTAACTTCAAATTCTGCCTCAGATGCTTACTAGCTGTGCAATTCTGGGCAAGTTAATTTCTTTCTGTTTCTCTTTCTTCATCAGTAAAATGGGCATAATAATAGTGCCAGGGTTGCAGTGAGGATAAAACGAGATGATACTTTGCAAACTCTAAAATGCTATAGAAAAACCAACTGTTATTAGGATACAGTAACATTGTAACACTGAAATATGCTGATTTTGAGGGAAGCATATATGTTTTTTTCTATTCTATGACCAAACTCCACCCTGAGATTATGGATATTTTGCTGGTGATCCCCTTATCAAAGGGATTTATCTCCATGGTCACAAACATGGCTTCACCCCTCCTCTCCAGTTTCTCTACAGCTTCTGGTGTCCTTTGGTTGAAAAACCTTTGAAAGAGGCTACGAACCAATTCCCAACAAGTGGCAGCTGTATTATTAGCCTGTAGTACACTCCTATGTCCTAAAATTACACTTCTAAAATTACCATCCTAGAATTGAGGACACCAATTAGATTTCAGGTCACCCCCTCCCTTTTTTTCTCCCCTCACAGTCCCGTCTCTAAGAAATAAAATGATCAGCATAGATTTCTATAACAGGGAGGGAGGAACATGTTGGCTTGGTTTCAGCTATGGACATGTAAAAATTCAAGCTTGTCTTTTTATAAACACAACAAATATAGAGTATATCTCTATACAGAGGTCAGTGTTATTTATGCCGCCTTGTTGAAAGGATTCTAATTGAATCTAGGAATGCAGGGTTGGATTTGAAGTTAGGGGAGTGGTGAGGAAAGAGGAGAAGTCCAATCAGGCTGGGTACCCACTGTTCATTTGGAGGCTACATACGGCTATCATGCATTATAGCCAGTAAAAATTAGTTTGGGTGGCCAAGAGAATGTGTCCAGTGAAGTCAGTTAACTTAATTTACTCCTGATGAGTATGATAATTCTTTAGCCTTTTGGGAGTGAAGTGGGGAGGGAACACCAAGCTAGATTTGGAATCTCAGGGTTATAGATTTAAAGCTAGAAGGGACCATCTAGCTGGATTACCTCATTTTATACTTGAGGAAACTGAGGCTCAAGTTGGTTAAATGACTTGCCCAAAGTCACATCGGTAATAAGTAGTAAGAGATGGGATTTGGACACAGGTCTCCTACCTCCCAAAGCCTTATTACAATGTAGAGAAATTCTGACTTGGCAGATAATGGGACACAATGGACAAAGCACAAGATTTGGCTTCAAAGGATCTGGGTTCAAATCCTAGCTCATCTGTTTCCTATTTGTGTGATCTTGGGCAAGTTCCATGACCTTTCTCAGCTTCCCCATCTGTAAAATGAGGAGTTTGTGCTAAATGGCCTCTGAGGTCATTTTTAGCTCTACATCTATGATCCTAACCATGTGACCCGGATTTCAGCTCTTCGGCCCCCAGTTCTGTTGTCTGCGAGATCAAGCTTAGACAAACTGACATCTAAGGTCCTTGTACCTCTAAATGGATGATCTAAATAGGATCAATCAAATGAGAGGATTCTCTTGAAAATCACCACTAGGTACTGACAGTTAGAGGGTTAGAAGCTGTCAGCATTTTCTCCAACGATTCTCTCTTCTTATGGTCAAGTAATCACTGACAGTTTTAGGCAGGATTGTAGGTGACTCAAAAAGACTAACCTGAAAATAAAGGTGTCAAGGGCTCTGGAGGTTTTTGTAGAGGTGCTGGGGAGACAGATGGCAGATCAGAGAAGAGAGACACTTCAAAGGCCAGTAGTAACATTTGGAAGAGACTCAAAGGGCTATTCAGAGATCAGCTGACATTAGATGGAGAGGGAGAAGAAAGCCACCCAGTTCCCCTCGATTCAGACAGATATCCAAGCTAAGGTGGTGGGAGAGGGAAGGATGAAGACTGATTCCAGAAAGGATGAGGGAGAATCCTCACCAGGAATTCTCCTCCCATCCTCTGCATCAAACCTCCACCTCAAAGAGTCCTTCCCTTCCTTCAAGACCCAGCCCAAGCATTTCCTGCTGTTGAAGCCTTGCCTGATCTCAACTGCTAGTCCTCTTCTTCTCAAACCACCTCATATTTAACTACTGTGTGTATATGTATATATTAATTCCATTTGTATTTACGCTGTATTTGCTTATATTTGGATTTGTTTTCTCCTATGGAAGCTCACTGAATAGTGATTGTTTCATTCTTTGTGGTTATGTCCCAGAGGCTAGCCCCGTGCCTGGAATACACAGAATAAATACTTGTTGATTGGAGCAATTGAGCTAAAGAACAACCATTAAATCTTGGTGCTTAATCAGCTCAAATCAACAATTATTTATTAAGTTCCCAGGGAGCCTGGCACGGTGCTTCATGCTGGATCCTGTGCAATGCAACCCAAAAATCATTTATTAAGTGCCTACTGAGTTCAAGGCACTCTGCTAAGTTCTAGGGACACAGAAGCAAAACAACCTCCCTGGCACCCAAACTGCTCTGACTGTGCTCTTTTTAGCCTTATCTTATATCACTCCCTACCACAGGCTCTGTGCTTCAGGCACATGGTGGATAGAGTTCTGGACAAGGAGTCAGGAGGACCCAAGTTTAAATTCTTGCTTGGTACTTATGAACTTGGTGACGGTGAGAAAGTCACTCGCAGCCTCAGCTTCATCACCTGCAAGGTCATTGTGAGGGTCACATGAGATGGGCCATGTGAAGCACTCAGCAAACGCCAAAGGGCTACGTGAAGATGAAGTTTTGTCAGTGCATCTATAACAGCCTTGTGCCTCTGACTCATTTTGGCCATGTGACCCTGGTTAGTTACGTAATCTCTAAATTCCCTAAATAACTGTAAGAACAAGTTTCAGAGATTATACCTATGGAAACATAGGTATGGTTAGAACCAAAATCAAGATGTACTTTCCCACTTTTAGGCCTTGACTCATGCTGTTCTCTTCCCACAGGTGAAATTGTCTAATTTGGGGGCTAGACAGGACTTTAGGCATATCTGGTTCAATTTCCTCACTTGACTGAAGCCCCAAGAAAGGAGGTAAGTTGCTCCAAAACACACAGGTAGTAATGGGTAGACCCAAAGCTCTTTCCATCATACTATTCTATAGCATCTTAATGTTGGGAGGCATCTTTAAGATCACATGCTCCTCCCTCCAACCTCTTTTGACAAAAGCCTTGATTTTTGCAATCTTAGCAAGGGCTCTAGCTAATTTAATTAGAGATGAAGCTTCCATTTAGACTGGAGGGTTTGGGACTGAGTTTCTAGTTTGTTCCCTCACACACTCCTTTTCCATATCTGCACCAAGCTCTTTCCATGTCTGCTGTGATTTAAGCCAGTGCTTAGGCAGTCCTTAGAATGTCCCAATCACCAGGGAATCTTAACTAGTCGTTATGGGTCTGACGAGGGAAACGTGCTCATTAAGAAAGAAAATTGGAAAAGAGAATTCTCTTTTTCATTTCTAATCAAATTGCTCCAGTGCTCTGTTTTTGGAGGCTTTAATAGATAGAACTCATTACTGGTTTAGAAGCTATTAATAATGTGCTATCTTGCATTACTGACAATGACTCGTTTGTTCCGTCAGTGGGATTGGCCAGGGCCCATCCATTTTGTCCTGCTCATTACCAAGAGGTACCAGAAGCCTGGTGGAATTAGGGGTCAGAGAGCGAGGATCCCAACCAGAGCCAGCCATATGATAGGACAAAGTACCTGGCCTCCACAGGGATCCGATTTATGATTGTGGAGTTCATTAGAACTCTTCACTAATGAACTGAGTTAATGACAATCTGCAGGTATTGGCTACAGAATAGGGATGTCTCTGCAGAGAGAACAATAGTGTGGTGTAGTGGAAAGAACATCGGGTGAAGGGGCAGAGCACTCAGCACATTATTAGCAACCTATGAGTGCTGGAGGCAGTTTGGAGATCTGGTGAGAGGGTCCTAGGTGTACAATCTGAATACCTGGGTTCAAATCTGGCCTCTGATAGTTTACTAGCTTTGTAACCGTGGGCAAGTTACTGAGTATCCTAGAGGAAGAGCCAGAAGATATCTGAGAGGCTTTCTATCTTACAGATCAGAAAAGTGAGGCTTATAGAGGTCATTTTATAGATGAGGAAACTGAGGTCTATAGAAGTTAAGTGACTTGTCTAAATTTGTATAGGTAATATATGAAGGGAGGATCTGAACGCAGATTCTCTGGATCCAAAGCCAGTGCTTCCCCCTACTGCACTATAGACCTTTTTAGGCCAAGGTTTCCCTGTCTGAAGACATCATAGAATCTGAGTTGGAAGGTGCCTCCGATTCCATACGGCACAAAGTCTTCTACAGCATGACCCATGGGTGGTCCTTCAGACCTGGCTCAGAGCTGTGGTTTAGGCTCGATTATCTCCATGCTCTTTCCTTACCTAATTCCTTCATTCTGCTTAAGCTTATGGCCTGTAGTGTAGGTGATTGCAGCAAGAGGAGAAAGAGGCATCCAGTGGGGGCATTTAAGGAGAAGGAAAGGTGGTCATTTCATTGATAGTTTGTAAGAATAGCAGAAATTCTCTAGGCTTTTTAGCTGGGCAGAGATTGAGTCCAAGTGAACTGTTTGGGTCTGAAGAAGGGCACAACCACGCCACGTGGCTCCCTTACAGTTTCCCTTTCCAATAGGACCTCCCAGTGTGCTGATTTGCTGGCAGGGTTGGTCATTGAGGAGCACCAAGGTGCCTTCCAACACTGAACCTCTTGTGTGCTTTGATTGTACTTGGTACCTTCGAAGAGAAGGGGCTTAGATTAGCCCAGGGTGAGATTATGGTGCCGCAGATGCACAGATAGGTGCTGGATGCAACCCGGGCAGATCCACTATGGTATGGGTGGAAATCTGCGGCACTCCACACTTATCTTTGAGAGTGCTAAAAGGTAAAGTAATTATTCTAAATGGTTGCATCATTTTTGCGATGGCTAGACACATTGGCAACACATGCCTTCTAAATGTGTAAAAAATTCAGCTGATCACCAAGGGACTCCAATATTCCAGGGGGATCATCTCTAGTTTGTTATGTTATATCTTTTTCAATGGAATTCAGGCAGAAAAAGTCCAGGGATATTTCATACTCCTGCTCTTATTCTTTTATATTATTTACATTTCTATTCTACAGGTGATCACACAAATAAAATAACTTGATTTTCTGTAACTGCATTGGGATGTGAACCCATCTTTTGTAAGTACACTCGATGTATCTTCAGATTCCAGTAGCATACAGGATGGCAATAATGACATTCATTCTATCCTGTTTCCATGAATCCAATGCCATCTTCTAAGTCTCTATATTAAAATAATTGCTTTTTGTAATTGAATAAAAAAATTAGGATTAAGCTTCCCTTCAGTTGTCCTCAGGACAACTCTACTGGCAGACAGGATATCAGGGATATTCTATGTCTCAGAAAATTCCCATACGAGTCTCTTTCTGGATCAATTATATCCTATGATCTTGTTTAACTATACTTTTTTTTTTTAGTGAGTCAATTGGGGTTAAGTGACTTGCCCAGGGTCACACAACTAGTAAGTGTTAAGTGTCTGAGGCTGGATTTGAACTCAGGTCTTCCTGACTCCAGGGCCGGTGCTCTATGCACTGCGCCACCTAGCTGCTCCTAATTATACTTTTTGATGGACTTCTTCATGGTATGTCGAGGCCTGTACTTGTAGTATGGAGACTTGTGATATGTTAGTCCATGAAAGATAGGAAGCTTGTGATGTTTCATTTTAGTCATCAAGTAATATATTGCTAGGTATTTGGTAGGTACTAAATTTTTACAGCCTGCATAATGTGCAGCAGTTTCATTCCATTTTCTAGCATAATTTGCATTGATTATTAAGTCAGTCTCCTTGAAGATAACCCTTATGTAATTTCTTGTACCAATAACCTAGCCCTGAATTGCCACCTTAAACCTTTTTATTTCTTTACTTCTTTCTTTTCTTTTGTGAGGCAATTGGGGTTAAGTGACTTGCCCGGGGTCACACAGCTAGTGTCAAGTGTCTGAGGCCAGATTTGAGCTCAGGTTCTCCTGAATCCAGGACTGGTGCTTTATCCACTGAGCCACCTAGCTGCCCCCAAAACCCTTTTATTTCCACAAATAAATCTATGACTCAGTCATTTGTTCAACATGTCTTTGTCAATATATTGTTGGTTGATCTCATGTGGATATTGCTGATAGAAGGCCTTTGGATTCTACTCCATCTGAAGGCAACTCCCTTTTGGTTATCAGCAATAAACCCAGTGGCATGCAACTAGGTCCCAATTAGTAGGAATAATGAATTCTTAGAAGTGGTCCTATTTATTTTGATCCACTGTCTTCAAAGTTATAATTGTGTAAAATATGGTAATTGATTCCAGCCCAATGGAATTATGCAGTGCAAATTCAAATACTATCACTACTTCGTGGGTTTCTTTATTTGCACTAATAAGGACCTAGTCCTATATGGTTGTTATATTCATGACTTTTGTCCCACCTGCATTTCTGTAGAGTTCTGACTCACTTATCATGTGCTCTGGGAATATTGATCAATATTTTTCCTCTTTTTCTGATGAGTATATGTTCCTTGCTACATAGGTGTTTTGGGTGATGGACAATATGTTTTGTCAATTTTGCATTTTTAATAAAATTGGTTATGATCCATCTTAACAGTTCTTCCTATTGGACTGTGGCTTCAGGAACCCAATAAAGCTCCAAGGTATTTCGCCACACTTTTCTCTTTGATGGTTCCATGTTCTCTCTGTCCTGCTTGGAGTGGTATAATTCAATTTGACTTCAGGGTTCAAGCTTCAATCTTTAATTCTCCACTTCTCCTTGACACAAGTTATGAATTTTAAGCTTTACAAGTGCAAATGACATTTTTATATCACTAGAGAAAGATTCCATGGGATGAAGGAGCTGGTTAGAAGCTTTCAGCGGAGCCACAGAGCTTGATGATATCCATATTCATCATTATTAAGAAGATAATTTTGTTTTTTCTATCCCCCCTTTAACTTGGATATGTAATTAATTTACTTCAGAAGAGATGATGATAGATTTATGTATAGGCAGAACTGTAATGGCTTAAATTCTCTCCCTTCAAAATGGCTAAACGGTGCAGTAGGTTAAGTGCTGGGACTGGAGTCAGGATGACACACTTTCATGAGTTCAAATCTGGCCTGAGACACTTACTATCTATGTGACTCTGGGCAAGTCACTTAACCCCTTTTGCCTCAGTTTCTCATTTATAAAATGAGCTGGAGAAGGAAATAGGAAACCACTCTAATATCTCTTCCAAGAAAGCCCCAAATGAGTTCACAGAGAGTTGGACATGAATGAAAAATTATTTAACAACAACAATAATGCTAGCCATCCATGAGTTGTTTGTGACATTATTGTTTTGGTAGTGTGTATCTTTATATCTGGACATCAAGTATTCTAGCATTCACATCCTACATGTTTGGGTGTATACATTTGTAGCACATAACTATGCCATGAGTATAGAACTGAGTTAAAGGCTTTGTGGTAATAAAGGTAGTGCCTTACTTTATAGGGAAGCTAGGTAGTGCAATGAATAAAGCACTGGGCCTTGGGTCAGGAAGGCTCATCTACCTGAGTTCAAATACAGTCTCAGACATAGCTCTGAGACTCTGGGCAAGTAACTTAACCTCATTTGCCTCAATTTCCTCATCTGCAAAATGAGCTGGAGAAGGAAATGTCAACCCACTCCAGTATCTTTGCCAAGAAAATGCCAATTGGGATCAGTCAGACACAGCTGAAACAATTGAACAACTATGAATGCTTTACAGAGTTTTTGAAAGATCTGATTATATTATTACTAAATTAATAACAAGTTGTTTTTTATACCTCAGGAGCCCAGAGTCCAGACCAGAGTCTAGTTTTTTCCTGATGACAACTCCAAGAAGACAAGATCTTAGAAACTTTAAGTGAACAGTTTTGTTTTGTTGTTTTTCTTTTTTTCCTTATGCTATTATATACACCATATTTGTAACATGTATTCTCTGCAGAGGCCCTCCCTCTGCAGGCTAGTGTCAAAGAGCTGGTTCATGAGGTACCACTCCTCTGGACAAAACTTTCCTTTTTCCTTTTTCTATATTGTTATTAACATATTGTTTGCTAGCATAGGGTAGTATATTCTGTTATTTTTGGCTATTTCATCGAGCAAACCATACATGTTTTTCAAAGAAACAAAGGGGGGGATGTGGTAAAAATTATTTATGGTAAAAATTATTGGAGTTTTAGCTGACTCATTTGGGAGGGGCCACACCTGGCCCACCCTGAAGTTATGTATGCTAATGAGGTCAGAAGGAGAACTCTCCATAGGCAGTTTTTGAAGGACCTCCCCTTTTGGGGGAAGAAGATTGAATGCTCCATGAAGGGAGGCAAAGGCTCTTCCGAAACTCGGGCCTCTCTCTCTGGCTTCTGCCCTTCAGGTGGCACAAGCAACTGTAGGCTTTCCAGGTTTTGGGGAGTGAACACAGAAAACCATAAATTACTTTGAATTAGCTTAATTGGAAATGATCTGGGGATTGCATAGGCTGTTTAGAGTTGAGTATTTGTATTTCTTTTTCCTATTTCCTTATATTTGATTTTTATTAGTTTCACCTTTGTTGTTTAATTAATTCCCAAGTAATAAAATCTGATCCTTCTGTGAATTAAAGCTGTAAGGCTCCTTTCTTATTGGCCTGGGAGAAATACTAAAAGGGCAGTTCAGAGAGGAGGGTGAACCTAAAGGTCCCTCATATTTCCAGGACCCCAATATTTTGGTGAGTCA
This sequence comes from Dromiciops gliroides, assembly GCF_019393635.1. NCBI lineage: Eukaryota > Metazoa > Chordata > Mammalia > Microbiotheria > Microbiotheriidae > Dromiciops > Dromiciops gliroides. The sequence continues at coordinate 13,862,863 of NC_057862.1, forward strand.
CCTAATTAATGCTCCGTATATCAAATTTTGTCCCTCACAATTGATTATTCTAATTTTTTTGCCAATAGATATGGAATAACTTCTGTTGGGAATAATGGGATCATTCTTGCACCTGAAGGGAAATAGGTGCTTACCATGTTTCAAGCACTGTGCTAAATTCTAGGATTGTAAATGCAAGAATAAAGAAAGACTGTCTCTGCCCTCAAGGACTTTGCACTGAGCAGTTTAAGGTTGCTAAAAGTGCTCTGCAGCTTCCCAAATGTAGTTTGCCCTTTTTCCAATTTATTTTTGTGTCCAACTCACTCTATCTGTTGTAAAAGATATTTGTTTTGATGGATTTATTGATTTTCCCATCAAACTAAGGGGAAGACAAGCATTTATTAAACACTTGCCTTGTGCCAGGCACTGTGCTAAGTGCTTTATAAATATTACCATTTTTGAGAGAGAGGTCATAATTTAGAATATTCATATTCATCCACTTGGTTTTTCTTTTGTGATTGGTTAGAATGGTCTTGTAATCAATACTTTAAATGACAATGGCAAAAATGATCAAGCTTTTGACACAGAGACTTAAAGTGCTTTTACCATAAGGAAGTAGGGGATAATTACTTTTTCTGAAATAATATTCTTGTTTTATCTCTGTGTAAAACTGAATATGAAAAGACTTAAAACATTCCTTAATTCATGTTTGATACCACTTAAAATCATTCGCAACAATACACTAATTTTTTGGGAGGTGTTATTTTTCACCTTTGAGTATGTTAAGGCTAAAATTCTAGCTAAACTATCTAAAATATCTAATGAGTGGTCGCCAATAAATTACAAGCTTTAGGAAGAGTTAGGCTTTTAAGCATTTATTAAGGAGAATAAGAATTTGGTAAAGAGAGAGAGAAAGGCCTACATTTATCTATCTATTAAAGGGAGAACACATTTCTAGCTCCGCTCTCCACCAGAGTCCAAAGGAAAGAGCACGAGTCAGAGCACCCAGCTCTTCCGTCTTCCTCCCACTAGCAAACGTCACTTCCTGACACCAAAGAAAAGACGCATGGTTCTTGCCCTCAAAGACCTTCCTTTCATGGTGGAACTTTTCTACAGTAAGTCTCCAGCAGGTGGCATCATTCCAATTGTTACAAGTAGGAATGAGTGATAAACTATTACTGTACTTTCTCTATGATAAGTTCAGTTTAGACTCATTTTTTAAGCTACCACTAACAAGTAGAATGGAATATCGAGTAGAGGGTCAGGCTTAGAGTTAGGAAGACTTGGGTTTAAAGCCTGTCTCTGACACAGGTAAGGTTTATAACACTAAGTAAGTCACTTCATCTCTCAGTGCCTCAGGAAACTCAGAGTATCTTTTATAAATACAAATGCTTTGTTGGGAATGTCCATACTGGGAGTTTCTCATGCCAGTGAAATTATAGCTTCTTATCCTCTCTTACCCCACCCCTAAAAGTACCACTAACTTCAAAGGAAATGCTGAATTTTAAAGAGTCAACCCACAATCTTTTATTGACAGTAAATGGTGATCAGGCTACATCCTAACTTCCTAACTTCAAGCATTTTTACTGTCCAAACTGTCTAAAGGGAGGTCTGAGTTCATGAATTATGCAGCATGACACAGGCTGCTTAGCCTTGGATCTCCTAAACAGACACCCAACCGCTCACTCACATTGATTCAGAATGCCACCACAAGACATTTCCATTTCTTCTTGATGTGGTAAGAAACCACTTAGTGGCCTAAGCCACATCTAGGTCTGGGCTCCGTTCTAGGGCCAACATTGTTGAGAAGTTGTTCAGGGATCATTCCCAGAAGTGGTAGCAAAGTGTTTATGTGAAGATGGGAAGATTTGAAATCAACATCATTTAAATATCAAATGAGACCCAGACCCAGTGTGGCTATGCTAAATGGGATCTGCTTTAGAATAGAAGGGGAAAGGAACATGTTCCTTAAACCAATACCACAAGCCAGAATGATAGCATGATGTACTTTGATGACTGGAAACTAGGTATGTCTGTGCAGAATCTTGTGGTCAATAGTGCCCATTTAAAAGCAGGAAATAGTCTTCTTTAAGATATTAGAATTGACCCAAGGGCCTCCACTTGAATTTCATGTTCAGCTCAGTACTATCAGCCTCAGTCTGTGGTTTCATCAGTATGGATGCTGTCGCCAGACAGCATGGTTGTATTGAGTATTGAGTAAAGGATTACACAGAACACAGTGACATGGACCTCACCCCCTTCACGCATTAGTGGATGGTTTGTTAGCTGTTGCCTGAAAGTCCATCACCCGGTGATGAACAACCAATGTGGAAGGGATGACTTTCTGGTAGCTTAGCTTAGAAGGTCCTCATCCAGCAGACACAAAACCTGCTCTTGGGCCCATGCTCAAAGCCTTTCCCATTTGCTAGGACCAGACAAACTATATCTTCCTCTGCAACAGTCACTTCCAAATCATGAAGAGGCACCTAGAGCCTTAGGAGCATCATGGTACTCTGTAAAGAGCATTGTCCCTGGAGTCAAAGGTTCAAATTCTGCCTTTGTTGCTTACTGCCTGGGTAAATCACTACAACTCCCTGAGCCTCAGTTCCCTTATCTTTAAAAAAGGAGTGGGTTGAAAATGAAGGCCCTTCCAGCTCTAAATCGATGTATACTAAAACCTCAGAAAAACTGATATTAATTAAGAGTTGGTTCTATTCTTCAGAAACAAACAAACAAAAATGCACACAGGCCCATGAGCACATGCCTTTTGGGTGGCTTACCTCAAGCAGATATTCGTATACAAAGCCTTTCATGATTCTCCTCCCTCCCCTCCCCCATCTGCTGGTGCTTTCCCTCAAAAAAAGGTGACTTTACATCTATGTATCATGTATAATATAAATTTTTATCATTGAAACCTTGCAAAATGTCTACAAGATGTCTTGGGTTAAAAGCTAAATTTCTTTTTGAAGGACCACACCTTAAACCCAAATAACTCTGACTCTCATTAATTGGCCAGTAATAGGTCCTGCCCCAGGCCTCATTCAGACATTGTTGGGCTCCAAGTGAGTATAAATAGTAATTATTTCTGAGGGTCTTCCCTTCCCAGATTGATTTTTTTTGTCTTTGCCTCATTTCTTAACTAGCTTTAATCACTAGATGGGCATTGCCTCTGGCAACCTGTGAAAGGCTTAGCTTAAAAGTCTAAAGTCTCCCACAGCACTGGAGCCATCTACAGTTATCCTAATCTATATCCTGCCAGTGGGCGCCAATGGCTCTTGGGGAAAGAGTGCTGCTGGTGACTTTGTACAGCCATGCCTCCTGTAAATCCAATTCACTTGCAAGTCATGATGTCACCTTCCTGATGTCATGGTCCTCTTCAAGAATGAAGGACAAATGGGGGCAGCTAGGTGGCATAGTGGATAAAGCCCCAGCCCTGGATTCAGGAGGACCTGAGTTCAAATTCGGCCTCAGACACTTGACACTGACTAGCTGTGTGACCCTGGGCAAGTCACTTAACCCTCATTGCTCACCAAAAAAAGGAATGAAGGACAAACAGCAACAGCAACATGTATAGAAGTAATATGCCATGGTAGGTAGAGAGGCAGCTTGGGAGGTTGAAAAATTTGTGTTCAAGTTTTGCCTCTGAAACATATTGGTGGGTGATCCTGGGCAACTTACGTAGCCTTTCAGGTCCCCCAGATTTTCCCTAAGGCAATCAGTGCAGAGCTCAGGCTATCAGTGTTGGTGCTGATCTTCATTAATATAGCATATCCATCTATCCATGCATCTGTGCATCCAGGCATCCATCTTTCTTGGTGCCACACAGCTAGTAAATATCTGGGGCTGAATTTGAATTTAGGTCTACCTGACTCCAGGTTCAACTCTTTGTATCCACTGGGTCACTTGGCTGCCCCAATGGCACTCAACTGCACCTGTCATCTTATTTACTCCTTTTACTTGTCATTATATATTTAATGAGTCTCTCAAGGATGGGGCTATGCCCCACTCCCCATGACTACCACCACATTTTTATCACTATCTTTCTTCATTTTCCACCACCAATTATGTTGTTTAACTTTCCTAAACTGACTCCATCCAAGATCCAAGTCTCAATTCACTTCCTGAATTTGACTTTGTTTTAAATAAATCTCATGTGCCTCAAGAATCATTGCTCCCTCCACAGCGTACAGAACATTTTAATAAGAAATACAATTTCTCTAGGTTTGCAAAGGGCCTTTCTCACAACAAGCCTGTGTGCTGTGTTTATTACTGTTGCAAATTTGCAGATAGATGAGCTGAGGTTCAGAGAGGGCTAGTGATTTCCCCAGGGGCACACAACCAGTGAGTATCAGAGACAGAGTTTGAACCCAAGTTTCACCTCACTACTTGCCCAGCATCCCTTTGATTGAGTAGACCATGCTGCTTCTTAACAACTCTGTGACTAGGGGTATTTTTAACTTGGATCAAAAACATAGTGGAATAGTTAGAGAGAGAGGAAGAACATGAGGCAGCTCAATGATACAGTGATAAGTTGAGGAAGTCTTGGTTCAATTCCTACTATGCAATCTTGGTAGTCACTTAAATTCTGAGACTCAGTTTCCTCAACTGTAAAGTGGGGGTGATAATAGCATCTACATATCAGGGTTGTTGTGAGGACCAAATGAGATAAGAAATGCAAATATTTTTAAAATACTATTTTATTTCCCCCCAATTATATGTTAAAACATTTTTTTTTACATTTTAAAAAGTTTTGAGTTCCAAATTCTATTCCACCTTTTGTTCCTCCTCCCCTCCTCTCCCTGACACATTAAACAATCAAATTTAGGTTATACATGCGCAATCATGCAAAAAAATTCCACATTAGTCATTTTTTACAAGAAGATCTGAAAAGAAAGAAAAAGAAATAGTATGCTTAAGTCTGTATTCAGACAATATCAGTTCTTCCTCTGGAAGCAGATGGCATGTTTCATCATTAGTCCTCTTGGATTACAGTATTACTGAGAATAGCTAAGTCATTCATAGTTCTTCATTGTACAATATTGCTGTTACTATGTACAATATTCTCCTGGATCTGCTCACTTCACTTTGCATCAGTTCACATAAGTCTTTCCAGGTTTTTCTGAAATAATCTTGCTTGTCATTTCTTATAGCACAACAATATTCCATCATAATCATAACAGCATGTTCAGTCATTCCACAATTGATGGGCACTCCCTCTATTTCCATTTCTTAGCCACCACAAAAAGACCTGATATAAATATGATTGTATAAATAGATCCTTCTCTCTCTCTCTGTCTAATTTCTCTCTCTCTCTCTCTCTCTCTCTCTCTCTCTCTCTCTCTCTCTCTGTTTCTCTGTATTTCTCTCAAAGGATAGGTACAGTTTTTTAGCCCTCTGGCTATAGCTCCAAATTTCTCTCTCTCCAGAACAGTTAGATCAGTTCACAACTCCATTGACAATGCATTAATGTCCCAGTTTTCCCACATCCCCTCAAATATTTTTAATTTTCCTATTTTTTGGTCAAACGTGCAAATCTTAAAGAATTATAAAAATGCTTATTGTTGTTGATATTAGTTAAAAGTCATACAGGTATCAAGCAAGAGAGCTGTGATTTGAACAGAATTCTTTTAACAACATATTCAATAGTCTTTCTGGTATATACCAAATTGTCTTTTTACCATGATGGAAACTGAGGTTGAGAGAGGCACATAGATTTGCCCAGGGTCATACTGCTGGTAAACAGGAGAGCTGAAATAATAGCTAGTGTGAAGAGTTGAATGTGCTATACCATGAAAGTGGGGTTATCCTAGTTCTTGGCTCCAAAGTGAAGAGCAATGTGTTGGAGTTATGGAAAAGCCAGGTTAGGCCTGAGGAAAGGGAAAGCTTCCTGACCACCAGAGCCACCTGAAAGTGTGGGGGAGGGGCTGTCTTGGTAAGTTGAGGTTGAGCCTCGATGAAGACCTTCCCATAAAGGTTGGATGGCCATTTGGCAGCCATTTTTATCTTGGATTCAGGTTAGACTAGATGCCTTTGAGGTCCTTTAGAGCAAGGCTCCTTAAACTTTTCCCACTTAGAAGATCTTTTTGCCCAAGAAATTTTTCTGTGACCCAGCTATTTAGGTATATAAAATTAGGGTTAGGGTTCACATACTTAACTCTTCACTGTTGCCATTTTTTCCCTGATCCTCACATTTAATTACATGACCCCATATGGAGTCATGGCCCACAGTTTAAGAAGCTTTGCTTTATAGCACTGAGATTCTCTGTACATAATTCTATGTACTATAATGGGATGCCAGAGTAGGATTTCAATGGGTAAATAGGGCAAGGAATTTAAAGGGGGAGCAAGAGAAGTGAAGGCAAAGTAACAAGCTCAGGGGTGAGCATGGTCAAAATTGGGGATAACAAGACAGCTAAAATGGAAAGTCAGAATATAGATATGGCTGCTCTTCAAGAGGGGGTGGCCCAATCCTTACTCCAGTGGGATTTGGTGGGAAGTGATTATTGGTCAGAGGTTATAGCACATGACAGTAAGCGCAGGAGGCTCTGCATAGGTTCATTGCTTCACCCTGGGAGTTTCACCATCCTTCCTAGAACTAACATCGGCCCCACCTGTGGGATCAAGTCTCACTAAGCTGTGCTGGCTACACTCCTCTCAACAGTTTCTTTGCTGACAACACTCTGAAAGGCAAAAGCTGAACTTAATGCCTAGAAACTTTCTGGATCGAGGCAGATCATTAAGCCATGTCTGATGTTTGACTTGCCCATTAGAGGTGATCAACCATTTTCCCTGAAGCCCTAATTTAACATCTAAACTCTTTCCTTTTTGACATTTATGATCGTAACAAAATTCTAGCATCAAATCAGAAATCTACGGTGCAGGAGAATGGAATTTTTAAAAGCAATAACAACTAAGAACATTTTAATACCATATATCAATATATTTTTTTATGGGGCAATGGGGGTTAAGTGACTTGCCCAGGGTCACACAGCTAGTAAGTGTCAAGTGTCTGAGGCCGGATTTGAACTCAGGTACTCCTGAATCCAGGGCCAATGCTCTATCCACTGCGCCACCTAGCCGCCCCTCAATATATTTTTTTTTAAAAAGAAAGGTTTTTAAAAGAAAGTTTCTGTGAGAGGATTTTATATTTGTCACTGCT